>NC_141325.1:18832500-18847500 GCF_037954235.1 Aulostomus chinensis | reverse complement strand
TCAAACTCAGTGGGCCCCAATTTATTAATGGGTAATTTAATGGATGAATAAAGTTGTGTTTTTAAATGATATAAGGACACCACTGATTGATGCATTCTTGTTATGTTGTGAAGTCATCAACCTAATTGCTGTAAACATGAATAGTTCCCCACAGCAGCACCTTTTCGGAAGAGCAAGAAAAATGGATCACTTTATCACAAGTGAATGTCGCCATATATATATTTATATACAGTGGGGCAAAAAAGTATTTAGTCAACCAATTGTGCAAGTTTCCCATTTAAAAAGATGAGGCCTGTAATTTCATCATTAAGTATACCTCAAATATGAGAGGAAAAAAAAACAGTAAATCACTCTTGATTTTTAAAAGAATTTGCAAATTATGGTGGAAAACAAGTATTTGGTCAGTAACAAAGTTCATCTCAGTACTTTGTTATATACCCTTTGTTGGCAATGACAGAGGTAAAATGTAAGTCTTCACACACTGTTGCTGGCATTTTGGCCCATTCCTTCATGCAGATCTCTAGTGCAGTGATGTTTTGGGGCTGTTGCTGGGCAGCACAGACTTTCAACTCCCTCCAAAGATTTTCTGTGGGGTTGAGTTCTGGAGACTTGCTAGGCCACTCCAGGACCTTGAAATGCTTCTTATGAAGCCACTCCTTCATTGCCCAGGCGGTGTTCGGGATCATTGTCATGCTTATAGACCCAGCCACGTTTCATCTTCAGTGCCCTCGCTGATGGAAAGTGGTTTTCACTCAATCTAATGATTCATGGCCCCATTCATTCTTTCCTTCACACGGATAAGTCGTCCTGGTCCCTTTGCAGAAAAACAGCCCCAAAGCATGATGTTTCCACCCCCTGCTTTACAGTAGGTATGGTGTTCTTTGGATCGTTCTCCTCCAAACAAATTGAGTTTTTACCAAAAAGTTCTATTTTGGTTTCATCTGACCATATGACACTCCCAATCCTCTTCTGGATCATCCAAATGCTCTCTAGCAAATTTCAGACAGGCCTGGACACATCTGGCACTGCTGGATTTGAGTCCCTGGCAGCGTGGTGTGTTGCTGATGGTAGTCTTTGTTACTCTGGTCCCAGCTCTCTGCAGGTCATTCACTAGGTCCCCCTGTGTGGTTCTGGGATTTTTGCTCACTGTTCTTGTGATCATGTTGACCTCATGGGGTGAGATCTTGCGTGGAGCCCCAGATCGAGGGAGATTATCAGTGGTCTTGTATGGCTTCCATTTTCTAATAATTGCTCCCACAGTTGATTTCTTCACACCAAGCTGCTTACCTACTGCAGATTCAGTCTTCCCAGCTTGGTGCAGGTCTACAATTCTGTTTCTGGTGTCCTTTGGCAGCTCTTTGGTCTTGGCCATAGTGGAGTTGGGAGTGGGACTGTTTGAGGTTGTGGACAGGTGTCTTTTATAATGATAACGAGTTCAAACAGGTGCCATTGATACAGGTAACGAGTGGAGGACAGAGGAGCCTCTTTAAGAAGAAGTTACAGGTCTGTAAAAGCCACAAATCTTGCTTGTTTGTAGGTGACCAAATACTTATTTTACTGAGGAATTTACCAATTAATTCATTAAAAATCCTACAATGTGACTTCCTGGAGTCTTTACCCCCATTCTGTCTCTCATAGTTGAAGTGTACCTATGATGAAAATTACAGGCCTCTCTCATCTTTTTAAGTGGGAGAACTTGCACAATTGGTGGCTGACATTAATGACAAAATACTTTTGCCCCACTGTGTGTGTGTGTGTGTGTGTGTGTATATTCAAATGATTTAATTTGTGTTAAAAGGCAATTCAGTTTCTCCATGTAAAAGGTTCACACAAGGACCAAGTGCAATTCAAGTTCAGTGCAGATATGTAAATAAATACAATAATTAAAAGAATCAGACAAGAGCTCTCACAGAAGCTTTGTCACAAGAAGAGAAAGCTGAACAAATCATGTTATGATAAAACACACACACATGTTCATTTAAAACAGACGTCATTGGCGTTCAGTAGCCTGATAGCAGAAGGAATGAAGAACTTTGAATATCTGTTCGTTTTAACATGGGGTGGTTTAAATCATCGAACTGAGGTCATTACAGTGAATCCACTGGACAGGATGTGGTCAGGTCGCCTCACTTTATCTTTTGCCTTCTGGTTCACACGTGTCTCCCAAGGGAAATGCGTGTCTTTCTGCTGGACTCCAGTTATTTTAGAGCTGACATTAACAAAATTACATAAGCTGTTCCTATCTTTCACTGTCAGGCCATTGTGCAGGAGATAAGTGTCAAACAAACACAACACGATAAATGACTGGTAAAAGACACACATCATTGACTTAAAAACATTTAACAACAAGATACAAGCCGGTCTATTAAAAAGTGAGGCTGCATTCTATTAAAAGAAGAAGGAAAAAAAATCTACAAATAAAATCCTTGCAGGGATTTAGGTTTCTCCAAGTGCTTGTACGCTTTTTTGAGGATGAAGAGTTTAGCATCCTCTACTCCCTGTCCAGTTTGGTAAGCAAACTGTAAAGGGTCAAGTTTGCCTTTCCTTATCAGTGACAAGCAATCCAGTTATTGTCAGAGCCAGGTTGGCTGTTGACAGGGCTGGCTGTTGGCTGTTGGGCCCCCCATGAGCAGCCGCCGACCGAATTGGTGGGAGTTTAAGACAAATAACCTGTTAACAATCTTTTTTTGATGCCAGCTTCTTTTAGCACACTTTTGGACTGTGATTTAATAAACAAATTGATTTCCCTGGATAAAATATGCATTCAAACTGGATTTAGATAATGAATGTACCATAAAAGGCAATCAACCTTATTCTGCTGCCTATGTTGTAAGCACTTGGCACTTGATTGGCATGCATTTTGGACTTCAAGACAGTTTGATTTTTCTGTAGAACTACAAAAACACAGATTTAGTTGACAATGCATTTGTTTTGGTTTTTCCTTTCAAACACCTCTTCTAATCTGTCTTTACTCCTTTTCTCCACCAGTAAAGAAAGCCAAACTCCACGGGCCTCCAGGTAAGACCTATCACATATTTTCTCTGTTGTTGTAATCAGCATCTTAAGAATGATTTGCAGCTTTTTGGGTGACAGCTGTATTTCAGACAACCATTAGATTTAGGTTTCACATTCGTGAGAGGCTGCTGACTAACTTGATAAAGGAGAACTTAAAAGTTTCACGTTTCTTCAGAAATAGTAAGTGGAACTTGTTGGTGTGTGTGTGTACTTGTGGACGCACCTTCTCATTCAATGTTTTTTCTTTTATTTTTAATACTTTCTTCATTGTAGATACATACTAAAGACATCAAATATATGGAATATATAGAAGATATATGGAGTTATATAGCAAAGAAAAAATTGTTAAATTACTGTAAATATGTTTTATGTTTTCGATTCCTTGAAGTAGCCACCCTTTGCCTTGTTGACAGCCCTGCAAACCCTGGTCCTTCTCTCAATGAGCTTCATGATGTCGTCACCTGAAATGGTTTTTATTTCACAAGTTTGCCTTGTCAGGGTTCATTTGTGGAATTTCTTGCATTCTTAAAGGGGTTGGGACTGTCAGCTGTGTTGTACAGAAGTCAGGTTGGTACTTGAGCCCGACCATTGTGGATTTTTTGGGGCCAATGCTGATTTCGATTTGAATGAGGGAATAAAAAAATTCCGATATCTGATATATTCACAGATTTTTTTTTCTTCAAATTTTTCTTATAAAAAAGACAATAGCTGCTTTTGATGCCAAACACTTGCTACAACATATTTGTTTTGGATTCATGAAAGGGGTCATGTTTTATTTTATTGAAATATTTGTTTTAATTAGTGTCAAAATGAGTGACATTTTATTTTAGTTTGTATTTTTGTTGTTGTTTTGAACAAAAAAGGTTATTTTGTTTTGAATATTACAGTATTATCACCTGTGGCCTGACCAATCTCAATAAATGGACCTTTTGACTCATGGAAAAAATTCTTTGTGATCCTTTGACATTTGGAATTGAGTATGCCTGCCTTTAGAACTGATGGTCAGTCAGTCTGGAAAATTGCAAAAACTTTGAATGTGTTCCCAAGCGCAGTCGCAAAAACCATCAAGTGCTAAAAAACAAAACTGTCTCACTTGTAGACCGCACTAAGAAAGGAAGACCAAGAGTCACCTCTGCTGCTGAGGATAAGTTCATCTGAGTCACCAGTCTCAGAAATTGCAAATATTTGTGGAAAAATCTTTTTTGTTTTTCAAAAGGTGTGGCTGCATTACACAGACCCAAAGAATTACAAATGATTTTTTTGTTTCTTGTTTACAAGAAAAACTAACCAAACTAAATTCTTGACAGCTTCAATATGTCAAACTCAACAAATAACAGAGAATGTGTTCAAAACTGAACAAAAAAAAAAATGAACAGACCATCTCATCATCAAATTAATGTTTTGTAGTCCTGCCATTAGCACGCAGTGGAGCTCCAATCCTGGCTGCTCAGTTCTTGTGTGCTTGGACCAATGACGCCG
The DNA here is from genome assembly GCF_037954235.1 of Aulostomus chinensis. Lineage (NCBI taxonomy): Eukaryota > Metazoa > Chordata > Actinopteri > Syngnathiformes > Aulostomidae > Aulostomus > Aulostomus chinensis. The sequence continues at coordinate 18,843,006 of NC_141325.1, read as the reverse complement.
GGCTAACCCCTGTCTCTCATTGATCAAGGGCTTTCTTCACAGTCATGTAGAATCTTAAGCCATGATCTAAAGGTCAGCCATGTACAGTGTGGCTGGATCACTGGACAACAGTTTGGTTTGACCACTTCTGCTGAAACCTCTGTGATGTCATTTGGCGGTTTTCCCTGTGCTGGCTATCTGGCAGCAGCTGTACCCTACGTGGCCGAGAATCTGTATCTTGCGGCATGTTTTTTCTGTGTTAGGTTCCTGTTCTAGCCATTTTTGTCTGAAGAATTTTCAAATGTCTGTGTATCGACACAAAGCATGGCAACAAAAATTGTATCTTTTAATTAAAAGCACAACCTTTATTAGTGGATCACTGGTACCAAAATTTCTTATGCATTTTTCTGGAATCAATCAATTTTAAGTTTTTTAAGTTTTTTTTTATGATTTGTTTATCATTTTGGCTGTGACTGTACTAAAAAAAATTGCACTTGGGAAGCTTAGGATTCTTAATGCAATATTTCACAAATGCATGCATTCTGTATCGTTTTCCTGACAAACTACTTGCTGATGCAGCACTGCACAGGTGAGAGGTGCTTGAACATGGAGACTTGCTCTCACATCCCAACTCCTATCAATAGTGAACACAGGTTACAGGTGTGTTTAATCACAGAAGAGATTTGATCAAAATCTCAATTGTTCAGCAGACAGTACACCATTTGACTCTGCGATCTTAAGCATTTTTTGGTCTTATGTTCTTTTTTCACATTTTTACTGGCTGCTGCTGTTGTCCCTCCATCCTCTCCCCAGGCGATGATAAGGGGGAAAACAAAAGCAACAAGTGGGAGAATAAGAACTCTAGCTGAAGTAGGAGGGGGAAAAAAAATCAATAGACCATCATAGACAAAGGGCCACCTGCTAGCCTGAAATGACAATGTATCATCCTGACACAAAGGAGAAGACGGAGGCAAATCCATCAGCATCTATAGGAGACAGAGACAGACTCCAGATGCAGGAGATGCTTTATCATTGGCTGCTGCTGGCCCCTGATCGCCAAGCAGATTTTCGTAGCAGAGAGGAGATTTGATTGGCCTTAATGATCATGCTACCATACACTCACAGCTACTGTGGAAGTGCTCTTTAATTAATTTATTCTCCAGTTCTCCTGAATTACTATGACTAGCAACACTGACATTAATTTTATACAATTAAGTTAATCTAATTTAATTTAGAAGGCTTGTCTATATGTCTATGTTCATTATTCAGACTCAGGATGGGATTTTTGGTAAATTTTCATTTCCCAAATAGATTCTGCATAGTTCTTTGAGCTCTCCTACTAATAAAGATCAGGCTATAAATGACTGAGGCCCTTTTTTATAAATTAAAATGACTATAAATCACTGAATTCACTGTAAAATGAAACCATTTAATATTAGTTTGTATGTATAGATAGGCTTAGCTCAATAAGTTAGGAAATTTGTGTTTGGTCGATTATTTCTTTGTTGTAACAGTGCTTCTTGGGAAGAAATCTTATACTGCCACAATTGTCAGGAACATGCATTTTTGGGATACGCAGCAGAACTGATTCAGATTCAGATTCAGATGACTTTATTTATCCCCGAGGGGCAATTAAAGTACGGTATAACTGAGTAACTGAGTATGTGGGATGCATCCAGGAAAAATTTGCCAACTCTTCTGTGCCAATTCCACACAGCTTATTTTTCTGTAGCTATTGACTCTTGTTTTCAGTTCCTGGTATCCCCAGGAGCTGCCAATCGGCTCAAGATTGGTAGCACCTGTGAGCATGGGCCCATGTGAAGGAATGTTCTTTCAGCAATGAGACCAGAATAAAATTGCTGCATTTCTTCCAATAAGGATTTGTTTATGAGTTGTCTTTCTGCTGTTTTTTTTCAATACGAGAATTGCTCTGCTAATTTGTCAGTTGAGATAAGTTATAATAACTGCCAGGAAAAACTGCATTGTTATTCCATCCCATGAAAAACGAGTCTTAAACACGTTGTTTGCCATGGGATTATATATTGTATAAAACAGTGACATGTTTTTGACCACAGTCATGACAAAACATCAAAATACAGGATAAAAGAATTCACCAAAATTAAAGATATGGTTTGCTTTATACATCGAGTTAGTCGACATCAGGGGCTCTAAAATGCAAATCTTAAAGGACCACAAAGAATTTTCTCAATGAATCAAATCTCCATTTATTGAGGTCTGTCAGGCCACATGTGATAACAGTTTAATATTTGAAACAAAATGCCCTTTTCATTCAAAACAACAAAAATACCAACTAAAATTAAATTACAACAAATTCATTGAATAAAACAAAACATGAGGGGGTTAAGACCACTTTTCTTTTTAAATGTAAACACAAAAAATCAAATGAAAGTGAAAGTTCAAAAAATTGCGCTGGCAGCAGTGAACGCTGAGTGACCCAGTAACAGGCCGTCTGTATATCGTTGGTACTGTATGGAGACACGTCCCTGCCAACATATTGTTTTCCGGGGGGTTGAGGGTTAGTGAGGAGCACGTGCGTTCGCTTGTGGATTATTGGTGTCATCTGTATGTGCTGCAGCTGCAAGGGAAGGGTGTAATACATAATGTATAACGTGCCGTTTGGGGTTACACCCCCCCCCCCCCAAAAAAAAAAAACAAAAAAACAAAAACAACCCACTTTGGCCAGACAGGCCATTCAGGAAGCAGGTGACGGCTCATGATGGGGATTGGGGCCCCGTGTGGCGGCAGGTGAGTGGGAGACTCTAGGAAGAGACGAGGACGTGTTGTGTTGTGCTTGTGTTGTACGTCGCTTTGGACAAAAGCGTCTGCTAAATGAAATTGTTGAATTGTAGGGACCAGGTTGGTCAGTCCAGCACCCAACAATAACAACAAGTTAACAAAGTAAGATCTCATGATTCGGCCAATCCCACCACTTGTGGATGTCCAGAGAGCCTTTAGTCTGGAGCATGAGGTGATCAGGAAGAGGTGAGTAGAATGCAGACAGGCTGCAGGTGTCAGTGAGCGAGAACACTCTCTCGATGCTGCCCAGCCACAGCCTCCTATTAAAAACCTCAACAGTTGGTCTTCTCTACTTTTATCATCACATCCTTTTCCACTACTGTTGGCCGAGTGGTTGGCTGCAGCGGCTACCCATTTTGAACCAGAGACATAAGCACCGGACTTGGAGGAAAAAGGAAAGAGAACGAGAGACTTTTGCTGCTGCTCACATGGCACTCACGCTGCAACAACATTCAGCTGCATGTAGGAGGGCTTTTTATGAAGACACGCCCACTTGACAGGTGACTTGAACATTACAAATTAGAGCAAAAATTGAATCACAAAAATAATATTTGCCCCCCATTAAATAAAACAAATAAGCAATAATTGAGAGCATCATTCAACACCCCCACTTGTTCTCACATCCTTACAAAAAAAAGGTTTGGTCATAAGATCTGCTACCATCTGGTCAGTTGGACAATACAGTGGTCCCTCGCTATAACGCGGTTCACCTATCGCGGCCTCACTGTTTCGTGGATTTTTTTAGTGCAATTTTGCATGCTTTTTTTTTACAGCGTACAGTATGAATGCGCATTGTGTTCGGCCTCCTGATTGGCTAAGGGAGAAATTCCTGAAAGCTCAGATTGCAGAAAAAATTTGTCAGCATTCCGGATGAAGAGGTTGAGGGACAAGAACCAGTGAATGCAGGTACTCATCAGATTGAGACAAGAGACGCCCAACAGTGGGTAACAGAAAATATGTGAGGAAAGCAGGTCACTTGCCATGGCTGACGGGGATAGAGATAACATTCACCTCCTCCCTGAGGATATTCCCCACATTATAAGACTTGGAAGTTACTTACCACTCTGGACAGTAAAATAATGGTCTCTCGCGTCTGAAGCACCAGCATCACCTGAACTTCTGCTGCTGTTGAGACAGAGTTCAAAAACATAAAACATGGACTTTTCAAGCATGAAAACCTGCCCATCCGAGTTGACTGGTTTGTGGCTCGTCATCTTTCCTTCATTGAAGGAAACGTGGATTTGTTCTGCAAAACAAAAAAGTGAGAAGGATGTTGCTGATGCAGCAACTGTCATAGGACGTGACCTCGTCTCCACTACTTTCCAGACCCAGAGTGATGAACACAAGAGAAAAAAAGATGCTCACCCCGGTGAAGAGTCTGATGCAGCTGCGAACAGTCTTCCAACAGATGAGACTGTGGTTGAAAACTGGAGAGGTTTAGCAGTTCCACCCAAAAAAAGGAAGTTGAGTTCTTATGTCTCTCCTTGCCCTGAATGGCTGCATGTAGATACAGTACATCTGTGGGCTGGAAAAAAGTCAAGATTAAACTTGGTAAATCAAAAGTGTCTGTGCTCAACACTTGTGCATCTGATGCTGTTCTTCAGAGCCTATGTTTTTCTTTTTGTGACAGCTTTTCTTTTGAAAAGGTTGTTAGCAGAAATGAATGTGACAGCCAATTCCTCCAGCTGCTGAAAAAAGAATCACTACACAGGGTGTGAGCCAACAGGTGTGCTCACAGAGGGCAGAACTGCTGAGGGAAATCTTCAAATCTGTCCACCTGACCTCTGGTGCTCTCCAAATTGATGCACAATGCAACATCTCCACTGTGATTGAGAGAACCATGAGGAATCTTCCAAGCGTTCATTTGATAAAACAATGGTCCTCACAGTACTGCAGTCTAAGCACACAGGTAAAAAGGGAAGTTCAACTTGTGTGTACCAACACTGCTGTCCTGCAGACCTGTGGCATGGCTCACTTGGAGACAGCGGTGAAAGAAGGACTCAGCCTTCCTGACTCTCCCTGCCTCAGGCCAATCCAAAATCCGTCTCAGTGTCCCTCTGAATTAAAAAAAAACAGGACAACGGTACAGGAAAGGCTCTGTGTTCAGGGAATGTTACCCAAAGCTACAGTATGGGAGAGGCTGTGTTGATTGACACTGACTTTGGCAGCAGCTCTCCAGAGCTCGCCTTGCTTGAGCTTCCCTACAGTCTGGTGCTCCAAGAGGTGACCTTTACTTTGAGGGCAATCATTGCATTTCAAAGAGGCTTGACCCTGGATGCTCTTGGACATTATGTGGCATACTGCAGGAGGGCTACATGTGTGTGGGAGACGTACGATGACCTGGGAAGTAAAGTGAAAGCAGCATCAGAGAACACAAAGATCTGCCCACATGCTGTGGTCTACACAAAGCAATTGCATGATCGTTGCAATGTTCCGTTTTTTTCCACATTCCATGTTTCATTTTGCACATAAAGACATGTGTTTTGTTATTGTTACAAACCTAAGTTTCTTCTTCAGGCTGTCATCAACTTCACATTCATGGATGTATTAATGACAACCCTTGAAGTGACTGGCATGAACTGACGATAGTCTCTCCCAGATGTTTTGGTTTTGGGCCAGCCCCGTCTGCTGTCATGAATAAGTAATAACATGGGCTTAACGAATGATGAGAAAATTTAAGAATACATATAAAAACAACAAATTAAAAGAATTGTATTCGCACACAAGGTAGTGGAAAAACAGTACCATTAAAGTTTTTCTGTAGAAAAAAGATCCAACAGTGTAACATGTTTACCTGAAGTTCGTCCTGCAACAGTGGCATTCCTGGAGCTTGAAGAATGACAAATGCGTAGGAAAATACAAAACTACATGAAATTAAAAATAAAAGCGATTCACTCGTGGTAGCACGGGACCAACCGTGTTTGAGCAACATCCAAAACAAATGATGAGGGTAACAACAGCAAGAGAGCAGATCCGGTACAGTGACATCATCACCAGAAAATAAAGTGTAATATCTCCAGAACCGTATCTGCACAAATGGAAGTTTTTACGGCACAAACAAACGGCACCACTCCTGGTCTGTTTGGAGAAAGTGGGGGGATGGGTGACATCATCACCAGAAAATAAAGTGTGTGTAATATTTCTAAACCGTAGCAGCACAAACGAAAATTTTTACGGCACAAACGAAACAGACTATTTGTTAAGGATTGAGCTGGGGGGGGGGGGTGGTAGACCCAATTGCAGACAAGGAATGAGGAGAGTTCACAAAAAAGTGTTTATTTACAAGATGCGTACAGACGTGAGGGGGAGGCTCGAGGCTTGAGACGGGGGACTTGAGGCTCGAGGCTCGTGACTGGAGGCAGGTGAGATACATGAGGTAATCACAGGGAGGCGCACAGGAAGACAGGACACTGACTACACAACACAACAGGAAACACGAGACAGGGATCGAGACAGGGATCCCCCCCCCCCCCCAAAAGGGCTGGCTCCCAGACAGCCCAACAAAACAAACACCAGGGTGGGTGGAGGGAGGCCAGGAGGCAGGAAAGGGCAAGATGACGCAAGGGACCAACCAAAAAAATAACTTTTCAGGCCAGGGGACCGAGCAATGAGACACAGAGTCAGGGGGGCGGCCCAGGGGCTGCATAGGGGCTGGAGTAGCAGCCGCTTGGACAGGATTGATGCCCGCCAGGACCCTCGTCGCCGGGACAAGAGTGATGCCAGCCGGGACCCCCGACGCTGAGACAGGAATGGCGTCCGCCGGGACCCCCGACGCCAAGACAGGCATGGCATTAGTGGGTGGCAGCTGCTTAGCTGGGGTGAGGGCTGGATCTGACCGCAGTTGAGCAGGTGGGCGGCCAGCCTGCCCTTTGCCCACAGGTCGGGAGCTCCTGGCTCTCCCGGATGAGGCCCGGTGCCTAGGTTATCCTCATACACCACAGATAGTAGTACATAGAAACATTTATCCATGCCATCTAAAAGTTGTATGAGGTACAGACACTCTTGGATGGTTGCAGCCAGAGCCATATACTCTGCCTCACAAGTTGACAGTGCTACAGTGGGCTGCTTTTCGGTCTTCCACGAGTCTTCCAAAGTGCCACCCTGGGTCAGAGTTACATAATACCCTGTGGTACTACATCAATCATTTATGTCACCAGCCCAATTTGCATCACTGTAGGCTTGTATACCCAGGTTCTTATCACACTTCCAATAACACAACTTCTTGTCACTTGTGCCTCTAAGGTACCTCAGCACATGCTCAACTGTACCAAAATGCTGATCAGTGGGTTCATTAAAGTACTGTGACAGTTTACTCGCAATAAAACTCAAATCAGGTCTTGTACAGTCAAATAAATCAGACTCCCCACTGCTTCTCTGTACCTTGAAACATCACTCATCAATGCAGCAGCACCTTTGTAGTTCAGTTTTTGTTCACAAGTTGTTGATCTAGGTTTACAATCCTGCATACTGAACCTTTCCTGGATTTTCCCAACATACTTTGCCTGTGACATTGTTACACAGTTATTATTCTGTTTAAAATCAATACCAAGAAAATCTCAGTTTGCCTAGGTCTTTCATTTTAAACCTTGCTGTAAGCCTGCCCTTTAGAACCTTAAAAGCGTTTTCATCACTTGCTGCAATTATTAAGTCATCGACCCAAATTACCATGATCACCTTCTCATGTTCTCACTCCCATGTGTAAACACAGTGATCAGCTTGGTTTTGTAGAAACTTGTTTTTTGTCGGATACTCATGGAACAATTTATTCCAATTTCTCCCCAATTGTTTATGCCCATATAACGTCCTTCCTAGCTTGCACATTAACTTCCTGCCTGTGTGAGATCTCACCTCGTACCCTTCTGGCTGTTCCATGTAGATCTCATAGTCTATGGGTGCATTTAAATAGGCAGTTTTCGCATCCATTTGGTGCAAGATTACATTTTCCTGGGCTGCCTTCTGCGTCAAAACTCTGACACTAGTCGTGTTAGCGCTGGGACAAAATGTCTCCCCATAATCCACAAAAAGAAAAAAGAAGAGTCCGCACACATCAGCTCCCTTTTGTGCAGATATCTGAACACATCACAACACAGCGACTTTTCGAGCGTTGCCGTTCTTCTTCAGACTAAATCATGTATAAAGGACGCCATCTTTAAATCTACCCCGAGGGGTCACATGATCGGTCACACGATCAGGGAAACATTTTTCTATATTCACACCGTGACAAATAAATATATACATATGTACAATAATATATATAAATATATCAAAAACACAACAGAATTACAATCTCATATATACATAGAACTCTAAATTGAACCAGATGGAAAACACATCAGGCCAGCCGGCCGTCATAAATCTAGTTGAAAATAGAGGCGCCTCTTAATATTTTTATCAGTAGGATGGCTATTTTAACATGTTAAATCTAAGGATGTTTTAAATTATATGATCATTAAAAATGGTACATCCTTAGATAGGACCAAAGATAACCATCATACACATTGTATTGAAGCAATACACAGGTAGAAATATACAGGCAGAATCACGCAGGCACATACATAAGAAGGTCAGAGGTACATGAAACACCACCTTCATAAACCACGTGAAAAATATTTCGATGGCCACAAGACAATCAAAAAAATCTAAAAATTAAAAGGTCATCACTCGAACACAGCAGAAAAAGGACCATGACCAGTATGTTATATAGTTTATAGCAATGGCTGAATGTTGAAGTCCTCATTAAGTCCTTTCGGTGCTAGAGTACCCAATGTGTATATCCAGTATAGTTCCCTCCTGAGGAGTAACGCGTCCACATTCCCACCTCTGCGAGGGGGTTTGATGGATTCAATCCCAATGTATTTTAATGAGGTGACCCTGTGACGGGCTTCTGTGAAGTGGACAGCGACTGGACTGGAAGGCTCCTGGTTGCGGATAGCGCACCTGTGTTCCGTGATTCTGGTTTTTAAAGGTCTTGTGGTTTTGCCAATGTAGGAGAGGCCGCAGGGACACTGAAGCATGTAAATGACATTTTTTGTTTTACAGGAGATGATGCTCTTGAGGGGGAATTTCCTCCCAGAATGAGGATGGTTGAATGAGTGCGTTTTGTATGTGGAATTACATTGTTGACAGTTCCCACATCTGTAGTTAGCAGGTTTGATCTGAGTGAGGAAATGTGAGGCATAATCCACACCCACCTTTTGACTGTACCCCTTAGCACCATATCGGGCCTTGTGTTTCTCAGATCCATCAACATTAGTTTTAATAGCATACACCCATCTACCCCCCACTGCTTTCTTACCCTCAGGCAAGTCAGTCAGGGTAAATGTGTTGTTCTCTCTAAGCGAATGCATTTCCTCATCCATTGCTTTGACCCACTCTACTGATTTGTCTGAGGTAACAGCTTCTGTAAATGACACAGGTAGGTTACATATCACTCGGTAACAATAATCAATGTTACTCTGGATTAGATCAGTCTCTTCCTCACACATATTTAGACACACAAAAATCTGTATCTGTCTGGCCTCTCTCTAGAAGGGTAACGGCTAGATTCAGGCTCACACTTGACCTCAACTGTGTGGTTGGTGGTGGCTCACTTCAGGTTTTAGTTCTAGTGTAACCTGTTGATGTGGACTTCTTGATCTTTGCTGTATGAGGTCATCATCCTCAGGTGTAAATTTTGTCTGTCTGTTGTTCTGTACCTGATTTAGCCACAAACTTCACCAATCTGTGCTTCTGCACTGTCTTACTGACAGGAAAATAGACAATGTATGCAGGACTGTTTGTCATATCCAATAAAAATGCATTTTTCGCACGGTAGCACACGCTGCTCCTTGAGAAGAGTAGGTGATACGTGCTTTAACGTCAGAGTCTCCAAAAGTCTCCAATGACACCGCAACAAGTCGCTGGAGGGGTCTGAAAACTCGCTAAATATAGCGACTAAGTTGGCCACACTGCCTCTCCGCACCCCGGTCACCTGCACCAGCGGGGGGGGGGGATCTGCCTGCCTCTCTCTGCTGCCGCACCTGCATGACGTTGTCGTCTTCCTGCTGCGCGCATCTTTTCCGTGTCCTCGTAGCTGCGGAGCTTCATTTTAAACTCAGCAAAAGATATCCTCTCATCACGTTGTGTGACATGGATCGTGAATGGCTTGAAGGACTCCAGCAAACCTTTCAGCACCATCACCACCAATAAGCCGTCACTCTTATGTCTCATCAGCATTTCTTAGCGCTGTGATGGCGGTCTGTGCCCGGATCACGCACTCAGTCACACTTTCACTGTCAGACTTCTGAAGTGAAGTCAGTTGTGTGTAGAGGCTTGACTTTCCTTAGCCTTTACAACAGTCTCTTAAAATCTGTAGGGCTCCCAGCCTGTCATCGGCAGCCTCCCGCATCACCAGCGACAAAACTTATCATCCAGAAACTGAATGAGTTCCGCATTGGCCTCTGCATTCTTTCCCGCATCGTCTAGCAGCTCTTCTGCCTCTTCAGCTGTGGTCTCTGTTAAAATTGTGTCCTATAAATCCTTCTAAACGAACGTGGCCCAAGAATTTTGCCTCCCATAACTCGTAATTTTTTTCCGTCCACATCTAAAAAGAGCCGCGACCAGCGACTACTAAGGCGGCTACTCATATTCTCAGCCCGTGCCGCTCATGGTGCTAGCGTGCTAATCATCACCGGTACGCCGGCGGGAACACGCCCCAAACTGTCTGGGTTT
>NC_141325.1:18505000-18827500 GCF_037954235.1 Aulostomus chinensis | reverse complement strand
CAAGTGGAGACCTAGAATCCTGATAAAAAATCTTGCAAGAAAGATGGCATTGGCAACAACTCTTTATGTCTCAACACCTCAAAGAAGGGAAGACTGAAACTGGAGCCTAAAAGAGCATCTAGCAACACAAGCAATAACGTGCAAACCGATTTTGGTGCGTAGATGATCGGCTTTGATACCAGAATCCATGTATACGCACAATAATCTGATCACCCTCACTGACACTGGATCTGAGGATTCAAACTTGTGTTAGTACTGAACAAATACATTATCATTTGCAGTGACATGCAGCTTTACATAACTGTCCTGCAACAAATGTATGTGTGTTTCAAGGTAAACAACCTTGACACAGTCACCTCTGCACCTACATTAGTTTTCTTCTAATAACTAAATTAGATGAATATATTGTGTTGACTTGCTCTAGACTTTTTCATGTGTGCATGAGGCTCATGCTCTGAATAATAATAATTTGATATCAATTGTCTGAATCTTCTGCAGTATTTTTTGGTGTTTTTGGCAACATCAAGAACAAGTATCACCATGTTTGCATCAAATAAATAAGTAAAAAATTTGGTATTTTATTCTCATGAGCATATGCCCAATCTAATCGTGTCTTGATATATCAATGATACATTGTTGTCTCCATCTAAAAAAAGGAGGTACACTTCTTTGGGTTCAAAATCTTTGTTATTTTTTTGATATTTTCATTTGGTTGTCATTTTTTTTTTTAGCAACAGTGGCTAAGGTTGTGCGAATGGCAGTAGCTTGTCCAAAAGTGTGTGTAATAGATCTAAAGCTGAAGGAAGTTTTTGTTCTGGCTCTATTTCAAGTTTCTGCTTGTTGATTTGTACTTCTTTCAACCTGGCAAGGACAGCATTTACATCGCTAATCTCTTAAAATGGATTAAAATATATGAATTCAAGTTCCAGGGTGTGTGTGTGAGTGTCCCTGAGATGAACACAGGCCAGGTATCCACTGTCAACTGACTTGCTAGCTGGCATTAATAAGCCTTGCTGAAATTGAAAGGGAAGGTCAGCCACCTGTTGGACTCCAGTCTGGCTGGCTGACACATGCTTCTAAATGGGAATTTGCTGTTGGAGCAGGTAGGATGGATGGAAAGGGAAATTACATGCCAAGCTCAAATCAGTGGATGGGCCAGTGATACATTTAATAAATTGTTCTGCTCAGTCTGAATCCTCAAGGGAGCAAATGTACGGATGCACCTAATTTAGAAGTCCTACTTAGCTTTTTATGTCAGCTGAAGTACTTTGGTTGCTGGTCCCCACATCTATCAGGAATATTTTTGAGGAAAAGGGTTTCTTGTGATGAGGAGAGATGTTAGGCTGCTGGCAAAAGAGCAAGTAATGCAGAAGCCAAACAGGCTTTGTTAGGAGGGTTGACTCAGATGGAATAAATTTGTTATTCACTCTTTTTCCTCAAGAAGAGCACAAATATTACACAAGAAGGTGTCAATATAATCATCCATGTAAATTATTCCTGATTACATCATTGTGGGTCCAAACCCAGGGACAATATTTATTAAGAATTATTTTGCTAAGGAACATCTTCCTACCCCAAGAAAGTCATCCTTTCATACTATAGGCTCTGAGGACTGTCAAATAAAGTTAGACAGCTGTATTTTTTACTATATATTTGATGGGTAGGCGGCATGGTGGTGCAGTGGTTACCTAGCAAGAAAGTTCCGGGTTCAAGTCCCTGCAAGCTGATGTGTTTAAATTTAGAGCAAAATTACATATTTACCTGTGCAACAGATGCCTGTATCACTCTCATGCAGACGGACAAGAAAGGAGGGTAGCTACTGCAGATGCTCAACAAGTTGTTTCTGCGATATTTCAGTCGAGTCAAATCGTTAAACAGAAACAGACTGAGCTGCTCTGTGACTGGGTGAGTCTACTTTGAAATTGGAACACAGACATTTTTGGGAATGTACAATTTCTCTTAAATATCTTTTGTTAGGTTTACTGGTCTGAGAGTATAGATACTTACTAGAACAGAAACTTGTATTTTTTTCAATTAACTATTTATGAGCAAGTAATGTGATGCGAAAGAACTGATGAAAAAAACTGACAACCCTAATCCCACAATAATACAAAGATAAAAATTCTGCTCACCAGTTCAACCAGAAACTCATAATAATTTTTCATTTCATTTCCAAAATGCTGTGACAGGTGAGGAAAATATTTTAAGTTACGTTTTACTAAGCTACGAACCTATTTATATTGTTTTTAACAAGACACATCACCATAAAAAATTAACAATATTTCTGTATTTGTACATGTTTTTAACCTTAAAATATAACTTTCAAATTTACATCCATCCATTTTATACCGCTTATCCTGTTAAGGGTCGCGGGGGGGGGGCTGGAGCCTATCCCAGCAGCCTTCAGGCAAGAGGCGGGGTTCACCCTGGACAGTTCGCCAGTCCATCGCAGGGCCAACACATAGAGACAGACAACCATTCACAGTCACACCTACAGTCAATTTAGAGTATCAATCAGCCTCGTCCCCTCTTGATGTCTTTGGACTGTGGGAGGAAGCTGGAGTACCAGAGAGAACCCACACAGGAGCAGGGAGAACATGGAGACTCACACAGAAAGACCCAAGAAAGAGTCAAGGCTTGAACCCAGAACCTTCTTGCTGTGAGGCCACAGTGCTAACCACTGCACCTCCGTGCTGCCCTAACTTATATATTCATAAAATGAAATACGCTTAGATGGTTTGTGGTCATGAGTCAGTGCGTGGTGTTTTATTTCGATAACTGGCCAGAATCACTGTGTTATCTGGGTTGGGACTTGTAGCAACTCATAATGTAATAAAATCACGAGTGCATATGTAATAACGTCTTTGCACATAATGTAGTAATGTACAATTTATTACATTACGAGCCCAACTATGTAGCAACTCCTAATGTTATAACAGTGGCTTATTCTGTGAGAAAAGTGTTGCATTATCACCTTTTTTTACCTCTGCCATTCCTGTAGGGTGAAAGGTGATGTTTTCACCTCTCTGATTGTCTGTCTATATGTATGCAGAATCACAAAATTTCTGCAAAACGTGGTGGAGCATCAAGTCCATAATGACCACACCTGTACACTGACTACTTTGAATTCACTGACAGGCAGAGGCCTGTGTTTGACTATGATTTGTACATAGGTGGCACTACAGTAATAGGGTGGATTAGGGAATAGGGAGGGGGACTGCAGTCTCCAAATCAGGCAATAGTAGATGTGGACTTTTAATCAGGGCTCTCCTGTTGGTAATAATGCAACACTTTTGTAAAGAAAAAAACGAGCAAAGTCAGAATCAACTTTTCAGTGCTGCACTTTGTAGATAGTCCCTTCACATAAAGATGGTTGATGAAAGTTAGGTTGTAGATCTACTCTACAAAGACTGGAAAGATATTGTTTTGAACAAGGTTACTTATAAGTAGCTTTTTGCTCACTGGGATGTCATCATTTGAAATTTTGGCCGTATGCGACCCCTTTAGACATAAAAATCAAAATATTTTTTTCTAAAAAAAACTTACAAGCTGAGATGTCCCAAAATTCTTTGTCTTCACAGTTGTTGCAGATGAAAACATGAATTAAAAACCAACAAAGCTTAAATATTTAGCTGTTTTCTCATTTATTTGAACAACTTTGTGAACCACTGCAGTTTCTTACCCATCTCAGCTTGTCTCTTACATATTTACAGATTAATTTATAACTATGCTTTCTAAATTGTCACATTTTTCCACTTGTCTGTCATATGAATCCACTGTCAGGACAGCCACCTGATTTCATTGTACTCTGTACCTTGTGTAACCGGTATAATAAGGGCCTAAATGCTGCACAATGCAATGTAGGTGGTATTGACTTTTAATAAATCAATGATCGGAACACAGATGCAAGGGGCAACAAAGAAAACAGAACAACAAAAGCTGCAAGCATTGGGTTTTAAGAGTTTCTTAGCCATGTGGTGGTCCTGTTAGGAGCTATCCAGTAACATAGTCAAACGTAGCTTGAGTCCAGAACTAGGGCAGATGATCCAGGAAGAAGCAGGTTAGGTGGGAGGTCAAAGACAGACGAGAAGTCAGGATGCTAGGAGGTAAGAGGAAACACCCAACTGCATATATGGAGGTTTATGCAGAGCCTCAGAATTACAATGAGCCATTGCAGAGATGGAGGCTAAACCGCCCGTCTCAGGAATGCACCAAAAAGACCAGGGGAAATGCAGAGGAACCAGGAATATAGCTCATCGTCAGGGACAGAGGATGAGATGATTAACAGGGCAGTGACATGGAGGGATGGTCTGAGGCAGGGAGAGTTGTAACTGGGAGAGCAGTTCAAAGAACGCCAAAGAGTCTTGTGTTAACATTTAAGAGCAATTTGGTAATGAGTGACTGGAGAGGAACAATATATACACCAGGTCGATTGGTGATCAGGAGCAGCTGCATGTACAGGTGAGTGGAGTTGGCAGATGAGGAAGGATTGGCTGGCAGACAGGAGAGGTAAAGTGGAAAACTACTTAGAGATGAGGTGAGTAGAATACAGACTGTAATAGCCTTGTCAATTTAAGGATTCTGATACAGAATCTTTTGAGGGCAATCTGGAACAAAGATGTTTGTTCCTAATTCACACAATCCATGATGAACAACTATCAAACATTCTGTTTCTCATGACTGACTCAGTCCAACTGTACTTAAGTTGCAACATAACTGTGGGTCTGCAACCCTTTCACTGTTGGGTGATGATTGGGCATTGAAGCCCTGCCAAGTGTGTAGTCTCTTTGACTGATCTTGAAATCAACAAAGCCAGAGCAGGTGGCAGGATTCAAGTCATAGGAGCAACTTTAGCTGGAAGTTACTTTAGAGTCTTACTTCTGTTAATCAGCTAGGTTCTAGGTGATTATGTCAGTGGGTTATCTCCCAGTATGAGAACACTGGCACCCAACACATGTGCTCTATATCAGTGTCTAAAAGATTTCCTGGATGGAGGATTAATGGCAGTGCTGTAGTGTGCTCTTATTTTGACCTGAACAAAAATGCTGCAGATTAGAAGTAGACAGTGCTGAATGGAGAATGAAATGTGATTTTTTTGTTTTGTTTTGTCAAAAATGACCCATCATGCATGTTATGGTTCTTCTGTTTAAAAATTTAAAAAGCGCAAAGCTCCCAATCTCAGTCTGCCCTCTGCTGATAGCACTCCTCTTTATCCTCTGACTGTTTTCAGTTGACTGTCAAAAGTGATACTTCACCTAGAAATTCATGTATCATTCACTCAATCAGATGTCTTGAATTTATGAAGATTTTTTCTCCAGCATGACCTCTTGATTGTCAGAACTCCCTGAGACAGTAAGATACAAAATGCAAGAGCAGACAGGGAAGTTAAAGCTAAGAGATGGTTTTTTTTGGTAAGTGAAAGAGGTTTGTACTTAGTAAATATGTTTCTGATCATCTTTATTCTTGATTAATGAAGGAAAAGTTAGTCAAGGAGGCCCCTTCAAACTTACACAGATCACATTCTGGACACTGACAAGGGTAATCACTCAACAACTTTCTGAAAAGCACCAATAAATCACAGCTTTTCAAGGTGGCACCATAGCCACATTCCTGAATGCCAGTAATATCCATTTAGTCACTGCACCCTTTCTACAACTATAGAAAGAGAGAGGCAAATGGGTTTTATTTATATAGACCCTTTCAGAGAACTTTACAGTCTTAGTCACTCATTCACGCACACTGATGGTGGAGGCTGCCATGCAAGGTGCTTATCAAGACTTAGGGTTTGAGATACTTCAGCACAGGCTCAGGAGAAGCTGCAGATTGAACTCGCTACAACAATGATTCTGCGATGGCCTATCCAGAGAACTGGCGTGTCATTTGGGGTGTCCACCCCTTTGTAGTCATAGGCACCAGCCTCCAAAATTCGGCATAAACACTCTTTTTTTTGTCTGGTTGATAAAAGTCATCATGTGCCAATGCGATTCCCAGCTATGATTTTAATCTGTGGTGAAAAAATGTTCAGCAACTGTTATCAAAGTTAAGGTACTGGTTAAAGTGGATCTATCCAACATAATGGAATGATACCCAGCCCTAGTTTTATAGAGATATAAAGAAAATCCAATACATGCATCCCAAGTACTAGCCAGACTGAGGCACATCTGTAGTAATCATTAATGTGATTGCAGAAAAAAAATCATAATTAGAAGTATTTCACTAGGTTTTTTTGGGTTGTTGTTGTTTGTTTGTTTTTTACAAGAAATGAAGCTAGATGTTCCAAACAATGGATTTGGGCTGGCAATCTGAACAAAGCCTTAGTCATCTGTATTTGTAATCAATCAATTCTTGCCACTCTGCATTATCTATCCACTGATTCTCTGTTGTTATGTATTCTTGATCAAATCTGATGATTCCAGACATTGAATGCACACTGGACAGCTGTGTGTGTGTGTGTGTGTGTGTGTGTGTGTGTGTCTGTGGCATAAGGAGATAAGCACTGATCCCTCACACTCGGAGTTCGCTGACATCACATTGAGTTTCTGTCTATCTGCCTCACTGTCTCTCCCTTGTTCTCTTCGACTTTGGTCCTTTATTTTTTGCATCTATTCACTCTCTCATTGTCTCTTATTTTCTCTTAACAATATCATTACATACTCAAGGTCTCAATCTTCAGACCTAGTTTACAATGTTTTGGGTTAAAGATACCTTGCTCACTATCACTTATATCTCACTTGTGTATTTTTTAATGTAATGTAACTGACTTATTAGTAAATTGACTCTTTTTTATGTCACACCTTTTATACGCATGGTTGTCAAGTTGCTTTACAATATAATCTCCTTCACCGATTCTCACACACTGAATAAGGACGTTGCCATGCAAGGTGTCGACCTACTCATCCAGCTATAAGGGGTTTCAGCATCTTTCTCAAGGACACTTTGACACAGGTACTTGGGGAAGTGAGGATCAAACTAGTAACCCCTCTCGTGCTAGACTGCTACTCTACCTTTATGGCTGTTGTTATAACCAGCTCGTTTTAAGGGAAAAGGGGAAGTAACATAAAATGAACCAAGATTTAAAGGGTTCTAAAGAAGTATTTAATTAATAAAGTTGCTTGCTTGGACAACGAAAGTGAGGCAGATAACTAATGGAGTGCTGCAAGATAAAACGAGAACAAAGGGAGACTCTAACCTAGAGTTACCGGCTAATAACTAGAACAAAAAAGGGTCGATCACACAACCAAACAGCATCCAAACCTAGTGTCTCTATTAATACAAAACTAGTGCCTCACAAGATCATAAAAGTTTCACAGAGTTGCAGTAGCAAAGTAGTCTATTAGAACGAGTAGGCACAGGAGCATGGCTGGCTACAGCCTGCTGCGGCGCATTGGTCTGTCAGCTTCTTATTAGGCAGCCTGCCGGTGATTGGCTGATCGTCCGTCCAATCAGGGGCCATCTGCACAGGTGTCCGGGATCAGCGGTATTGTCCCTGAGAGCGATCACACACACACACACACACACACACACACACACACACACACACACCTATCCACATGCAACACTCACACAAAAGGGGGAGAACCTCCAAACGGCTGCGGCCGTAACAGCTGTTGATAAAGCAATATATATTGTGGTTCTTTTTCCCCATGTTAACTTATCAGTATTCAAAGCCTTGGTATCAATATCATATTGGAATATATCATGATAAAATCACATTGTGACCAATGTGTGTTAGGGCAGGTATATTTCAGTGTGGTACAGTTCAGTTCAGTGAGTGAGTCAAGAACTTACAAATATACATGTAAATAAATTGTAATGAAAATTCTGAATGAAATCATTATTTATTACCACAAGATATCACATTAAAATTATACCCAGGCATTTCTTTAGACTATTGATTATTTTTTATTTTTATGAAAATTTTTTATGAATGAAAGAATACTACAGTAGATGGACCTCATTTTTCATGGTCATTCACAAGAATATATTTGTGTTCAAGATGTAAATGTGATTAAGTTTATGATGAGGGGAAGTCCATTTGTGGAGACTCTGGTCACTCTTGCCGTCTTTCAGGTCATACTTTGCTCTTTGGGTAGAGCTTCTATCAGTTAATTTGTGTAGGTTTCAAAGTCTGTGACCTTTTTGCTTTAGCTCCACATCAGCTTCTATTAGTCTGTGACCATCAGCTTTATCAAGTTATAAATGCAGAATTGATTTTCAGCCGTCTGGCTATGGACCTTTTACTAGCCCCTGTTTTTCTTCAAATGCTGTGTAACACAGTTTTTGCTTTGCTTGTTCTGGTTTTACATTGGATTGACTTTAATTTTAATCTTTAATTGTTTTATGGCAAAGATGTTGATATGTTAACGAAGGTTTACTTGTTACAAGGTTGCATTTTACCATAGTGTGGCGGTATGAGTATTTACTTTAATTGTCCACAAGTAAGATGCATGACCTTACCATTTTATTTATATATATATGTACGTATATATATATATATATACATATATATATATATATATATGTACACACACACATACACACATACATATCTATATCGATAGTTTTGTGTAGATGTGCATTGTATAGTTGTGTGTGTGTGTGTGTGTGTGTATGCATGATTTCTGGAGGGAAAAAAAAACTATTCTTGTGTCATTACAAGCACAAACCCTTACCTTGATAATACATACATACATACATACACACTGAGCTGCGACATGCTGCATGGACTCCTCTGTCTCAGCAATGCCACACTGATAGTGTTGCTATCATGACTTTCTTTGTATATAATTTGCATCTGTAGATCCCCTTTCATGTTATGAATCAAACAACAGTCATAGAAGGATAAAAAATTGTTTTTAACACCACTAATCTCTGCAAGGAGTTGTGGCCATGTCCAGCTGTAGAATGAAAAGTTTGGATTTGGATGTAATCCATCCATCCATTTTCTTTCGCTTATTTTTGTTAAGGGTCGCGCGGGGGGGGGGGGGGGGGGGCTGGGGCCTACCCCAGTCACTACGGGCAAGAGGCGAAGTACACCCTGGAGGGGTCGCCAGTCCATCGCAGGGCCTACACATTTAGACAAACAACCATTCACACTCACAGTCACACCTACGGTCAATGTAGAGTATCAATCAGCCTCGTCCCCTCTTGATGTCTTTGGACTGTGGGAGGAAGCTGGAGAACCCACACAGGAACAGGGAGAACATGGAGACTCCACACAGGAAGATCCCGTGCCCGAGCCGGGACTTGAACCCAGAACCTTCTTGCTGTGAGGCCACAGTGAGACAGTGCTGACCACTGCACCACCGTGCCGCCCTGATTTGGACGTAATGTTTAAATGGATTTAATTAAACTACATACAAATATTCCAAGCTGGGTCTCTTGTCCAAAAACAGTTTTCACAGTTCAGACTTGTCTGTTACAGTAACCTTTAATACACATAGTTAAATCTCAGCAAAAAAACAACAACACACTGTCTTACTAATATGTAAACGGTCAAAACACATGAATGGAGATGGTTAATTGTCATCAAGACATGACGGATGTCTTCATCTGGGCCTGACTTATTGTTCAGCTCCCTGTCTCCTGCTGTGTGTGGCAAGTAGCTACACACACAGCAGACACACACTTCTGCCTTGTCACTCCATCATCCCAGCTGTGAAGTGTTATCAGCGATGACTGACAACTGTACTGAGGCGATATAAATATGACTGGCACTGGGAATATGAATATGCAGATGAGTTTAGCTCTGGTCTTCTCTTTTAGACAAATTTGTCAGAAAATGACAGCTGTCATCCTTCACACTCACTACTTCAGTATAGCATGAGCCCACTTACTGACCTGATGGAGGGGAAAGGCACTGTATTGCATGTAATTATCTGTACAAGGCAAAAGCACACGTAAGAACATTTGTGCCGATATTGCATTAAAAAGAATGCCATGAACAGGCAACTCAAAAACATTGTCACGATTGGCACCACTGTCATGCCTGTCTGAAAATGGTGATTACAAAATATGCAGAATGAGCTCCTTGTGTTGCAATATTCTTGTCTCACTAGCTCAGGTCTCATGTTTGCAACACACTCACAAAAAAGGAAATCAGTAAAATCATGGAACACATAATCATAAAGGCCAAACACTTTTATTTCTTTATGTGAAAGTGCAAGAAACAGTGAGATAACTTCTTCTGTGTTTCACTGCTGCCATTAGAGGTATTCTCTGCAACAATGGTGAGAATAATGGGTCTCATTGATGAAATACAGTATTTTAATGCCCAAATCTAACTTTTTTAGCCCTTGATTTAGTCTTGAAGATTGGAACTGTCCCTGGAGACATGCTTGTCTAGCTTGCAAAGTAAGCACAGAATGCATACCAACACAAGCGAAGTTACTAGGGTAATGAATATGACCATAGGATTGTAAAAATGTGTTTCTATGATGAAATAGTTCCACAATCATATAATGGTTTTCTGAAGCCAAACATTTCAAATATTTCCCATCAACTCAAGGAATTAGATGGAAATTTTTAATGATAGGTCAAGAAAAACACACTTAATACCTTCATCCAGCCCATGAATCAACTCTTGAAACTTGCTCTTGATTTGAGATTTTTCAGTGTTATTTTGCTTTCAATGTTTTGGGGTCCGCATGTCTTTTGTGTCTTGTTATGTCTCTCTATAAAAGGTCTGGCTTGAGAATGAAACCTTCTGTCAAAAGTTTAAAGTTTAAGAAACATAAATAATAAAATGGCGGTGAACAGTTTTTGGGATGAATTTGATCGAAAAGTTAATGACTTATTCCTTGTAATATGGCCATTCTGCCAATCACATGGCCTCCTCAGCAAAGGTAAGATTGTCTTGCCTCCAATTAACAGGAAGGGAGGACAGCAACTATTCAGGAAAGCTATCAATGGGAATCCCAGTAAAACACCACTCCTACAGCTATTGTCATTCTTTGTGACCTTTTTGTAATTTCGGTGTTGGGTTGAACTTTCATTTCACTGGGTGACAATAGTATGTTTCTACTGTTTGTATGTTTCTACAGTGAGATCAATCACCTGGAGTCAGGCCTTGTGGTGGAGCTGTGGAATAAAGGTTTAATTTGGGACACCATGATTGGCACTGCACTAATACCCCTGGACAGTATTCGACAGTCTGATGAGGTAACACACAGCTGGCGCAAACGCACTCTCATACTGGGTTTGTACCTCTGTGCATTGTATTTTACAGGTGAATGCGTATACCAAGAACGAGGCAGTTTGCGGTTAAAGTAACAATTTCATTTTGATATCACTGACTCGTGATTAATGAAAAAGGGGCATTTCATTTGTCGCCTGAGCTGTGTATCTGTTCCTGCAATACATTTGAACTGATTATACATGAACCCCTTGCTGGCTTGTAGAGATGTGTTCAGGTTTGGGAGGCTAGCTTGGACTTCTCAGTACAACACAATACAAGATGTTTGTGAAAGAAAGGAAGAAAAGAAAAACTAGAACATTATTAAATAGTCAATGAAACACTAGATGTTAGCAACAGTATTTTACATAAGTAACAATCTACAATTTTTGTGGGTCTAATGAACTGTCTCGTTTCAACATGATAAATTTTGATAGATTAATTTTGAAAAATATGTTGTGATAATGTATTTTGCCATATGGCCCTGCCCCACATGGAAATTACTTTGTTAGTCTACTTGGTTACAGAGACTGGATTCCCACAGTAAGTGGATTCCATCTCATGATTGCAGGTAGAACATAAACAACACCAACTCTGTGGCTATGCAGTATGGACAAAAAATTAGATCATGGATCACTGTTGAAGTGCACATTTACTGTCATGTAGCATTACATATTGGGATGACATCCACTTGCAACTGAGGGGGAATTGGTTTAGTCAATGTAAAATTCCAAAGAACAATTTAACAATTGCTTACTTTTTTGTCCTACTCCCCATGTGTTTTGTCTTTCTACTTTCCTGACCTCTCCCTTTACCTTTTTCTTTTTCCCATTATTTTCTCTGTCTCACTCTCTCAGGAGGGACCGGGAGAGTGGACTTCTCTGTACTCAGAGGTGTTAATGAGAGAAGATGAGATCTGTGGTACCAGTAACCCAACTCCACACAAAGTACTGTTGGACACCCGCTTTGAATTGCCTTTCGGTACGTGCAGTATACATTACCTCAAGACACCGAACAAACTTAGTGTAGCTTACAGAGCCAGAAAATTATTTGTCTTATTGCAATGCTCTCATTTGCTCTCCGTATCTAATGACTATCATTGTGAGAGTTGATCACAGTCCAGGGAGACCTTGTGGCTCGCCTGATTAAGCAGTGAGTGTGTTAAGACTTATATGATTTTCGAAGATCTGAGAGTTGATGGAAATGTCCAGAAGCTTGTTGAAGCTGCCTGCAGCAATTTACTGGAAGATTGATGGTTCACAAAAAAGGAAGGTGATGTCATGTGTACAAAAATCAATTTCAGCAGGTGCACCTGCTGCTGGTCCTCTGCTAAGAATAGACTTATGTGGGTATATCAGTTTGAGGTTAACGACTGGCTGAGACATGATATGTTGCCTTGCTAGAGGGGATAGCTAACTTAGCTGCTGCTACTGAACAGCAGCCATTACTGATCAGCACTCACGGTCCACAGCCTCAACATCTTAGGTCTCAACATATAAGTCAGCAAATTTGAGATTTTATCTAGCTAAAATCATCAAAGATTGAAAGTCTTCGCACCTGTAAGCTCTATATATTTAGCTTGAAGTTCATGGAGATTTACTGATAACAGCAGCAAAACTGTCCAAAACAGCTGTTTACAAACTCTTAAATGCATCTTCCAATTTAATCCAGGATTTCTTTTCCAGTCATACGCACAATATCTCAAATCACTTTATTTTGATCTAAAAATCTATAATTCAATTGAATGGGACCGTGAACAAGCGTGAATGCACCAACTGGTGAGGCTTGTTTATGGAAGTATTCTTGATTGATTGTTTGTAGCACAATCATACCTATATTTGCATTCAACTTTGTATCAGGGAAATCATTTAGCAAAGCATGTCTTTTCTTGCTTTTTACTTTTTATTTGAGGATGACAGCATCCACTGCAAAGTAACTCAGGGTTCATCATTGGCCAAACATTTCCAACTTGCCGAAATATTTAAACAGACAGTCATGAAAAACTTTCATGTTCATACTTTTGGAAGTACCATCAGGGATTCAACTTAGGAAATGTTGCTATTTAGGTGGGGAGTTTGGGGGAGTACATAGCAAATCAAAATATTTCTGAGACCACTTTGATTCTTCAGCAAACTTTTAATCTTAGGACATTATCTGAAGTGGCTCCTCTCAAGCTGCATCTTGCCTTTCCACTTGGACTGTCTGGCTCTCTACTTATCAACTTTCAATCCTCACTTATGTCAAGATTGTGCTATCTCATGATTCTATACAGTCATCTTGACACAAATGTGAGGACTGAAGATGAAGATAAGATGAAAACTTTGACAAATCCCCCAAAAGTTAGAGTACTGGATATTCCGTTAACAACTGAGGTTCAAATCAATTTGGGGTTTCTTTTGGGCATCATTACTGAAACGCACTGACATATTCAACTACTTTCAGCCCTTACCTGCTTGATTCATGACATCATACATCAATGTGTAACTAGAAAGTTCTCAAGAGTGCATACCTCTGCCAAGGTGACTTTTCAGCTTTGACCACTCTTACAGCTGCAAGCCACAACATGAAAATGTTTGGATTTTACACAAAGGAGCAGACTGATGCATGAACCTTCACTTTCTGCCTCTAGGTGGAACTAGAGAACAGACACTTACTATGTATTTTATTGCTGTGCATCATGTAAAGACACAGTTTAATTTTTATGATTTTTAAAAAAAATTTTTTACTTCAGGCTTACTTCCTGTAACAGCTAAGAATGGAGATGAGTAAATTACATTAATTTCTCAAGGGTGGGTTTATTCCTTAGAAATCTGCATACATAATTATCACAGTTTAACTCCAATTCAGTCACAATAACGGGATATCAGTTTCTCCAGTTAGAAAGTAATAATGATTGTGAATCTATTTTAATTGCTGTTGTGTAAATTGGACAGACAACAGGTGGAAAGGAGAGACAATTAGCCAGACAATCCCTATTAAGTAATGGTTTTGCAGGTGGTGACCATTTCCCCATCCTAATCCTTTTTTGCAGATTCTTGGCTACTGTTGCATTTCTCCAGAGCCCTTGTCACTAGTCATAGAATGAGTCGTATCTGCAGGCCACAGTAGTTGCTCAGGTATTGCAGCTCCAACAGGATGGCGCATCCATATGTGGCATGTCCAGAAGGTTTGCTGATAATGGAGGCATTGGTTCTAATGACTGGCCTGCCCTTTCCCCAGACCTGGATCCAATCGAGCACTATTGTATCTTGCATCCACAACTGTCGTGTCACATCCCGGACTGTCCAGATCTAGGTCTGGGAGGAGTTCCCAGCATACCCAGATTTTGTAGAGAGTGCACCTCTACATGCCTATATGCACTCCCTTTGTCAAAGGTTTGTCTGGCAAGCTACATCATATCTGTCATTGCTATTATATGTACTGTAAGTAGAAGTTCTAGGTCTCACACTCACAACCAGATTGGACACTGAACACAGAGGCAGGAAAGGAAGCCTTAAGTTTCTCTGCCCCTGATAAGTGGAACGGGTTTAAGCGCTCTCTCAAATTGAAGCAGTGTATCTCTTTGGGGATGTTTAAGATCCTTTTAGACCATGCATTACAAAGGAATTGCACCTGATTTCTGTGAACATGTAATACTTTATTTTACAAAGTTTATATTGCCATTTTCTTATCTATGTGCTGTAAGTTCCTATATTGTGCTGCCAATTTCTGAGATGTTGTAATCAAGGCAGCATTTAAACAGAACTTACTCTCAATTGGATCCCACTGAATAAATAAAGCTTTTGAATTCAGATCAATTACCTGCGTCTGTAGGTTCGAAAAATAGGTGTGCATGTATAGGCATACATATTATATGTATGTTACTCATTCTCCAAAAATCCAAAAGGTTCAAGCTTATCGATCTTGCTATCTTAGTATGTTATGTAATGGAGAGCAGAGTATTCCATGTAATAGGTGTGTAACATAACATGACTGCAAACAGGAAAGGGGTGAGTAAGTAGTGTGAATGTACAGCACAGAGCAAAAATCAGAGTCTTAAGGAATGTTTGCTAAGCCACTCGTGTGTTTTTTGGAATTATTTGACTTCTGGTCAGAATTTTTCAGAAAAAGGTACTCAAGGCCAGCTCTGTGAAAACAGCAAAAATAAAAAAAGGATGGCTCCTTTTATTCTGATGGCAATATCACTGCACTAGCAGAGATTCTTGTATTGCAATGTATTTACAGCATTATGCATGAAAAGGTAGACAAATAAATAAAAGATTGAATTACCACATTAACCATTCAAGTTTCCTCTTACTGGTGATTAATTGAAGAATATTACTCACACACTTCCCTAGTAACCTCTCAGTGTCATTATGACTGTGACTTAAATTCATCTCTACGGAATTCATTAAATTCATCTGACCATGTGGAATCCAATTAAAACAATCCAATTCTTGTTCTATGGCAAAATATCAAAATTGGCCCCTTCGCCACATTAACGCCCTTTAATAAAAACTCAGTCTTCACAGTAGCTCATCACCAAGTTTTTAAGGGGTTCTGGACCAAATTTGAGATGGACCTGTTCAACCCACCAGGAGTACATCTAAGTATATTTCCTTTCACCAGGTGGCTTACAACATTTAATGGATTCTTCCTTGGCCTTTTGTAGGTTGTTTGTGAAAATTACCAACATCGTTTTTGTGTAATCCTGTGGACAGATAAACCAATAAACATCTGCCATTAAAACAAATCACAATAACGGGGGGTCTTCAAACAGACGACCCAAAGTAATACAGCAAAGCAGAGTCAGCAAAGCTGACTTTTTATTGTAAGAGCTGAAGTTTCAACAAGCATCCTCTTCAGAATGAACAAGAACAAATGGGAAAGGGGAGATGTTTAGCTTCACCACCTGCATGAGGTCATTAACAATTAATTTGCTAAATTATCATGATTCACTCCTGTTTTAACAAGTGGTAATCCATACTTATGCATACATTAATTTGCTTCCAATAGATGTAAAATCAAATTCAAAAAGAAGAAGAAATTCTTCTTACTCTGCAGTCTACTTTAACAGAAATGAGTCATTCATCTGATCATCCGTTACATCTAAGTCCTTTACTAAAGAAATGAAGGGTCTCCATATTCTCTCAAATACATGCTCTTTAGTCTTTAATGTATACGTTATCCTTTCTAATGGGATGCCCAACAACATCTGTCTTATCCAGTGAGTAGTGCTTGGTCTGTCAGTGGATTTCCATAGCAGTACAATACATTTTTTGGCATGCAGCAAGCTGAGATCTACAAATGCTCATTTGTTTTTGTCAAAATGATGTTATTCTGGATATCGGCCCAATAGAAAATGCTTAGAATTGAGTAAGATTTGCTTTGATATTATTGTTTCAATTATAGCTCTCACCTCCTCCCAAAAGGTGCATCTACATTGCCAAATACAGTAAAACCATGTTCCCTTAGTCTCCATTTTGTACACATCTGGTATGTTTTTATTGTACTGATTTAAATCCACCAGTGTCACGTATGTCCACATGAACCACTTATATTGTATTAGTTTGAGATGTGTATTTATTGATATTTCATGAGCTTTACCACATGCAACTTTCCAATCTCCTTCCAAGTTTGTAATTCCAGGCATTTAATTTGTGCCGAGAATCTTCAGGTGAGTGAGATGACAGTAAATGATAAAACTCAGATATAATGCCCTTTACCATTGTTTCCTCCAAAGTGGAGCATAAAGGTCTGGTGAGCATGTTATTTTTAACAAAGTTTCTAACTTGGAGGTACTTGAAAAAATGTTTTCGATCAACGTTGAATTTCGATCTAAGCTCCTCAAAAGACATCATAGTGTTAGATTCTGTCAAATAAAGGTCTTCTATGGTACTGAGACCCTTTGAGGCCCAAAGTTTAAATGTTGCATCTGCTCTTCCTAGTATAAAGCAATGGTCTCCCCATATTGAGCTATTTTGAGAGAGTGAATTTGACTCTTCTAAATATTTTTTACCTTCATACCAAATTTTTATCATGTGTTTTACAACTGGGTTTTTCGTTGTTTTGGGTTTTTTTTTTTTGTAGTTTTTGTGCGTGTGTCTGAGTATACTGTAGGTATAAGGGAATAGGTAAGTGCAAGTCATGAGATACCATCTCTGCCCAGTAAGAACAATCCTTTTTCAAAAAGTAACACTTGATAGATCTCAGCTGTACTGCCCCGAAGTACCACGGTATGTTTGGACATTTTAACACCCCCCCCCCCCCCCCCATCAAACTGTAGGTACAGTAAAGACAAATGAAGTCTTGCCGTTCTATTGTTCCATATTAACCCAAATATTGTCTTCATTTTTGAAAATAAATCTGGAGGTGGTGGCAGTGGAATGTTCTGAAACAAGTAAAGTAATTTTGGGTAAAACACTCATTTTCAAAATATTAATTCTCCCAATTACAGATAATGGTAAAGACATCCATCAACCAACTGACTGATTAATTTCGGTCATTAAAGGCCTGTTTAATTTTAATAATAATTGAATAAATAAATGTGAAATTGGCTGCACAGTGGATGTGGTTCAGTTATGATCATATGAGAAAAATCTTGGTTCATCTAAATATTTAAATTCATGTTTCTTTTGTATTAAACCACACTTGTCATTTACTACGATTTTATTACCAATACACCTACTTTTGGGAGGAGGGATTCATGATCAATGACCCAATTTCAGTACTGTTCCGGCACCAGTATTACACTCATCATTTTCTCCTCCACCAGTTCCTAATTCCAAGTTTAGCACATTCCACCACTTCCTAGTGCTGGGGATTTTGCCATGCCTCATCTTTTCTTGCGACACAATTCAGGGATATCATCTTGGATTGCAGTGCCTGCCAGGGGTTCCCTCTTTCAGTTGTGCAGACCAGGTATGACAGGCCTGTATGACTGTCCACTTTTCTTGCTCAGGGTTCCAACCTTATGTGCCTGTTTGGTGAGGGGTTCAGCAACATCAGTTGTTCCTCCAAGTGTAAAGGGTCAGTTCTGTAGCACACAGCTGGTATGTCCAGATGGCTTTCAAAAAGAAGGAGGATTCTCTTTGCCCAAGTGTAGGTATTTGTCCCAATCGTCTTCCTGCTCTTCCTTTCATTACACCAAGCATTCCCTTAGATCTTCATTCCTTACCTGCACTCAGTCATCCAGAAAAAAATGCCTCAAAGGTATCAGAGATTATAGGAATATATTGGTTAAATTGTGCATGAAAGCTATATTTCAACTAAGACTGTACTTGGTAACACAATTTAGGACTAAAACTCAAACTGCAAGTATGAAAGCAAAAAATGTGGCCATGAACTATTCCTGTGATGTAAGAAAAATGTACTTGTGACAAAAAGTTGATACATTAGATGCTGAAATATCATTCAAAGAGGATTTTTTTTTAAAACTCTCCACCATGTTAGGGATTGAAGTGATGCTTTGAAATTTCTGTCTATTGTGGTAATTTGGGTTGAAGAACTTGAACTTGTGTCTCTCTCAGTTATTGGTGAGGACATTATAAGTCCCTGAGGTGGTTCCTGATTCTATTTTTGGGCCCCCAGAAGAAAACATCCTCATCAGCTATGAAACATTGATGAATATAAAATGAGAACATGTCAAACAGTGGGGACTGGATGAGAGAGGGAGGGTATGGGTTGTGGAGGCAAATAAGGAAAGGGTGGAGCTACATTTCCAAATGTTTTCAAATCCAATCCAAATCTGTTATTTTTCTTTCCCTTTCCCCATTGTCTATTTCCCACTTCATCCCAGATATCCCAGATGATGAGGCGAAGTATTGGACAAGTAAACTGGAGCGAATCAATACCATGGGGATACATGGTGAGGTATGTTGGCTTTTAAAAATTATCCTGCAAATCAGGGGTTCCCAAAATTGGTGTCAGGACCACTTGGGGAGTTCAAAGTCACAAAAGGAACGCAAGAGGATTTCCTGGAGTTTGTTTTTTTAAGATGATTAGATTTTTTTTAGCCTCATGAGTGTATGACATTTTTATGTTTCAACTGGCATTGAGGATAGTGAGGATCACAAGTCCTTTGCACAGGTATTTTGGGGTTGTGTGCTGAATGGTTTGGGAACCTCTACAAATAAAGTAATGACTTGTTTAACTATTTTACACATTACGTTCAGTCATGACTATCAATAGACATAGAAATGCTTAGAAAACTGCTGAAATTTCCTGGCAGAACAAGTTAGAAACATATAGCTTTTGCATAAAGTACAATGAATTGAAGGATTAAAACTTTAAATGGTGCCCTTATTTCTCATAAGATATCCTGTGTCCATCCAACACTCAGCAAAACCATATAATTAGATGTAGAGGAAACTGACAAGTGGATGCACCAAATTAATCTCAACGTGTAATGTAATTTTTAAACAAGACATCCATCCATCCATCCATCCATTTTCTTCCGCTTGTTCCTATTAAGGGTCACGGGGGGGGGGGGCTGGAGCCTATCCCAGCGGCTACGGGCGAGAGGAGGGGTTCACCCTGGACGGGTCACCAGTCCATCACAGGGCCAACACATAGAGACAGACGACCATTCACTCTCACAGTCACACCTACAGTCAATTTAGTGTATCAATCAGCCTCGTCCACAAGACAAACAGATAACACATATAAAATCACTTGACTTTTGCCACTTCAGTCTTTACGTAAAATAAAGACATTTTAGAGGGTTTTCCTGATAGAGCTGTTTGAGTCTCATCTACTGACTGATTCTGTATGTTTTAAGAGTAAGTTTTACCTATCACACTGTCTATCAACTATCAGTGATGTTTTAGTTTCTATTTGCTTTGTGCTGCCATCTAAGGGTGGATTTTTTTTATTACAGCAGAAGCTGCCCATAGGTTCTATGCTGAGATAAAGCATGCCTCATTTCTTTATTTTTCTTCTTTTTCCTTGCAATGTTGGCAGTATCCACTGCAGGAGGAGATCCAGAGAAGGCAAATGGAATCCATCCCCTCCCAGTGCTGTAAGCATATATCTAAAATCTTTTATTAAACACATTCATTCCATGTTCACAAATATGTTTTTTTTGCATTTGCTTCTTGATCACTAATTAATTATCATTTTACACTGATGTCTCTTGTTTGGACAAAACCACTTTCCCCCTTCATCCTGTCTTGTGTTTTATGAGCAAAGAAAGCAATTTCAAATCATTCACAAATTAAAAGTTGATGTTTTTTATGCTCTGATGATCAGTGAATGAGAGAAATGAGAAATAGTTTGTTTAATATTTATTTTGCTTTTTTTTTTTTACTTTATTTGATGACTTAGTTGTGGGTCTGTGCCTATATTTGCCTCATTTTGTACATTATAAAGCACTATTCCAAGCTTTTTATGTTCAGAAAATTACTCTCGAAAAGTAAATAATGAAATGAATTTGAGAAAGATTTGTAAGTTAATTCATTGCCACATAATCACATTATATTCCCAACTGTTACTTCAGTGTCAACCACAATCGAAAATAGCATTTTTGATAAAGGTCCTCTGACTTTTGGAATTCAGTACATTTGAGACAGTTAACTTCATGACTTTGATTGAGGTAGATTCTATAATGAGAACTTTATTCTTTAAAAGAAGCCACTCTGACAAGGAAGCAAGCAAGTTCCATATCTGACAGGAATTTATATTTACTTTAATTAGAATATAACCTTTGTCGATGCTTAAAATTATATCTGTGTGACAGCAAACAACTCCAATTAGCAGCATATGGAAAAAAAAGGTAATCCATAGGTATATGTACATTCATAAACCTATATTTTTTTCCATAAATGATCAATGATACTGTAACTATTAGCTTTGAGTTCTTCTCCACTAACTAATACTAATACCTGCACTCTGGAGAGGATTTTTTTAAGCAGTTGTTGTGAGTGGTCATTACAGAGTTGTGATTGCTGGCCTTTTATGATCATCGGTGAAGTTACTTTTACATGCACATTTGTTGTGTCACTGTTGATCCCTTAAACTGTACATTGTGAAAAAACAAAACAATACCCACTCATCACATTATCACCTTCACTAAGAGTAGGACTGGTCATCATCTCCGTCAAGCTTCACAGATATGGCTGTTTTCAGTCCTGTAACATGTTACATATCCATTTGGACATCACTGGTTAAAGCCACACACCTCAGTATGTTTTCTGCTTGACATCTCCAAACACTTGCTTTCATGCCACCAGGCAGTTGGCGTTATTTTGGATGGAGTGACCAACAGAGTACGTATAATGGCCGTTTTATCCCTGTGGTTTTGGATCTTTTTCCTTTTCTGCATGGTATCTTGCTCCTTGTTTGTTGATTTGATACATCATTGCATGTTTGGTCTGAAACTTTTGGAACCTTTTTTCGTACAATATTTTCCCCGTATATTTCTAATGACTGATACCACTCCCTTGGTCTGTTGGACTTTTCATAGAAGGATTGGGCTGTAACTTCTTGACAATTTTCACCAAAGTTGTGTAACATGGGCCAAGGAAAAACATAAAAAGGGTGTATTTGTGTGTTTGTGTGTGTGTGTGTGGGGGGGGGGGGGGTAGGTCACTGGAGCATAGCAAAATATGGCTTCTTTTTTTTTACACTGTGATTGATAGAGGTCTGAAATTAAACTCTGTTGAGTGATGTTGCACAGACTGTGACATTTTGTGTGTATGTATTTGACATAGCAAACAAGTGTTTGTTTGTTTTTCTATGCCGGCATCTGTAGTTGTCAACCTGATGCTCCTGTTCTGTATTACTTGCTTATAACCACAAGAGAGCGCTATTAGTCCAAATGACTTTTACTGTTTGTCTTCCTTCCCAGCAGTCCACCTCTCATACTGTTGTCTCTGAGTGCCAGCAGCTGCAATGTTAGAGATCTAAATGTCATATGGATTACCCTGTTTATTCTATATATGGTTTAAGCAGCTTGGCTTAATTTATTAAGCATTTGTCTCTCTTCACTTCATTGGGTTACACACTCAAACAAGTACATATATGCAAATAAGTATGGATATCGAAAAAAGGAAATTCTTCTATTGCTTGAAATTTACTGTAGTTTTAAAGTGGTGATTGACAGTGATGATAAATAAAGGGTATGATTTGAAAATCCAGAGGAACTCTCAGAATTAAGTTATCTTGTATATTTTCAAGGGTATATATCTATATTTCTATATCTATTCATGTATTTGTTTTTGTCCAGAAATTCCTTTTAAAATGTTTTACTGATCAGTTTGTGTTGTCTTTCATCCAGCTTTCGATGACCATGATAGCGTGATGGATGACCGTGATAGTGACTACCGCAGTGAAACTGGCAACAGGCCTCCTCAGTTCCACAACACCCCCCAGACAAACTCATCACTACATCAGTACCCTATTGGACGCAGGGTGCAGCATCAAACCCTCTCTAGAGAGTCAGACTCAATGCAAAGCTATGAGTTAGACCACCAAGAAAGTAGGGGACCCAGGTAAACACACACCTGATAACAGATGCTCAGAAGCTGGGCTTGTCATAGCAATGCCACTTGAGGATGATACTACAAAGTTAGTTACCATGAATATCTGAAGTATACATTATATTTTTTTTTCCTGCTGGATTTAATCCCATTCTGTGTTCTTTTTACCTGGAGCAGGATCCACTGATAGATCCCAAACGACAAATGCAACATCTGTCATTAAGAGTCAAATTTAAAAGGAGAAATTGCACAGTTATATTCTGGCACATAAAATACCTGTATCATTACACAATGCAGTAAATAATTATGTTTGTATAAAAATATAATCATTGTTTATGCCAGTTTACAGATACAAGATAAAGTTGTTTGTGTCATTTTAACAAGTGAAAAAATTGTGTCACAAACAACCAAAACATTGACATACTTTTTATTTCTTTATTTTATTGATATAGTTTACCAGTGATTGTTTTATTTTATTTACTAATACATTTCAAATTCAAAAATGTTTTTTCATTTGCTTCTCTATATCTTTACTTGCATGATGAATTGAATTTTTTCGCTGTTTTCCACATCTAATGCTTATGTCTCTCTTTTCTTTGCATCATGTCTCACTGCTTCCTGCATTGCACTTTTAAAAAATTCCATCTAGGCGATCAAACAATAAGGAAGGAATACGAATAATCCCTGTTGACTCAGGAATGGGCGTGGAGGATTGGGAGAGCAAATATAAAGTGCCTGACTCAGGTGTATTGGACGACTACTTGGATGCTGAACAGAAAATGTGGGAGGACGAAGATAAAAGCATCATCTACCGAATCAGTGACAGCCCTTGTGAGTCTAAAAGCAGCAGGTTCTATCAGACAGTGTTATGTGAAGCACTGTCCCCTGAGGATATGGAGGAGCTGAATGGCAGACCACACACACAGGGACGTGGCTTTGGAAGTGGAGAAGTGCGGTTAATTTATAAAGAAGCTGGCAGCTTTGAGGATGAATCATCCCCTCCGGAAATTGATATAATTCCTTCTGTCAAACAGCTACGACAGCAGTCAGACAAAGAGGGCTTACTTTACAAGACAAGACTCTGGGCCAAAACTGCTTTAGAGGACACGCTTGAGAGCTACGCAGCTTTTTGTGAGGACGAGGCTGCTCGAGAAGAGGTCATTAGGATCAGGTTGAGGAATGAATACGATTCAGTTGGTTCAGATGAGATGCAATATTCCTTTGGGTCTGATGAGGAATTAGATGACCTGATGTTCAGCGAGGGAGATGCTACTTATGAATATGAAAGTTACTACTATCCTGACAAATATATTTCGCCTTTTGGAGGACAAGCCTATTTGGGTAATACGGAAACCAGTCATGCACAAGATCCCATGTTGTCTCCAGTAGATGAGCCAGGTGATGAATATGTTGATGCAATGGATGAACTTAAATGCTTAGTTCACTCAGTGTCTGAGTACCTGGCTGTAAAAGAGGAAGAAATCAAAAGCTACGAAACTCTGCCTAAGCCTATTAGAAGAAAACTACCACCACTGCCATCTGATGGTAGAGTTGTGCAGCCAGGGGGCGGTAATGAAGACAAACCTGAAGTTACGGAGGACAGTGCGGCTGAACAGGGTATGACTGAAGTAAAAACTGCCATGAGCTCATTATTCGATACAATCACAGGATCAAAGTCAACCACTGAGTCGGATGCCTTGAACAAAACTCCATCTCCACAACCACCACAGGCAGAATCAGGTATTTTAAAACTGCTCTCCAAAATTCCTAAAATTAGCGGTGATGCCACAGTAACCTCTGGTACCACTGAAACAGATCAACCTACCATCCTGGTACCACCCCAACCTGAATCTGGAATTTCTAAGCTGCTTTCATTCATTCCTAAAAGTGGTGGTACATCCCCTCCAGTGGCCATAGTTCCTCCTGCCTCCCAGGAGCCCCCAACAGAAAAGAAGTTCTCCCTTCAGTCTTTCATGCCTTTTCCTTTAACTGAGTCCAGTCGGCAGGCTGAAGCTAATTCAGCACCAGGCGTCACTGAGGCAGTAGGCAGTGCAGCCACTGCTAACCAATCCAGCTCTGGGATTGAGTCCATGTTTGGAATGCTTAGTCCTTTGAGATTTTTTTCCAGTGCACCATCATCTAGAGACCCATCACCTCAACCATCAGAACAAAGAAGTGCATCTTCTGCAAGCAATGAATCCCAGCAATCATCTGGAAATACGGCCTTTAGTGTTAGTGGGGATGGCTTACAAACAGAGCGTGAGATGAGACCAGGTTCAGGGAGTGAATCAATTGATCTTATTTCAGATATTGGTCATGGATCCACTGAGCTGTTGCAAGAAACAGGAAGTGGGTCAGTAGAGCTCCTTCCAGAGACAGAGTCATCTGGTGAACTACCTGATATTCAGCAAAGAAGAATTTCTCCACTATCTGAACCAAAACCAGAAATCAGTTCAGATGATACAGGATTCTTCAGTCCTCTAAAGAAATCTCTCTCTACTCTAATGCCAACAACCCCTCCTGAAAACTCACCACAGGCTGACACTAAGCCCGCAGAGGAGTCATTTTTAGGCAGAAAACTAAAAATTCCGTTTTTCTCCTCTGAAAATATTTCCACAACATCCCCATCAAAGGCAGAAGGAGGTGTGCTCTCTGGGATTCTTAAGTTTGCCTCTGGGGAAGACACCAATGCACCACCAAAGAGTCCATCACCGAGTCTTTCAAGAAGTCCCTCTCCAGGTCGTGCTGTGCTTCTTGAAAGTTTACCAAAGGGAAACACAGAAACTGGCTGGTTTTCAAACCTTTTCAAAGTCGCTCCAAGTGAACCTGCTAAGGAGCCTATGAAACCACAAACCCCCACTGTGACCCTAACCAAACCTAGCGGTGAGACTGAGCCACAAACAAAACAAATGTCCCTTGAAAGCACAGCAAGCACCGTCTCTACAAATGAACAATTGTCTCAGAAACAAATATCACCTGAAAAAGATCTCCAATGCAAAAAAGATGTTATGCCTGAGGAAGATGTCATACTGAGAGATCAGTATCCTCCCAGGCTGGTTGATCCAGCCAGATCAGAACCACAAGCCTCACAGGCTCAAGGCATTGTCTCTGGGCTATTGAAATTAGGTTCAACAGACGATGAGTCTAGGAAAGCCCAAGGAGGGGATAGTCAGAGTCAACAGGGTGGACTATTTTCAGGACTATTTCCATCAAATTCACAGTCTTCTCAGACACAGCAGAGATCCTGCAACCAACAATCCGGAGGACTGTTATCTGGACTTTTAAAATTTGCCTCTGATAATGTATCTGCTCCTACAAATCGATCACCATCAACCTTGCCTGGATGTGATATTCCTGTTCAAGAGCCAGTCCAACCTGCTGCTACACAGCCACCCACTGTAGGACTCTTATCTGGGCTCTTAAAAAGAGCTACAGACACAGTAACTGGGTCTCAGCTAACTCAGTCCAATCAAGAGTCTCAACCAGATAACCTTACAGCAAAAATGAAAGGACCTGAAGAAAACTTGAATCAAGAGACAACTCATCCTACTCAATCAGTAGGGATTGAATTAGATTTAAAAGAAGCCCCTCCCCATGATGTTGCCTCAGGTGAACAACTTGTCAAAGCTGAGCACCTGCCTGAAACCCCCCCCCTAAGACTACCTCCAAACATAACAGCAACAAACCTTCAATCTAGTGGACTCTTTGGGGGTTCATTAAACGTAACAGACACTGCCTTACAGCCACCAAAAAGACCTTTGGCTACACAAGCTTCTCAGCCAAGTCAGCAACCAGGTAGCATGTTATCTGGACTTTTTAACAAGATTGTAGAACCACATCCACCCTCAACATCTGAGCCAAACCAAAAATCAGTACAGCAAACACCCTTTCAGCAAGGAGGTTTCCTCTCTGGTCTTTTTGGAATTGGGAGCCAAGACTCTGTTCCTGCAAACCCTGCATTGCACACAATAGATAAGCAACACAGTGGCCCATTTAAGCATCAACCAAGCCAGCAACCAGGCAACACACAAAACACACAGCAACAAAACAAAGTCCCTCCACAACAGCCTCCTAGTAGTCCTGGACGAATACTCACTGGATTCTTAAGCAAAATTTCAGAGGCAGAAACTCCACAGTCTGCAGCACAGTCAGCGCGCCAGCAAACACAAAAAGAGGACCAAAAGACAACCCAGCAACCTCCTACTCAACAGGGAGGCTTCCTCTCTGGACTGTTTTCACCAGGCCCAACCCTTGCAGCACAGCAGCAACCACCTGTTAGCCGTCCAGACCAGCAAACCCAGCAAGGTAACAGACAACCACTGCGGCGGCAGAACCAAATAGCTCCACAACCTCCTGCCTCTTCTGCACCAGAGCCACAGCAGAGTGGACTGTTGTCAGGGCTACTCAGTAAATTAACATCTACTGATAATGCACCACAACCGCCCATCCCACTGTCTGACTCTCAGCAAGGCAGTAAATCAAACATTGTTGGACCTTTTCAAACAGCAGGTCCACAATCATCTCATCCCAATCAACAAGGAGGATTTTTTTCTGGTCTGTTTACTCAGACACCACTACCACAACAGCAACAGCCAAGTAAAACAACAAGTCCCAAAAACACAGTGACTGACCAACCTAGTCAAAGTGGAGGCTTGCTATCAGGTATTCTGAAACTTGCATCAGGTGAACATGTACCTCACGAACAGCAAACACCTAAACCTGGTCATGTAAGTCAGCCAGGGCAAAATCCATCCCAGGCTGAACCAGGGGGATTATTCTCTGGCCTCTTAAACAAAATTTCATCTAATGTAGAACAATTACCAGCTACTGATGATCAGATGAACCTTAAAAAAACACAACACATGCGTGCAGGGCAAGGACGACCACAGATTCAGAGAACAAAACCAGTAGAGGTGCATTCCTTCCAAGATGTGGCTACAGATAAGGATGTAAAAGGTCAAATGCAGAAGGGCTTCCTCTCAAGTCTTTTGAGTAACCCTGAGGAGTCATTATCAAGAACACAGCAGCCATCAACCTCCCAGCTTGGGAAGGAAGAACTAAAAAGTAACACAGATAGCAAGTCTTCAGGTTTGCTGTCAAGTGTTTTCAAAACAACGCTGAGTGACAGCAACACTTCTGCTTCTGAAACTGACAAAGGCCTACTTGGTCCTTTTCTATCAAAGAGTAAGGAGGATGTCCCTTCAAGTACAGCACCACACACAACCTCTGTTGTTACAACTACCACAACTGTTGGTATGCCAAAAGAAGCATCACTGTCAAAGGTTTGGAAAGATCCTACTATTCCCCCAACACAATGTTATCTTGAGGAAATTCAGCGTCTCTTGTATGGAACAGCAGATGAGTATGGCTACAAAGATCTTTTATACAACTTTACAGAGCATGGTGTAATTCCACCTGAATTATATGAACATCAGTGTCTCATAGAGGCTCTTCTGTGGCAACAGCTTAATGATTACGCACTAGCTGAGGCCCTTGCCACTCAAGTTCAGGAACACCCCCAGGCATACCAAGGCAATATTCCACCCACAGTTAGAGCATCCCAATTTGAGAAATACATGTGGTTAAATCCTAAAGATGTGGACATTAGTGATTTTAGTGTACCGTCACTTCCTTGGAGGGATACTGCTACTCAGCTTTTTGAGGGCCACAATCACTTTTTGGAGCCGGATGAAGACATTGTGTTGTTTGACATGAGTTGCAGAGAAAAGACATTCTGGAGTAGCTGTGACCATTTGGATGACTTAGATAAGAACAGAAAACCTTGGATTTTGGAAGGTAGTGGTCTAAATCTGTCCACAGAAAAACGAAATTCACAACTGATAAGATGTCAGTCACTTAAAGCATTCAACAAAGTAGTGGACTCAAGTGGAACTGGAAATGATATAAAAGTTGAAGACTTTGGTTTAAAGTCAGCCACTGAATTTTTAAAAAGGCTTGCCAAGAAAGGGGGTCCAATGGATTTAACTCGGGGTGCTATGGATTTAAGCATGTCTGCAGGAGCCACAGGTGATGCAGACAATGAAATGCTCTTTGAGGATTCTGAATGGTATCAGCAATGGCTTTCACTGTTGGAGCAAGGGTTGTGGTGGCCAGCTGAAGCTGGAGATTGTGGATATTATGTGTATACAAATGAAGAATTTATTTATTCTCTTTTAACTGACAAAGCTGGTAGACATCTATATGCTTGTGCTGCACCAGATGACATACAAGCTCTTGAAAATATCACTGAAAATATAGCAAACATGAAACAAAAAAATAAGAACAAAGTAACTCTTTGTGGTTTCAAAATCCCCCTTTACTCCGAAGATAGGGGCCTCTGGTTTCCAGGGCAGCAACAAAGCAAGTTAGGGCTTTCAGATGCCCCAATGGACCTGACATCTGCCTTAAGTAAAGGTGAAAAAATAATGAACATGAATTTAGAGAGCTTCTCTCAGATGTTTCAGGAATCTATATCTTCTCAATCAGAGCGACCTATAGATTTTACTGTGTACAAGCTTAAAAAGATCAAAGTGGAGTCAGCTCAAAATGATAACAGCTGTCCTGAGGAGCCAATGGAGGCAGCTGACCTTACATTAAAGTCATTAAAAGGGGGACATGGAGGGCCATACTGGAAGAACCAGCACATAAAAGAAGTAATTACATCATCATTGCCTCCACCTTCTTCAAGGTACCCTTCAACGCAAATCTCAAAAAATAGACATTATCCAATCCCTGAAATTACAATTGCACATGCGGATGACACACCCAGAGACCAATTACAACAAAAAAGTAAATCTGGCGAACGGTCACACTCAACACCTGCTGGATCACCATCACCAGAGACATCAAAAATATCGAGAAATCTTCCTAAGACCCCACCAGCTTCAAAGATACCAGGACCTGTGCAGATAGGAAGAAAGCTGCCAACAACACTAACTGTCACCAAAGAGCCGTCAGTCACGGGAACTGCTCCAACTGTTGTTGTGCCTTCTGCTTCTTTACAGAAACATCAGCATGTAAGGCAGCAATCTCAGGCAGAAAAACCAAGAGTACTACCAGAAGCAAACAAAACTACAGTTACAGGGATGTGTGATGTTAGCAAACACTGCAGTACTTCAGCACACCAGTCATCCTTTCTGCCTAAAAAGCCACAAGATTCATCCAAGGAATTTAATCCAAAATTACATATCTTGAATACCAGCTCAATGAAATATGCAACAGCAAAACTTTACAACCAAAATCACAACATTGGCACTCCTACTGACCCTCAAATAGGCAACAAAGTCCTGGATTTTTCTGCCACAATTTATAGAAACCAAAATATCAAACAAAACAATTCAAAAGATAACAAAAATGAATCTTCTCACAAAGAGGAAGCTATTGACTTTAGAAAGTACAAGTTGAAAAGAGAGAAAGAGCTGATGGAGACTGAGGCAAGCATTGACTTCAGTGATAAAATCACAATTGCTGTAGATCTTTCTACACAGATTGAGAACAAGGATGTAGAATGGTACAACGCAAAATATCCAAGTCTGGATACATGTCAAGAAAGAGTTTCAGTAATGACGACTGTTTCTCAGACCACTAGCTCAGTTAACCAGCATAAAAAAACAGTGGAAAGATCATCCATTCTACAAACTATAATTAGCCCTGTATTTTCAACTACCCATATCAAAATACCACTAGCCTCTCACAGTGCTGCTTTAACAACTGACACAGATAAAACTGGTTTAACAGCCTCTGGCAGGGAAGCTAAATATATTTCATCAGAAACTTTTCATGTATCATCTAATGAATTATCCAAGAGTTCTGACACTAATGTGATGATAGCTACAACACAAAACTGTTCCATTTCCAGTAAAGTATCAAGTCTCAGTGGAGGTCCTAAACAAACTGGATCAGTAGAAACCATCCCTATCTCACCTCTGGCAAGACAAGAAGTGGAGCCTAAGAGACAACAATTCAGTCGTACTTTAAAAGAACAGATGCATCAATACAAATCATTAGTTGGAACTGATAGAAGACAGCAGATTGTCATCGACAATAAGAGGGCTATACCTGCTTCCTGTCAGTCCAGTGGAAAGGCACAGCACTATCAGAAGATCACTGCACCAGCAAACTCGATTAAAGCCGTTTTAGATATGTCTGCTAAAACATCAATAAACCTGCAGACTCCACAGACTGTGCTACCATCAAGGGATCCAGTTGATGAGGCTCTATCATTGACAAAGAAGAAACCATTAACTTCTGAGGAGGGAGACAAACATCCTAATCTTCAGGAATCCATTGACCTGTCATATAAAGAATTACCAGTATTACAGGAACAAATTGTAGAGTGTAGTCACTCTGTAACAGTTGAGGGAGATCATTCTCATGCTATTAAGGGAAATTACAGTGGAAGAAAAGAGGATATTTCATTTAGTATCTGGACAGCATCATTACCACCACAACAAACTCTTTCAGATAGGACCACTGAATCCCTTGAACTTCCATTACTCCAGCAAGTCACAGCACCAGCTAATACAATCAAGGCCACGCTAGACATGACTTCAAAATCTTCTGCTAAACTAAAAGAGGTGGTTCCAGATGTCAGAAGAGATGACTGTCCTACTGAAGCAATACCGCTGACAAGAGGGAAGTCAAATGCTCAAGAACTTGCACGAAAAAATTCTGTTGGTCTACCACTAGTCGTAAATGTTTCTTCCCAAGAACCTGAAGGCTTTAAAGCCAGTTATCCAAATGCAAAGCAAGAGTTTGAGAACAGGACTCAGTGCCCCTCAGATTCAATTCCACATCAGGAACAATCCTGGCATAATTCACCTGCTGTCTTTGGGCCTTCAAATTCACAGTTGTCATTTATTGGTCAAACATATCACACATCAACTTTGATAGACTCTGGTACAGCTGCAGCTCTTGATATGTCTGCCAAACCATCCCAGGTCTCACAGAAAACTAAAGCTCCAGAGTCTGATTCTAATCTGGATGAAGCAGTTTCACTTACCAACAAACCAAATGCAAGAGCAATTGGCAGAAGAGATTCCATTGGTATGCCCCTGGTAGTTGAATTAAAGCCACAAGAATCAACATGCCAGAGGCAAACTCAAAGTGAGCATGAATACCAAACCCAGGATGGAAATATTGGATCCTTTTCACAACCATCACTTACCAACTGTGAGAGAAAGCAGCTTTCTATTGCTAGTGTCACCAATCTTGTTACACCACCTTATTCAGCTTCTACTGCTCCTGCAAACACAGTTACAGGTACAGTAGATATGACCACTAAGACTTGCCAGTCAGACACAGTGCCATACTATTCAGATCCAGTGTCAATGATAAGGACAAGGCGATTGAGCATCGCGCATTCTCAAACAGACTCTGTTGGTGTTCCACTGATTGTAGAGACACAACACCCTTCTCAAGAGCAGCTTCAAAGGCATCAGACACTGGTTGAGTCTCAAAAACAAATGCAGAGTGGCTCTTGGGAAAATTGTCAAAGAGAATCAGCACCTGCCAACTCTATCAAAGGTTCTGTTGATATGTCTCCAAAACCACACTTTACATCATCTGAAACAGCTCTTGATACCTCGTCAACTGGAGCTGTGCCATTGCTCGGAAACAGGACAACTGCAACAAGTAATTGCTTGGGTGCTGTACCACTAATAGTGAAACAACCTGTGCATCAAAAAGGAAAAGTAGCCTTGAGCGGAGTCAACACAACTGAGACATTGCATATGCAGATATCCACCTGCCATAGCAGTGAGGTCTTTTCTGCATCAAAGTACATGCACATACATAAAATAAATAAGCCAGTGGACTACTCAGCAAAAGATACCCCAATTACTACATATACTGTAAGTTGTATCATTGAATCAGGAGATGGAAAGCCACTTGATTTCACCAATAACAAGTCAAGGAAAGAACTATTTGAAGGAAAGAAACATGGAAGGCAAATGGTAAAGAAAATATTGGGTGTTGTTGACCTAACAGTAGATTGTCAAAACAAAACTCCACTTACCAGTCATCAAAATGTGAAGGATCTATCCTCTCCAAATGTGTCCGAACAGACCACCACTCATGGGATAAATGAGAAAGAGCAATCAGGAAC
Source organism: Aulostomus chinensis (assembly GCF_037954235.1). Taxonomy (NCBI): domain Eukaryota; kingdom Metazoa; phylum Chordata; class Actinopteri; order Syngnathiformes; family Aulostomidae; genus Aulostomus; species Aulostomus chinensis. The sequence goes on along the minus strand of NC_141325.1, from coordinate 18,794,766 downwards.
AGAATTGAAAATTGTACCAGGGAGTACTTTGGGTTCTCAGTTCGTCCCTTTTCAAAGAAAGATACTGCTTCCTCAGAATTATCCCCCACAGGCTGATACATTCTCACCAAACAGTACAAATCAGCTGGCCCGTAGTGAACATGTTGAATCAAAGAAGCCTGATCAAATGCCTCCAAACAAACCTCACTTAACAACACAACATCCACTCCCACAATACTATCAGCCTGTTGTGGAAAGTGGCTGGACAGCGAAGGATTCTTTTACATGTCAGACTAAGGCCCCAGAGTTGCAAAGACAAGAGACTGGTGTTCTAAATGACATAAGACAAAGAGCCAAAATTTTTATCAAGCAGCCAACTGTGGGAAGCTTTGGGAGCACTGAGGAAAGTGCATACGAATGTGACACTGTAACAAGTACAGAACAGTCATTGTCACTTTTACCAAGAGAAAAGCTGAACTGTACATCCCCAACCATTTCCTCCCCTCAGTCCTTTAAAGCTCAATCATCACCTGCTTTAGTTATTAAGCCAACTCATGAAAAACAAAGAAAAGACACTTCTGTGGATGTGAGACCTATACAGAGCAGTCTAACTACAGGTACTTATGCAAAACAACCTCCTCAGCTGTCAAAACAACTTGATTCAAGCCACTACCCTGACAATGTGCAGCAATATCATGAAACTTCAAGTTCTGTGACTGCTGTTCGATGTGTATCAGAGGGAACTACGCCAATATCACAGCCCACTGCACAACATGAACCTGTCCCTGTAAAAGAAGTTAAAAGTAATATGGACCTAGGGACAGCAGTGGAAATGCCAGCAATGCCAAACGAATCCACTTCTGCCAAAGGTTTGATTACATTATTAAGTGATTTGGGTTCACAACAGGACAGGACAGAACCAACTGAACTGGTGTCCCACCACTCTCAAATTGCATCTACACCTGTTGAGCCAAAGATTCAGGTTACTACAACAGAGTTACCTGCTGTTACCAACGTTGCAGATTCTACTGATAAGAAAATATCATCTGAATTGTCCCAAGACCAATCTGTTGCTCAATCACAATGTAAAGGAGAAGGTTTTATATCAGGTGTGAGCCCTCAAACGTCCAAACATTCACCTTTAACCTCTCCCTCTTTTGAGTTCCCTATCAAGTCTAAACCTGTTCATCAAGACAATCAACATCTCCAGGAAATACAAAACACAAGTCCAACAAGAGACATACTACCAGGCGTAGTATTGCCCCTTCCACCATCTAAACCCACCAATACCACGCCACCCATTGAAATTCTTCAAAAAGAGAGTTCAATAGATCTCTCGCAGACGGTTGAAGGTAAATCTGAAGCTCTCCAAGAAGAATATTCTGTCCTCAGACAAAATACGGATATATCCGAATCAGACATGTCACAGCAACAAAGTGCAGAAGAAAACAAACCAACTACAACCATAGTCTCTGTTGATTATAACAGTGGACTTGGTGAAGACTCTAATCTAGCTAACATAAAACAGGAGAAAATCAGCAATCCCAGGTCAATCTACATTGGCATTAATTGTTCACAAGTACCTCCTGTTGATACAGAAATTGATTCAAGTGAGCCAAAGTGTTATGTTAGACTACCCCATATATTTGTTTCAGCTGCAAGTTCACCAGAAGATGAGACAACTGAGTCTGAGTTCAAAGAATGCAGTCAGTGTGAGGTGCAAGAACTCAATGTCCATGAAGACACTGCCCCTACTGTAGAAATGCTAGTAGACTGTAAGGATTCATCACCTGTTAATGATAAAGCACAGCCAGATATATCTGAGGATGCTGCTGCTACAGAAATTTGTAGTACTGAGGCCAAAACCTATTCTCCAGAACTGAATTTAGTGGATGGAATGAATGCAGATGAACAAGCCAATCAGTGTACCCAAACCAAGAGAACCTCAACCACAGAAGCTTCAGAAACCGATGTAAAGGCAGAGACCACTCCATCTTCTGAGCTATACTCCAGTGATGGAAAATCAATAGCTCCCGACATTCCGACACCATTTAAAAAAGTTGTGTCACATAGTGACCTCGTCTCTCAAGTTGAAAGCACAACTTCAATGCTAGCACCATTAAAATGTGTTGAATCTGTTGATGAGTTAGCCCACGAGGATAAAAGCCCAACTTCAGATAAAATTATGCCTCATGACATTCAGTCCCCTGATAAATTGTCATTGAAAGAAGAACCCTTGAATGAAAAATCCCTTGAAGGATTCCAACAACTTCATTACAAAAACAAAGGGGATGCCAATTCATCTGCTCCTGAAACCAGTCCTGTTAAATCTCTCAAAGACGAAACCACAACATCCAAGGAAGATAGTTTAAATTTAAAGACTGCTCAAATTCAGGCTGGCCATCCCACTGAGCAACAAGGACAAGGCCTCTTTTCGATGTTTAGTGGCCCTACTGCAAGCTCACAACAGACATCTTCTCAATCTGGTCGATCAATACTCGATGGCATTCTGCCTGGCTCATCAACCAAAGACGTGCCTGGCACAGGACTGCTGTCGATGTTTGGTGGGTCAAATGTCACATCTTCACATGGATTCAAAAGCCAACCACTACCTCAGGAAACTCCACAAGAGCCCCAGACAAAGGGTTTATTCTCTATGTTTAGTGGCTCCAATAGTCAACCACCACCTGGCCCAAGAGGTCCAACTGCTGGTGTGTCACCTAGAGGTACTCCACCAAAAGAAACCCCAGGCAAAAGCCTATTTTCCATGTTTGGTGGACATGCCCCTCAGCAGCAAGTTGCTCCTAGAGGTCCTTCTGGGGCTAGTGCAGGGTCTTTTTTTGGTGGTATCCTCCCAGGCTCAGCTACAAATAAAGAAAGTCCTGGAACAAGTCTGCTCTCCAAGTTTGGAGGTCCAAGTGGCCAGGTCCAAACTGGACCTAAAATCCCTCAAACAGGACATTCAGTTTCACCACTTGGACCCAGAGCTTCAGAGCCCTCAGGAAAAGGACTATTCTCTGTGTTTATTGGGCAAAACCAGCAAGGATCAGCAGCAAATGCCACAGTCAGTAAACCACCTGAATCAGAGGGCATTTTCAAAGTTTCTTCTATGTTTTCACTCGGTGGGAGCTCTGATAGTAATAAATGTAAAACCAGTTCTGGTTTATTTGGTAAGTCCTCCATGGAAGAGCCCAAAGCTGAGACAGAAGTACTTTCTTTTGGCAAGGAGGAATCAAGAGATCTCCTTGTTGAGGTTTCCAAAAATGTTCCTCCAACGCTGCTTCAAAGCCCATCACTGCATAAAATGGAACTCCAAACAGACCAGACAAGCAAAGATGAGCAAATTTCAATCTTGGATAGCATTAGAAATATCTCTGAAAATTCTGTTCCCTTAGCAGATTTACAACAAGAGTTGGACGAAATAGCAACAGTGCAACACCTTCCATGTGCTGAAAATTCCACAATTGTGGATGAAAGTTCAGTTACTGAGAAACCAAAGGTGACCATTAATCTACCTGAAAAAGCAATGATACAGGACCAAGAGATTGTAAATGTGGAACAGTCAGAAATCCAGGAAATGGATAAGGACCCAGACATTGTAAATGTGGAACAGTCAGAAATCCAGGAAGTGGATAAGGACCAAGACATTTTAAATGTGGAACAGTCAGAAATCCAGGAAGTGGATAAGGACCAAGACATTGTAAATGTGGAACAGTCAGAAATCCAGGAAGTGGATAAGGACCCAGACATTGTAAATGTGGAACAGTCAGAAATCCAGGAAGTGGATAAGGACCAAGACATTGTAAATGTGGAACAGTCAGAAATCCAGGAAGTGGATAAGGACCAAGACATTGTAAATGTGGAACAGTCAGAAATCCAGGAAGTGGATAACATTAATGTAGATAAAGTTGATGTTACAGATGTTGACAGAAAGATTTCTGAATTAGAAGGAAATATTGAATTTAAGTGCATAAGTGATTGTCCTGCGATATCAGACAAAAATTACATACAGATGCCAGAAGGTATTGGCGAGAGATCAGGTATGGCTGGATTGGAACATGTGAAACCTGTTATTGAAGAGGAGGCAAAAATCTTTGCAAAGGAAAAGAAAGCTGAGGTGCTACTGGAAGCTGCTTTTGAAGAAGTAGGAGCAGGTACAGATGGGGAGGAATCAACTAAGGCACCTACAGAAGTTCCTGGTAAAGAACAAAGAGCAGTTGCAGATGTGGAAAAATCAACTGAAGCATCTACAGAAATTCCTGTTGAAGAACAAAGAGTGGTTGAAAATATGGAAAAATTAAATGAGAAACTTATTAAAGTTGTTGATATACACAAGGCTGTTGCTGGTGTGGGAGTATCCACTGAAGGCGCAGTTGAAGTTCATGCAGGACTGGTGGTTACACAGAAACCTATGGCCGAGTCAGCAGAAGGTACACTTGCAATTGGGACTACAGATTCAGAATTTCAAAAATCTAGTGAAGAGGACTTGAAAGACACATGTAATGAGATTGCAAAGGAATCCAAGAAAGAAAATTTTGAGCTTGGAGAATCCAGGGCACATCTTCGACATGAGAGTAGTAATTCTGTTGTGGTACCCCCTTCAATTGAAAAGGAAAGAAGTATTGGTCCTAGCAAAGCAGAAATTGTGACATCTCAAGATGTAGGACAACTGGAAGGTCAAGAATTAGGACCAGCTAAACCTCCACCACAGCAACTAACCAGACAAGCAATGGCCAGGGCACCTGGTCCACAAGGACAAAGAATGGCAGCACCAAGGATGGGAGGGCCACGTATGGGGGGCCCAAGAATGGCAGGACCAAGAATAGCAGGATCACAGAAGCCTCTTGAACCAGCTACATTTTCTGGCTTTATGTCTATGTTTTCAAGCTCAAATGCCCCAAATAAATCATCAACTGTTGGCGGATTTTTTGGAAGTTCATCTGGTTCGCTTTTTGGACCGTCCACTGCTCCTCATCAGCCACAACCACAGCAACAACAGAAAAGCTCATTTTTTGGCCTATCAAGTAGCATTGGTACAGATTCTTTGTCCAGTGATATATTTGGGATATTCAAGGGCCCTGAGACAACAAAATCAGACAATTATCATCAGTCTAATGCACTGTCTGGACAAGGGGATAGTTCTACAAAAGAATCTGTCCCTTACAGCACTGAAAAACTGGACACAGAAATTAGACCTTCATCTCCAGTTGCACCCTCTAAGAGCACAGAGGACACTGAGGTCCCTGAAAAACATTTAGAGGAGGAGGCAGAAACAAAAGATGAGGAGGCAGAAGAGGGTTCTCTTGTTGAAACCACTACGAAAAAAGCAGGGCATGATGAACCTGTTGGGCATACCGTGGAGCCAGACTCAGCACTGTCAGAAAAAGCAACGCCAGTTTTTGAAACTGAAAGCCTTAGTGAAAAATTGAGCCTAACTGCCCCTAAGTTTGGCTTCTTGTCTGTAACTGCTGAAGGCACATCGTCTATTGCATCCTTTTTCTCCTCCTCTCCATCTCCAACCACAGATGCAAAGGCAGCACAGCAACAACAGTCAGATGGTGGTCTCTTCTCTGGTTTTAAAAGCCTCTCAGCTGGTATCTTCCATGATGAAAAGCCATTAGGAAAGGAAGAAACATCATCTTCTTCATCTTTTTTTGGTGTGAAGTTTGGCTCAACATTTTTAAACTCTGAAACCCCAAAAACTGACCTCTGCCCTCAGGTGGTCACAGCTCAGCCTCAGCTTGAGAGTCCAAAAATAACAGAGGACTTTTGCGAACCAGAGTCAGAGAGACCTTCCCCTGGGTCTGGAGACACTGAAAGTGCAGATACCAGTGACACAGAAGGACCGACTGAAGCTTCAAAACCAGGAAGCTGCGACACCTTAGCAAAGTCTCCACAGTCTGGCCTCCCCTCTAAATCAGTTTCCCTTGCAGAATGTTTGGATAAACCTAATTTAGAAATCACCCTTTGTGATGTTAAAGAACACAAAGTTGGCACAACTGACAGCATGAATTCAGAGCCACCAAAGGACCTGCTGCCAGTGGAAGGGGCAAAAAGGCTAGTATCATCTGTATGATAAAGGGCATATCAGTTTATCATGCTAGTGTAGAGAAATCATCAGCGCTTTCCACCTTGTACTCCATTTTTTTATTTCTGTTCCACCTGTGACATCTGTAACTCTTTCTTCATCACTTTTCCAGTCAAATACACAAACTAACTCAAACTTTTTTTTTTTATTAAAAGGGGTTGGTGAAACCAAAGGAGTTCACCACATACTAACCCTTCAAAAGTAAATACATGCACAATTTGGATTTGAATTTGGAATGGAAACAACACATTCGCCTGGACACCGTTATGTGTACGTGTATGGAAGCTAGTTTGTACTTACAGCACCTCAGCAATAGCTTTCCTGACAGTGATGGAAGTGTGATGAATGAAGAGACTGATGATCTTTATCTATTAGCTTTTCACTTGCAAGGTGTGTACAAAGCTCCTCTTTTTCTGTTCCTTTTAATTCCCTGAATTATGCTCTCAGGCTCAGTCAATTTGTTTATATGAATCAAACCTGGAAAGATTTATGATGTTGTGGCAGTACACACTGCAAAGGCAGGCTGGGCACTGGAATAAAAAAGGAGCAGTGAGAAGTCATTTGGCCTATGCCCAAGACAAAGTAAATCATGCCTGTTAAAGGCACTTTTCCTGTCCCTGCAATCTCAATCATCAAGCACCCTCAAATAGGTAGTCTCTTATTCAGCCAGCCACAGTCTTTAACTTTTTAATATCCCTTTTATTTCTAGGATAAGGAATTGTAAATAAACTGCAAAAGTACAAACAATAGTAGTTAAAGTTGTGAAATTTTCTTTAGCTGGTCTCACGTCAATATGCTGTCACTGACTTAAACCAGCAGTATGAACAAACATATTTGAGATGGCTTGGGACGTCCCAGCATTGCTTGAAGTGCTTTTTTTTTTGCATGATTTTTAGAGTAATATGCACTCAGTTAAGTCCCATTGAACACTGTTAGTTTCCCTTTTTTCTGTCACCTTCTTCCCTGGATCTGATGATTGTTGTACCCCGAGAGGCAATACACATAAGCAGTCCCTTGGAATTTCAGAATCAATGATAAATTGCGTAATAAAAGAGCACAGCATACCTTACATACTGAATATGAAATTAAATCTGGAAATGCCTCAAACCGGCACTTTTTGCTAAAGGTCAACATGAGTTGACCTAAGTGGTTGCATAATAATGTCTGCAAGAGAATGACCCAAGTCCTTGTTATCAAGAGGGAGTTTCAAAACCTCTGCAATAAAGCATGATCCACATTTTAATTTAAATTATAGCTCCATTTAGAGAAAAAAACACAATGGTGTGTCTGTGTTTCAGTCAGACCACCTCCTTTCCAACTCCACTATCTTGACCAAATATTGCTTTAGGCTCTTTTTGGCATGATTTGCTGAACGCAGATTACTATCTGCGTTCAGGTTAGCCCCATTGAACATTGTTAGTTTTTCTTGTTTTGTGTCACCTTCTTCCCTGGATCTGTTGGTTGTTGTACCCTGAGGGGCAACACACATAAGTAGTACTATGGAATTTCAGAATAAATGAAAATGACTGATTGATAGTCTATTATTCTTGTTACAAGTTGCAAACTTGATCATCAAAATCGGAGTTTTGCACAGTCCGTGACTGATACCAATAACAGATGTGATAATAAAGTGAAGTGTATATGGATGCCAGGAACTCAGAAAGAGAGGATTTATATCTCTGTCAGCTATGTTCAAGGCAAATGCTCTCTCTCTTTCAGTAACCCCTACCAACTTTCAGTTTCTTTAAACCTGTCACCTCCTAATAAAACACAGAATATAACATTCAGTGATAATTTGAGAAAAACAGATGACAACAAAATCCAATGAGTCCATAAGACCATAAAAAGCATGATCTCCAGGTCTTGCCCGCCACCTGGGAAAAGAAATTTGTCCCTTCTGTTAGGCTGTAAGATGTATGCCGTCAAATGTGTGTTGATGTTGGGTAGCATCGCAGAGACACAAGGTTAATCTCAACTCCAGTGTAGAGCCTAACCTAACCAAAATATTGTCACAGAAAATGAGGTTTTCAATGTCAGTGACCATCAGTGTTTATTATGGTGTTTTTCATGCCCATTTGTCTTTGAACATTTTGCTACACATATAAAAGATGCTTAAGGCTGAGAAACTCTACCTTCAACAACACAAAAACTGCAAAATTGTTTGTAAAACTAAGACTGAGCATTGTGATTAGGTGATAAATATAGCCCGTTACCTCAGCTAATTTAAAGAATTTACAGTGAAATTGAATGGTGAAACTGTCAATCTGCAATATATACTATATAGACAATTTAACACCTACTAAGAGCCAAGGGTAAAATTCAATTTGTGTTGAAAGTCTACAATGGAGCGATTTCAGCTGGTAAAACCCATAAAATATTCATAGTGAGACTCTGTCCTTAGGCCAAACTTGCATACAAACTTTTCTAACATTCAAACTAGTCTATGTTTGGACATAAACACGGAAGGTGCACTGCTGTTGGAGAAAAATTAGACCTACATAAAACACTTCATTGACACGTAAAATGACGGCCTTTAAACTTCAAAAGTTTGAGTGTCAGCTGACACTGGCAACTGTTCTCCTTGAAATATTTTGCAGTTGAATCACCATGCAAAATACAGCCATTGGAGGCGGATGATTATGAACCTACTTGGGCAGAATATGTCGATCTAATGTGAAATTACTACTCATGACAGCAAATTGGCTGCCAGTATGCTGCATACACAGAAAACAATGCTTTACTATGTGTCATACGCTGCAGATTTGTGTTGCCTCCAGTTCTTGTTTAGCAGTGCAGTAGAATTATTTCATTCAAAAACCTTTCCCATACTTTTAGAGTGTCTTAGTTCCTAGTTCCTTCACTGCATATCATTTTCTCCAATCCCTACCACATTGCAAATGATGGCTATTTTCTTCAACAGTCCACCAGACAGCAGTCGCTTTGATTCATCAGGAAATCTCAGCCCGGGCAGCTCTCAGCTTAGCTCTGAGCTGGAGGAACATCAGGATCCAGAAATGTGTCACCCTGGCAGACATCGTCCCCCTCTCCACAGTCAGCCGTCTACCTGGGATGAGGAGGAAGAAGAGGTTGAGAAAGAACTGCATCCACTTCCAGTTCCAGGTTCCCACAGAGAGTTGAGAAACTCTTCAGTCATTCAGCCCAAACCAACTGTGGACAGCAGTGATAACAGAGCTAAGCTGGAAATCTGGTATGTAATGATGTGGTTGAATATTAGAGGTTAAAGAAAACACGCCAAATATCCTTATTTGCTATCCTCACCATAGCTGGGCAAAAAGATGGATATTTGTATATTATCTTTAAAATAGATATTCTCATCCTCTCTTACAAAGTTGGCCATGATAAGTATAAGCAGATACTCTTCTAATTATTAACAGATGCTTTGTTTTTTTGACCAAAGCTTTTAGCTGCTACGTCAAGTCACTGCACCAGCGTGACCAATGTCCCATATTGTGAAAATTGAGACAATGTCCTCAACTTTGATTGGCTTTTGTATTCAGATGCCAAGACAGGCACACATCTAAAATCTGACTGTAAGTGCAAAGAGAGCAGAGTAGGCTGTCATCACAGGGCTGTCAGTCAAACTGCAGTGCACATTTAGGGTAGAGTGTATAGTTTGATTGACAGCCCCTATCCCTACTGTACCCCAGGTTGACCTGTCATGGTCCAACTAATGGCTACACCCACAAAGATTGCAAACAGGTTTTGGAAGAATATGGGGGAAAATGGGAATGTTTTGATTTGATGACTTTTTTAGCGAACTAGTAGTCAGTTGTTCTTTGTTGCTCTTCGCTTCCCGATGCATGCACATGGGAGAGAACGGTACATCATGTTGTCTGGGAAGGATGATGAAAATGTTTACCCCCCCCCCCAAGTTCCCCAAAATGTGTGACCCTTTAAGATTGAAGTTTAATTTTGATAACTGAGCTAATTGCATTAGTTTGCTTGTATATTCCAATGTGCAGCAATTGTCGCAAGTAAGTTTGGGGGAAACCAGAGAGAACTTATTTGTTGGTGGGTAACGATGGCGAACATCTTTGCTCGCAACAGGAGGCCGCTCTTATCTACACGTCAAGAAAATTAGATAAATTAATATTTACATAGCCATAACAAGGACCAGAGTACACTGGAGACTTCCAAATGGGGAGTAGAAACAACTGAGCTGACTGGAACTTTAGGATTCAGAGCACTGATTGAGCTTGGATATTGACTAATTTCTGTTTCTTTATTTAGCCTTTTGAAACTATTCCCAATTAACCTACTGATTTCTTTGCTTTCAGTTTATTTGAGGATGGCCCTCCACCCTGCTCTCCTTCTAAAGTTCGGTGGCTGAAAGCATACAACAAAGTGAGAGTACAACTACTGGAGGTAGGAAGACTCACTCTCTATGCCCAATCCAGCTGCTCTCCTCTGTCTGTATATGTCTTCCTACATTTCATACACTCACACACTCTTATAATTCATATACATGTATGATTTATATGACTACACATGGTACAAATTGAATGCAGATGTTAAGTGCTTGAGCATATAAGAAAATATAAAGTCTCAACATGTAGGCACATGACATGACAACTTTTTCCTTCTGCTCTTTCAAGCAATGATTCTATCTGTTCTTGTTCCTCTGGGTTGGTAGAGTTTCTCATGCTGCCACAACAATTTGCACCAGTTTTGCTCCTTAAGGATTTCCACTTTGATCTTTCAATGTGGATTTCTTCAGATTCAACTATCTTGCTGCTGTTGCCAAAAGTTACAATTGATTTCGCTGTACCTGCAAGTGGTACTGTTAAATGCAAACTATGTTCTGAGCTAGATTTATTTTCTTATTTATTATTTTTCTTGTGGTAACTAATTATGAAAGCCATATACTGTATGTGTGTGTGGTCATGAAATATTTCATGTGATTTTGCTTAATTTAATCAACTTGCTTCCGGCTTGTCTTTCAGCACAGAATCAAGAATTATTTAGTTCAGTTTAGTGCACAACTGATAGAAAAGACAGACCATTTTATAATGACTAATAATTTGTCATTGATATGTGTCTGAAATGTTCTTTCATTGTGCCTAAAACCAGCCAGGGTTTAAATGAAGTGATGACATGTAAAGAGCATGATGGCAAATTGTGATGTTCCTTCTCTTTTTTATATAATATATGGATTGCAAATTTCATTTGAGGGAAATGTGAGAATTTCATGTATGAATGGATAACTACAGTGCAAATTCACAGATGTTTTGAGGTGAAATTTATGTATGGTGCATGAGCTGGAGAAAAACGAAGAAATAGAAGAAATGGTTCAGTAGAAACAATACCAGTGAATTCACCATAAGGCAAGGCAATTTTATTTGTACAGCCCGTTTTCACAAACAGTTTGTCTCAAAGGGCTTCACATGGCATCATAACAACATCCTCTGCCTTTAGACCCTCACATCAACTGAGGGAAAACTCCATAGAAAACCCTTTTAACAGGGAAAAATCTGAGAAACCTCAGGGTGAGCAACAGAGGAGGGACCCCTCACCCAGGACGGACAGAAGTGCTGTAGATGTTGTTTCAGACAAGAAAACAGTTTACAATACAAAATGTGGGAACTATGGAAATGTTAATAACAGTTGAAGAAGGAAGCTTCTGGTAGGGGAGGCAGGGAGAGCAAGCCAGCTTGAGCCCAGGCTGGTGTAATAGTAGGGGATAAAGTGCAACAAGTTATGGTAATGACAGTTCCAAAATGTGCGGGGAGGAGAGGAGAGGAGAAGAGAGGGCTCCATGTAACCTGATGTGTCCCCCAGCAGTCTAAGCCTATGGCAGCATAGCTATCAATGGTTCAGAGCTACCTGAACCAGTCCTAACTGAAAGCTTTATCATAAAGGAAAGTCTTAAACCTGGACTTAAAAGTAGTCAGAGTGTCTGCCTCTCTGACCCATGGAGAGAGCTGGTTCCACAGTAAAGGAGCTCGGTAACTGAAGGCTCTACCTCTGTCTGTTGTTACTGATACTGGGAATCACTACAAGACCTGCATTCTGAGAGCGGAGTGCTCTGGTAGGACAGTAGGGACTAATGAGTTCTTTCAAATAGGATGGGGCTTTATCATTGAGAGCCTTATAAGTCAGCAGAAGGATTTTGAAGTCAATTCTAGATCCTTCAGGAAGCCAGTGGAGAGAAGCTAAAGTGGGAGAGATGTGTTCTCTCTTCTTAACTCCCATCAAAACCCTCGCTGCAGCGTTCTGGACCAGCTGGAGACTCTTTAGAGAGTGTTTAGGACATCCTGACAGGAGAGAGTTGCAGTTGTCCAGCCTAGAAGTGATAAATGTATGCACCAGTTTCTCAGCATCACTCTGGGAAAGGATATTCCTAATCTTAGCAAAACTGCACAGATGGAAGAAGGCGGTCTTAGTCACATGCTTTATGTGGGAGCTGAAGGAAAGGTCCTGGTCAAAAATGACTCCAAGTATTGTTGAACTCGGGGGTCAGGGTGATGCCATCTAGAGTAGTGATCCGATTCGAGAGCGTGTCCCTGAGGTGTTTAGGTCCAAACACGATGACCTCAGTTTTATCTGAATTCAGTCGTAAGAAGTTAGAGGACATCCAGGATTTAATGTCTTTTAGGCAGTCTTGCAGATGAGCAAACTGGCTAGTGTTGTCTGGCTCCATCGACATGTCGAGTTGTGTGTCGTCCGCATAACAATGAAAGTTGATTGAGTGCTTCTGGATTATGTCACCTAATGGGAGCGTGTAAAGAGTGAAGAGAATCAGTCCTAAAACTGCACCCTGTGGTACACCATATGTAGCTCTGCTATACTCCAAATGGTCATTATTAATTTTAACAAACTGAAACCTGTCAGATAAGTAGGACTTCAACCATTTTAGGGCAGGTCCTTTAATCCCAGTTTCATGGTCTAGTCTCTGAAGTAGGATGCTGTGGTCAATGGTGTCAAATGCAGCACTGAGGTCCAAAAGGACAAGTACAGAGACGAGACCTCTGTCTGAAGCTATGAGAAGATCATTATATCATAATGATTTGAAAGTATGACTCCCAAATCAAATACTTCTCTAAAAATGCAAATAATGCTTGAACAATTTAAAATCATTAGCCTGACACTGACAACATGTCAAATACTTGTCATGGGTGAGATTTGTAATGATATGTAATCAACAGTGTTGTAATCATACATATATATATATATATATATATATATATATGTATATGTATATATATATATATATGTATATGTATGTGTATATATATATATATATATGTATATGTATATATATATATATATGTATATAAAGATATGGATATATTTGGGGTGTAATGATTTATTTAAACAACGATTCAATTTGAATCATGATTTATGGTTGCCCTAGAACGATATGATTCAATTAGATTCAGTGTCTTGAAATTGATTCAATAACTTTTTGCCAAAACTTAAACTATTTTGACTGTGAAAAAAATACCTGGATACTGGACAGTTTCATAGATCTCTGCTGTTTGTTGTAAGGGAATCAAGTTTAAAATAATCGATATTTGGATTTTTAGTGCAATTTCTTTTGCCCAAGCCAAGTTTTGGCCGAGTTTCTTTGTAAACATGCTGGCGACACTCAAGGAAGTTGTTGCTCCAAACCTCAATCCAAAACCTTCTTTGCTGTGTTTAATATTGTAGTGCTTCTTGAGATTTTAGTTTGTACATGCTTAGTATATGATTTCCAACTGAGTCTTTCATCTATGGTTAATTCTAGAAATTTAATTTCATGAACTCTTTCTATTTCAACTCCATCTATTTTTATCTGTGTTTATTCTACCTGTGTGTTTATTCTACATTTAACAAAAACAATTTTTTGTCTTGCTCAATTTAATGATAACCTGTTTCTGTCTAACCGTATTTTTGATTTGTTCATTTCTGCAGTGATGTCCCCCTGTAATTTTTAGTTATCCCCAGAGCAAAAAGTATTTGTTTCATCTGCAAACAGCACTAGGTGCAGTACAGTAACTTTGAGACTTTACATATACATACCATTCATGTACAACATGAAGAACTTACCTAAACCCAATCAGGATGGTTTGGGATGAGATGGACGGCAGAGTGAAGGCAATGGGGCCAGTAAATGCTTAGTATCACTGAGAACTCCTTCATGTTTGTTAGAAAACCATTTCAGGTGACAACCTCATGAAGCTCATCGAGAGAATGAGTGTGCCAAGAGTGTGCAAAGCAGCAATTAAAGCAAAGCGTGGTTATTTTGAAGAATCTTAAATAGAAAACACATTTAGAGTTATTTCACACTTTTTTGGTTACTGTGTAATTCCATATGTGTTCATTCATAGTTTTGACACCTTCAGGGAAAATCTACAATGGAATTATGAAAATAAACAAAAAACACTAAATGAGAAGGTGTGTCCAAAGTTTTGACAGGTAGTGTATATACTCGTACTAAACATTTAGCCAAATCCTTGTTTGACTACACAATTTCTGAATTCTGTTCCTAACCTTTAAAATTCATGCAGGGGTGACATCATGGGGCCTTACCCTCTCACTCTTTCTCATATGCATACTTCTGCCTCCTTCAGATGTCCTCTCAGATACATAACTTTGGCATAGACTAATATAATCATCAGTACTCCTTTGTGCAGCTATAAATCAATTGGTACCCTTAAATTTAACAAGTTCGGTTGCTAATTCTTCTGATCATCTTTGACCACAGACTTGTGTCTCTTGTTTTCTGTTTTACAAAGCAATGGTTTCTTTTCAACTAATCTAAAGTAAAGAACAATTATTTTCACCCTCTACTTTGAATGTAACAGAAAAAGGGATTTTAAAGTAGCCTCCCTATCAGGGAGGGTTTCACAATGAAACAGGTTAAAAAGATGAGAGATAATATTGAAATGAGGGTGTGTCATAACAAATTAACAATTAAGTGAGTTAGGGGGAAAGATCAACCCCCATCATATAAAGTTACAAATTTAAAATGCCCTGCATTATCTGGTCTGTCTCATATTTCTTTCCTCAGAGTGAATGGCTAGAAAAAATACCATTCTGGCTTTGCTATACTATACATGATCATTTCAAAACCTTGACCTGAATATGCACTTTTGTAAGTTATATTTTCTGACTTGTACAGTTTTCAGTAATGTGCATCATAAACAGTTGGCTGGGTTGATCAGAACAAAGACACCACCTTCATGCAGGTGATAGTGCCTTTTCTCCCACCGCTGCCGGGCCACTTCAGTGAAGATCTGAGAGAAATTAGCTGTTCCAGTCGCTTCTTATCAACCATAAATAATGTCTTTAAATGCCTCCTTTGATCTTGTTCAAGAACCAGAGAGGACGGTAGAACACATCACTCACTTTTCACAGCTAATTACAAAAGCTGAATGCTGGTTGATTCTCATTATGCTGCATAGTCAGCAGTGCAGTTTGGATGAGTTGATGTTGCTAGTGTCACAATGATGATCAAATGTAATTTATTTAAGTACATTTCAAGTAAAATCCAAAATCCTGATCAAACTGGGGAAGTAGCATTCATCAATCATTAGGAAGAAGTTTTGACTATTGTTTAAAAAGCAATAGTACCGGAGTCTCCAAATTTATATGTAATTTAAACAAAAATTATATTCTTATCTAAATTTTTACAAATTTTCGGTTTACATTCCCATTATTTTGTTATTAGACACTTCTTTTTAATCCCAACTGCATTGATCCCTTTTTTGAGTGAAATCAGTAAGTTCAGGGTGACCATTTTACATATCTGCTCTTAAACCTTGACTACCACTTCCTCTTTGTATTATCCTTTTGTGGCCTGAGGTCATAATGCGGGCATTTATTTTTGCGTGTGATGCCAAATTTAATTTCTACACAACAGTCAATGGCTTTATTTTACAATTTACTTGTAGCTAAGAGAAACACATTTTCACATTAATAATTCAATTTGACATTAAAACACTGTTTAGGTTGGTGTCCTCCAGACAAAAACATACAAGTTACAGGATAATAAAAGACTTCTAAATTGTGTGAATAACTGTATTTATATGCCTATCGCTCTGCAGCCCTGTAGGATGGTATAGCTATATACAGGAATATATATATAAAGTGTAGTCTGGCCCAGTGGATTTCAAATGGTTGTGTGGAAAAACAATACTCTGGAAACAATTTTTTTAATATTCTACAGCCTGTGACAGTGACAGAATTTGTTTTGGCATTGATATTAACATATGTAACTTAGATATTTAATTACATTGTATGTATTTATTGGCCTAAATCATTCTGCAAATTGCTGTTCTGCTGTAGGACAATATAATCTTGTTTCAGCCTAGAGTGAATTTGTCTTTTATCTGTGATCTGATTGACATGTGTCAGTGATTACAAGGCTGATTTAAAATACCACATCTCGTTGCACTGACATGTGGGATGGGATGGATCCACATTTGCCACTGATCAGCAATCATCCCCATGAAGCCAAAAATAATATTCTTCATCACTGCAATGATTATACCATGGCAACAATGAACATTTCTATGGAAACACTAGCTTACATTTGATCAGGGTATCATCTGTTTTGTCTGGGGTTGGTGTGTGTGTTTCCATCTCATGTAACATGCTCAGCATTAACCTCTTGTTGGCTTCATGCTGGCTTAAAATCTATAACCTGTCTAGTATTGTTGCCAGTAATTTTGATAGATGTTAATACTTACTATAGGTGAATATTTTCTAAATGTTATATGTTGTAATTGGACCTCAAATACAGCAATGTGTCACCTCCTTGCTCAATGAAATCTCATTTTCTCAAAAGTGAAAGCGATTTAATTAACTTCCCCTGCTATAAGCAACTGCTGTTAAACAAATACCCACCTGCTGTTTTTGGTTCAGTTCCATCCTCAATAAGTGGTAAATGAAGATAACTTGTTATGTGGTTCTTCTGCGATTTACAGAATGCTGCAAGCAACTCATTAAAACAGAAACACAAATGCACCAAGAAGAAATGACAACACAACTTTATGCCCTGGTAAACAAATGCTACAGTGTTTTCTGTGCATCAATGACCCATATGTCTGTCGAGGGTTTGAATTAGACAATCCAGATATCTAGGAAACCGTTTGAGTTTCATTTTACGTTGCAGTTCATGCAGAAGCAGATGAAAACTAATAGTTGTTTCCACCCACCAAATACATTTGTGATGATTTCCCTTAAATAAATGAACAGAAAGCACTGCTTTGAGATTTATGAAGGGCTTAAAGCTCACTACAATATAACTCGTATGGATCATGTCCTTTTATGCAGTTGTTTAGATTATTTGATACAAACGATCTGTATATGTTATAGCAGATTTCTTTCCATTCAGTCTTACAAGAAAGTAATGATGGTTTTCCCAAACATGATGTGGATAGAGAACATAACTTCACAACTTGAGTAAAAGTTCAGATACTCCTTGTCAAATTTAACTCCTATACAAGGAAAAGTAGCTTAGTCAAAATATTACTTGAGTAAAAGTACTTAAGTCTTATCTTAAAAAAAGATACTTAAAAATTTACTTAAGCAAAACCATTAAAAAATATATCAGGAAATACAGGAAAGGAAAATAGCTTTATTGTCATTATACAACACACTGCTGTGATTCTGCCACAGATATGTTTAAAGCCCAGAAATAAACAAATAAAGAAGAAGCTGAAATTTATTGTAACAATCAGTGTATCCTTTCATTAGCTAATAAACTTTTAGATTACTGTTTTGAAACATATGCATCACTGCCAAAAACTATCTGGATAACCGACATCAAAGACAGCCCATGTCATTCAAATATAATGGAGTGAAAATAAAAGTACCCCCCCCCCCCAAAAAAATACTCAAGTAAAGTACAGATACTCAAAAACTGTATTTAAGTACAGTACTCAAGTAAATTTACTTTGTTACTGTCCACCAATGCCTGACAATGCTAGAGCATGAGCTGAGAAAGTAGAGGCAAAGGGTTAAAAAAAATATGGGCCGGAGGCTCTATTTCCCCCACGACAACAAAAGCTCTCTGAAGGCAGATTAATCAACATGTCCAACAAAGAAAGTGCAGGAACAGAAAGAGAACTGGTGGGAGGTATCATAGTCCAAGACCCTCTATAACAGTGTCTTGAAGAATGGGCTTGTTGGTCTTGAGTCAGAAACCACTAGCAAAATGTTGTCTCGATGCAGTTAGTAATTGTTATATAAAATGAGATGAAGAGGAGGCTTTTTTTTGTCATTGTTATGCCTCCAGGTCAGTGACAACTGTTGTCTGAGGAATCAAGCTTTTAGTTATTTGTCCATCCCTTTTGGAAATTTTTCCTTCTATCCAGTTATTGTTAATATGATGTCCCAGTTACACCTTGAGGGGATTTCTTTATATTTGCTGCTCAAGCATGAACAGATTAGGCTGAGTTGGTCAAAGGTTAAGATCTCACAAATGCATTTTTTTGACCTGGGAAAATTCCTTTGAATTTAGCACAAATACTGTCTTGTACTCAGTAATTAATTTATTTACTTTTGGGTGAAACATAGAGTTCATTGTGTCTGCACCGAACACATTTTTCATCTATGACTTCACATAATATGTCAGGAAAACCTTGAGATAATTCCTACCACATTCACATAAACTAAACGTCTATCCATCTATCCATCCATCCATCCATTCTCTTCCACTTATTCCTGTTATGGGTCGCGGGGGGCTGGAGCCTATGCCAGTAGCCTTTGGGCGGGAGGCAGGGTTCACCCTGGAGGGGTCGCCAGTCCATCACAGGACCAACACATATAGACAGACAACCATTCACACTCACAGTCACACCTACAGTCAATTTAGAGTATCAATCAGCCTCGTCCCCTCTTGATGTCTTTGGATGGTGGGAGGAAGCCAGAGTACCCAGAGAGAACCCACGCAGGCACAGGGAGAACATACAGACTCCACACAGAAAGATCCCGTGCCCGAGCCGGGACTTGAAGCTGGAACCCTCTTGCTGTGAGGCGACGTTGCTAACCACTGCACCACCGTGCTGCCTAAACTAAACATTTCTTGTCATAACTCAAGAAGTCACATGCTAATATGATATCTTTTCAGAAAAAAATCCTAATTATGTAAAATTACATGATGGTAATATTTTATATCCATATATAACACTTCAGATCAACTTCAGTGTGACATCAAAATGTTCTGCAAAAACACATCTGGCCATTATTCCATGGCATTTTCCTTGTGTGAATGGTGATGATCCTCTTTGATATCCTCCAAAGTGATTCACGGTACCAATCATTGGAGCTATTTTAATTGGGACAACCCTTGGCATATGAGCAGTGCATAAACTCTGACTTTATGTTTATGTATTATTTATTGTAGCGCTGTGCTTCAATCCTCCTATAATCACTTGAAAGGGTTTATCTACCCATTAGGTCCACTTTGAATTAAAAACCTTGAAAAAATCTTTCCTAGCTCTTTAAGTCTTTATACAATGGTAGGAGACCGAAGTCCCAGAATATCAATTGGTGTCTTGTTTTAAAAATGTGTCTGGTAGCTTAAGTGTTATTTTCAATTTCATGGCCATACTGTATGTTTGAAAAGATGACTACAGCTACAGAAACTATCCTTATCTACAGTAACTCACAATCATGATCACACATCTGAACCAGCGACGTAACAAACATAACCACAGCTAATACACGGACAGATATTATCATTCACGAGTAGCTATCAAAGGGAACAGTTCTGAGACTATTTTTTTTTAATGATAAACAGTATGCATATTTCAGCTTCAAAGTCATGACCAAGGATGATTTCTTTTTTTTTTTAAGGACTGATCTACTAAGCCACGCAAATTTGTGTCGGATTAAGATCCAATAAATTGGCCGTTTTTGGCTGTTTCTGTTGGTGACTAAATAACAATGCATGGGCTTTCTCAAGGTGTAGAAGAACAAATATGTACACATCCAAGTAAAATTATATGGGTGCAAACCAAAAGTAATACCCTGCAGGGAATAAAAGTGTAGGTCTGTACACTTTTTGTATTCCAATGTGAAACTTTTATTCTCTGTATGCCAAGGCAAGATCTTCCAACTTTCTCTGGACAAAGGCATGGCAAGGCAGACCACAGAGCGATGTATTCTATATTTTGTTTTTGAAAAAAAAAATTGACAGGGACAAGTAGTTTAACTCTTCTTCTCTGGGCAAGTAGTCCTGGAAGTATTGTCCTTCCTGCACATGGTGTAACTTGAAAGTTTTATGACTTGCTTTTGCAAATGAACATTTGCATAATCTCACAAAGCAGCATGATAGGCCTTCTGTCTAGTTGTCTCACTGTGTAACTCAATTAAATTTTATATGTCAAAGCTGCAGAGGCTTCTTCAGCTTGATATTTCATCAGTGACATTGTTTATGCATCATATGCAGTAGAACAAGACAGATATGATCTCAAGGGATATCAAGGGTAACACAAAGTATCACATTCTGAAATGAAAATAGGAAAGTTGATGGCAAAGGGCTGAGCCAAGTGATTGACAGAAGGGACAAGCAGAGACTTTCCAATTTGATTGCTATCTCATTGCTTTGATCATATCTCCTTCATAACTGGATACATATCATGTTTTATTTTTGAAACGAGTTTTTTAATCATTGACAATATTTCTGATTCATCAAGTAATAAAAGGTCTCCAAAGTGACCCCTGTAAACACCTTCAAGCTAATATGAAAGAAACCAAAGCAAGAACCATTTTTGGGACCACTTCATCATATGTTGAGATATCTGTTCTTGAAAGGTATATAAATAAACATATAATAAATAAGATAATGCATCATTTTAATATTTACACATACAATTTGAGGAAACTTGGAGTACAAACGTTTTCATGCGCATAATCAGTTGTTGCTCTGATTACCTTGAATGCCTAACATTATAATATTTATTGATCATTAGAAATATTGTAAATTTGTAATTTTGGCATTTTGGTCAAAGATGCAATTAAGTTTTAAATGAAAAATAAATGTTTACTTAAAACCTCACAAATTGACTGGAGGGAATTCATGAAACAACTAATTGCATTCATTCTCTCGACTTTGAATATTTTATTCAATATCAAGTGATGATTAAAAGGAGAAACCAGCAAAAATACTTATTGTCTTCTAACGAAAAATGGCCCCTCTGAAAGATCCGAGCCTGAACATTGCTGTATGAAATTGGCTGAAAGACACCATGGAAATCAGGCCTGTGGTTTGTGTGTGTGCACATTTGATTTCAAGGAATTGCAGGGGTTCTCATTTATGCTCTCCAGGATGCCGATGTTACACCAGATTGTCAGTTTCTTTCCCCTGAGCTGACTGTCAGCTCTATATTTTATATGATTTAACCCTCAGACTCACAGTCTTTACAGGTTTGGACACAGCCAGTAGAGGAGGAAAGAGTAACAAATAATAATGAAGCTTTACTTGAAGTCACAACATATTCAAACAGTCCCAGACCAGGACTGAGTGTATATACCTAATGTCCTCTCTATAGCGTGCAAGAATTAATTCATCAGGGTTTAGTTTAGAGTTGTTCCCGGCTAAGAATTTACATAGTCAGTCCTTATTGATCAAATCATGCCTACTGTTGAATGATCGCTGTATCGTATTTTTTGTCTTCGCTCATTGATCCATATTCTCATTTGCAACTTTGGCTTTTATTTTTTTTAACACCAGACAAAAGAACTGAAACAAAACAAAGTAACAAAACAAAGTAACAAAGAAAAAAAAAACACGGACAAAACTAAACCTAGTTCAAATTGGTCTTGGAATGCCTCGTAATCCAAACCACCTGAGATTGTAGGGTCTTTGGCTTAAAGCTAAATCCAAAGCCTCATCATGCCGATGATGGAGAAGCCACATTGAGACTGACAAGTTCTATGAAACTCAAGAACTCCTTGGTGCTCCCTATGCTCCTCTGTCTCCACTGTCTGCCTCCTCCTCCTCCTCCTCCTCCTCCTCCTCCACTCTCAGGCTGTCCATCCCTGCGGACTCTAGCTAACTCACTGAAGCGAGAGCTAAACGAGCCCCTGGCTGAAATGACATTGTCATTTGCTCAACTTTACTTCTGACACCAAACAAGGTGCAATCATTAAGGTAGACTCACTTGAGGTTTATTAAATTGAACAATTAAAAGGAGTACAGTCAATGAAACTCTCTGTAATCATTTAGTTATCAGCTCAGTTACAAACAGATTGGGCAACTCATACCAGTGACACATGCCGAACTGCACAACATGCATTACTGTGATGATTTGTATCCTTTGCAAAATCTCAACTATGACTCTGGCTCGTGTGAACAAATTATGTAATTTTTGACTGTTTGGAGTCATCTGCAGAATTTATCAAAACTAAAATAATAAAAATGTATTTATTATCTACAAATATACTGTTTCTTTAAAGAGCCCAAGTGGTGGATATCTGATTTTTACTTCTGCTCAAAATGCCAGTTGTCTTTTCAGCATATGAAAGTGGCAGTTCGAGACAGTGCAGCTGGTGAAGAGTTGCTGTCCTGCGAATGGCAATTTAAAGATGGCTGCAGAGCTTTCTATGGTGTGAATAGTATAATTTCTGTCTCTTGGTAAGATGCAGGGGGGTAAACATGTATTCTGCTTTATTCACTTGGGGAAAAATGACCTTTTACAAACACAGGCACTGGTTGTTTTGGATAACTGTTTACATTCTCATCTGTACAACCCCACAATTTCTGCATGAGATTCATATTGGTGTCTCTAGGTGATGCTGTATGTCTGAAATTAAAAAAGAAAGGCTGAAAGAATGAAATGCTGCTCCACATACAACACTTAAATTCTGGTATGTAATCCAGTTTTTCCAGCTGTGTGAATTAAATCTCATTTATGTTCACTTTTCTCTTTTTTTATTCAAAACTTTCAGACTACCTGATATTTAATTCATCTGAACATTGCGCATTTCATTGCAAAAATCATGATGCTAAAATGAACTGTAATTATGGTGCATACATTCTGCTGCCTACAACAAGAGAATGAACCTTTGGCAGGATTTATGATGAGGGTCTTGTGCCCATAGTGCTTGAATGACTGTCGTCTTATCACCTTTTAATCTTTTTCCTCACTGTTACAGCTTAATTGAACACTTGTCCTGATCTATCATTGTCACTGTCACTAAAAACAAGGTGTTGATTATATGAGATTGAACGGGTTTTTAGGAATTTAAGTATGTCTCTTTAACAGCTTGTGATATAATATCAACAATAACCACCTTAAAAGCACTCGATTATGATATTTACATGTTAACATGAAGTTAGGTAATTGCTGTTTTTTGTTGAATATTGCCCTAAATGATGTGTTCTCTTTCATAATACTCGCTTGATGTCTCACTATGGGATAAACGCCCTGTAGCAGCCCTCAGGAGATTTAATCTCATTACGTCAATCCTGATTGGCCGGTGAACTGTGTCATTCGCACCAGTTAGTCCCACCTACAATAAATACCACTTGCGGACATCACCACCTCATTCAAACACCTCTTCTCACTCAGAGCATATCTTTCATCCTGGGCTAGCTAGCAAAACTGTCCACAGACGGATCTTATTTAGCTTGTCAAACTGTCATTTTTGTACAGTTCTGGAGTTGCTACCACTTGGTAAGGAGTGTCGCTGGTAGCTTCAACCAAATATACGTAGCTGGACTTTTCTAGTTTCTGGAGTCACAAAGAAGTAATTCAGGCCTTTCCCACTGACAGGGATCAAGATTTCTGCCCCTTTGTGAGCCTTATTTTAAACAGCTGCACTGCACATTCTCATCCACAATTTAGTTTGTCTGAACCCCCAAATCAGGTTTGCAGCACAAACCGAAAAATATGTTTTTCTTGCTTACCATGATTATGGGCTGCACAGTGGTGTAGGGGTTAGCACTGTGGCCTCACAGCAAGAAGGTTCCGGGTTCGAGTCCCGGCTCGGGCACAGGATCTTTCTGTGTGGAGTCTCCATGTTCTCCCCGTGCCTGCGTGGGTTCTCTCTGGTACTCCAGCTTCCTCCCACAGTCCAAAGACATCAAGAGGGGTCTAGGCTGATTGATTCTCTAAATTGACCGTAGGTATGAATGTGAGTGTGAATGGTTTTCGTCTCTGTAGTTTGGCCCTGTGATGGACTGGCGACCTGTCCAGGGTGAACCCCGCCTCTCGCCCGTAGATGCTGGGATAGGCTCCAGCCCCCCCGCGACCCTTACTAGAAAGGAATAAGCGGAAGACAATGATGGATGGATGGATTATGTCACACCCACCCCTTTTCCCCTCTCTCTCTCCTCACTGTCTTACGGTTTGGTCGTATGAATAAGTGATGAACAAATGTAACACACCTGACATATGCAGTCCAATGCCCACCCAGTGGTGTTGTGTCACCTGTTGTGTGCCAGTTAGTTATAGAAAATGATCCCTGGTTTTTAAAGTCTTCTTAAGAATGATTTTATTGTTACCGACATGTTTTAGTCCCATTTCAGCAGAGACAGCTAGGCACAGGTATGTGACTTGTTGTTTGTGCAACACCCTCCATTGATGACTCAATGGTTCTTCCCGTCACTGTAAGATGCCCTTAAAAAAACACGTGTATGATTTGCTCATTTTTTTGCAATTTATTTGCTAAAACAAATGGTATACATTTCTCCTAATTTATTACATTTGATGGACTAAATGACGAGGGATAAATTTAAAAAACGTAATGATGCATTGGAAATAAAATGGTGTGCGCATACTATATTGCAAGGCAAGCAAGCCTGATTGCAACGATTGGTTGCTAAAGCTGTAGTGTGACAAAAAGTGAAATTAGTGTGAAAGAGAGAGGAAAAGGTGGGTGAGGGTGTGAGAGAGAGATGGAGAGAGACAGCGCACAAGACGTGGTGCGTCTGTTCTGACTTTGCATGAAGCTGTGATCACTGGCGCTTATGAGAGGAGGAGGAATACAGAAGGAAAAACCTGGAAGGGATGAAGATCAACCAAGAGATGTGAGGATGTGAAACAGAGAGCAGAAAGAGAGATGTGGAAAGACAGAGAGTGAGAGAAGGAGGAGACTGTGTGTACAGGAGGTGAACCACACCACTGAGAAGCATGTCAGTGAGCGCGGTGATCCAGACTGAAAGGACTGCAGGAAATACAGCTTGTAAGTCCTATAATTGACCAATACAACATGATAAAAGCTGAGGAGAATCTGGTAAATTGTTTAATTTTTTTTTGGATTCATGTGTGATCCAGTAATATCATCCCTGATTTATGGGGAAGCAGAGTGGATTGCATGCCAAGGAGGGTAGGAAATAATGAGTTTTACCAGAGCGTTACTTAAGAGCTTTTTGTCTTGCCCATAAAAACTGACGTAAAGCAGTGCAATCGATCTGCTAATGTTCACTTGGGATTGCCAGAGCATTTTTGGATTGTGCTGTCGAACTTTTGGTCTGATTCTTGTGGGATCACCTTGGCACATATTCTCTCTCCACATAAGGTAGGTTTTCATCTACAGCATAAGTACTCAATTGTTTTTAACTAACATGTCAGGACACAGACATTTGAGGAATCTCTCAGGGTCTAGGAAGATCAGTCCTATCGGATAACTCTGAAATACTTTTAAGTCTGTATTGGCCCCCTGAGATCTTAGAAGACCCCCAATGAACCTCTTATCCTGATGGTGTAAGATCTAAAGTGGTTACGTGAGAAGAGAAGTCACATTTCATCTTCTTTCTCACATCCCACAGTCATGTCAGGATTCTATTTTCAACGAGCTCTAGTGAGCAAAGTCAAACTAATTGGGCATTTTTCTCTCCTCACCCTGGAGCTATTCTTTATCATATAGAGTGAGTGAACATTTTTTGCTACTTCTCCTTCTGCACATGAACATGCACGTACACATACGCACCATATATTGTCTCTACCCCTCTCCCTACCCCTGCCAATTTGCCTTGGCAATGCTCTTACTAGAAATATTTTATCCTCCAGCCCTGAGCAAGCTCTTTAATACTCTCACTGTGTGTACACTAGTTGTGATCCACGCTTGCGTTATGACGAGGCTGATTGATACTCTAAATTGACCGTAGGTGTGACTGTGAGTGTGAATGGTTGTCTATATGTGTTGGTCCTGCTATGGACTGGCGACCTGTCCAGGGTGAACCCTGCCTCTCGCCCGTAGTCACTGGGATGGACTCCAACCCCCCCGTTACCCTTAACAGGAATAAGTGGAAGAAAATGGATGGTGGGATGGACTTGCATTATGTGGAGGATGTGAGGGCGTCTCCAGAAGCTTCAGGCTTCAGCTTAAAGTCTCTCATTGAAAGAGTTATAATTAATGAGCTTCATTCCTTTAACTTGTGACTTTAAGCTGCTGGTCAGGGGCTTCGGTGAGTTGTGAGATGATGCTGATTTATTTAATTAGAATGAATATAGTTTGAATTCAGAATGCTCAGTAAATTTTATATAATATGATATAATAAATTTTACTGTTGGTCTTCTCTGAATCTGTTTTGCATCTATAAGGATTTGTGAGATTTACAGTCACATTCAGTAACACCAATGGGACTATAAAAAGATGTAGCTTCTGATTGAAGCTTTGGGGTTTAAAGTCATCTCTCACCCAAAAAATGTAATTTGTTTAACAAATAATAGATGTATGTTTTGAATTCAGAAAGAATTTGAATCCAGAATTTAAAAAACTCCAGGGGCATACAGACACAGTGACATTTGTAAATGCAATGGAGTATATATTACCATGCCTGCCAGGGTGTCAGCGGAGACATGAGGCAGCAGGGTTCATAGCTATGCAGTGGTTAGCGATTATCTTAGTTTGTGAGAAAAGGCTGGTTTTAAGGTCCTCCCACAGTCGAAAGGCATGCAAGAGGGGACAAGGCTAATTGGATACTCTAAATTGACCAAAAGCATGGCTGTAAGAGTGAATGGTTATCTGAATGTGGTCCAAGGTGTAACCCACCTCTTGCCCAAAGGCTGCTGGGATAGGCTCCAGCCCCCCACGACCCTTAACAGGATAACCGGTAGAAAATAGATGGATGGCTAGTTTTAAGCCAACAATAAATGCTGCATTTGAAGTTTTTAGTCATGGTTTATTGCAGTAAAGGGGACAAGTAGCATGCCTTGCGTTAGGATAAAAGACAAACAGACAAGTCCATAAGCTGAGACTGCTTTCTTGCCTGTACAGAAATGTGCTGTTTTTGGCATAGATTTGTACCCACTTGAATTCCCCAGCAAAACAATGGAACATGCACATAATGGGGCAATTGAAGTGTATAGTAGTAAGCTTTAGAAAGCATTAGTCCAGTCAGATTTGACCTGTTTTCTTGTTTTTTTTTAAATCTAGTTTTAGAATAATTCGTTTTCTACTGAATGTGGCATTTATCCTAGATTTTGTGGTAGTGAAATTAATCCCTTATTATTATCTGACTTTCCTCAGACACACTTGCCTTGTTGTCTTTGAAAGCAGCAGCGTGAGATGCCTTTATTTTTTGAGAATACTGCCGATAAAAACTCTGCAGGGCAGGGAAAGACAGATGCATGACGCAAGACAGGAAGGTGAGATGTAATGATAGCCCAGAACAAGTTTCATAAATTTCTGGTCAAATGTATGAAAATTCTGGGGCTGAATAAGTTGCACACTGGATGGGCAGACACTTTGACAAGGAACTGATGGACAGGGGCAAGTATACTGTATGCAGGTAAGGTGAAAAGGTGGAAGTCATGGATCACATGAAAGCAGGAAATACTTGGAACCATATTTAGACAGGGACGGCATAGAAGAAGCTGAAATGGCAGAGCAAGTTAGTGATTGAAGATTTCATAACAGTTAGTTCCAGCTCAAATGCACCTGATCTTGGTAACAAGTTTTGTAAAAGAAGGATCTTGAACAAGTACTAGAAATGAAAGTATTGACAAGATGACACTGGACAAGGAATAAATGTCTGCTGAAGTTAATATCGATAAGATTAAGGAACGATAGAACGTTCTCACAAAGACGGAAATTGTGTGTTAATTAAAAGCCTTAGTAGCCCCACCGTTCTTATAGATCACTTCAAAAAATGTTCAGGTATGCTTGATGCAAGTGTTTCCAGGAGGTAGGTGGGAACATTGC
Organism: Aulostomus chinensis; assembly: GCF_037954235.1. Taxonomy (NCBI): domain Eukaryota; kingdom Metazoa; phylum Chordata; class Actinopteri; order Syngnathiformes; family Aulostomidae; genus Aulostomus; species Aulostomus chinensis. Next base: position 18,766,595 of record NC_141325.1, on the reverse strand, counting down.
AAGAAGGGCATCCACACTCTGATGTCCATTTTTGTAATCTTCCCTTGCCATCCATCCCCAAACATTCTCAATGGGAATTCGATCAGAGGAACACGCACGATGGTCCAAGAGGGCAACATTATTCTCCCTGAAGAAGTCCTTTGTCAGTCTGGCATCGTAAACTGTACAATTGTCCTGTTGAAAAACCCTGCCCTCACTGCACAGACGAGGGCCCTCAGTCAAGAAGGATGCCCGCTGCAAAATCTTTACGTTGCTAGTCACAGTTTGCCACCCCTGCATAAACTGAAGCTCCAACGTTCCATTGGAGGACAAAGCACCCCAGATCGTGATGGAGCCTTTCTACTGTGCTGGAGGCTCCGGTGGGACCTCCTTGTCATGCCAGTAATGTTGGAGGCCATTAGGACTGTCCAGGTTAGATTTTCTTTCATCAGAGAATAAAATTTCCACCTTTCAATATCCCATATTTGGTACTCCCTTGCAAATATCAAACGGAAAGTTTGTGGCATGTCGAGATTAAATCACATTTATTGTTGCTGTGGATGTTGTGGATCATCATACCCACTCATGTCTATCACGGATGTTTTTAGTCTTAATTAACGACCATTTTCTTTTAAATGTTCTCTGGTTTATTGTTTGATGGGGAGGGGTCAGCTGATGGTTGAGAGACATTAGGTCTTAATAAGAGTGAGTAGCATAGTCAGCGATATTTTCCTGGTGTTTATTAGTCTGAAATTAAAGCAGAAGAAAGAGATATCGCAACAATTTCTCAATGTAAAACATAAGCCTAAAAGCTGCACAACAGCCCAGTGACTGACACAGAGGTTTTAAACAGGTAATGGTGACAGTTTCGGAGAAACCACTGACTAAAAAGTCGACAGATTGTATCATTACCTCATGTCCTTATTTCTGAAGGTCTGCTACACATATGTGGTGTTGGATGGATTTTAAAAACCAGACACACCTTAGCCATTCCAAGCTACACAATGTTTTGAATTTTGTAAATGAAGCAATTATTTTAAAAGTTCATCCATCCATTTTCTCCCACTTACCCTGTAAAGTAGTGGTTGTGGGAGGGCTGGAGCCTATCCCAGCAGCCTTCAGGATGAGGTGGGGTACAGCCTTTATTAATAATATCATTAAGAAACACTTCACATTAACTGGTCATTCTATTTTTCGTTTACATCTCTGGAATTAAGCCAGGCATTAAAAAAGAAAAAGAAAAAACAAGATAGATGGTACCATAGATGCAGTGTAAATACCCAGATTGCTGCCAAGGATACTTGCATGCAGTCCTTCTTGACCTTGTTAATCTGAAAGGGAATTTATGAAGAATACTGGCCCCATAAATTTAAGAGGACAACTACAAGTAGTGTTACATTGCACCTAGATAGAAGAAAATTCCAGGCTAAAACATTTGAGCTAAAATAAAAAAATACAAAAGGCATGTGAAACCAGATTCCAACATTGACCTAGGAGTGGTGAAGCTGTCTTTATTACAGCCACTTGAAAGGGAAAAGCTTTCTGCTCACAGCAGGGTTTTTTTCTCTCTTGAATTGGCAGGGACAACAAGTGGCATCATTGTTTGGCATCTCCAAAATGGCTGAGAGAAAGCTAAATCAATTAGCTTCAGGAGGCCACACATTGTCATTCACATTGGGTTACCAGCGATGGGTGGCCAGCGATGGCTCATAGAACAGAAGCTCACTCAATTGAAATGAAGGGGGGAGAAGTGAGGGGAAGAAAAGGAAGCAGGACTTGCTGATTCAATTTGCTCAGGAAAGTGATTACACCCTCTGTCTCCCAACAAGCTCCCCCTTCTGCATATTTGCAGGTGAATGACAGAGATACACCTTGCGAGGGTATTCGTTTTGGCTGCTTTTACAGCTTTTCTTTAGAGCCCATCAGCGCTATCAAATGCAAACCCTGAGCAACAAGCTGTCTAGACTGCAACTGAATTTCCCTGTTCCACCCTTGTTAGTGAGGGGTAATATGACTTAAGCCTCTGTCAGGGACATAATGAAAGCTAATACCAGTCATTGGTGACAAGTCTTTTGAAAAGTAAGTTTAGGACAAGGCAAGTAGACATTAGGGTACCGTAAATGTCCAGGAAATTAATCTAAGTCTATGTAGATACCCCATATGTCTGTGAGTGAGTAAGTGAGTGAGTGAGTGAGTGAGTGAGTGAGTGAGAGAGCCAAAGAGGGCCATTTATATCTGCCCGCACATAATATATTGAAAGTTGGCGTAAGATGACTGATGGAACTGGAGGGAGTGGAGTGGCGATGATGAATCAATTAGAGTGCACAGGAGAATTAGGCTAATGAAGGTGAAAGCAGGGCCAGTATCCTATCCAGCCATGACTCAATCTCTGGAGTGAGTGTGTGATGTGGATTTTCCCTGCATCTTGATCAGAGTATACTTTTACTTTTTCCTCAGAGTCAAAAATGTTTTTTAATGGATACTTGAAAAAACTCTCCAATCTATGTTAATTTGATTATGAAAAAGATTTCACTTCATATGAGAAGTTACACAAGTCATTAAGAAATTTGTGACATGACCACGTACCTTATGTGGTAGTGGGATAGGATAAAGTCCAAGTCAGTGCAGTCGTCTTCATATGATCCGTTGTTTTTTCACATTGTAAATAATACTGCATGCAAACAGCACCCTGTATTTGGTTTAATACTTGCAATTGGGTTAGGGTCGGCTTTCGCTGCAATTGCACCACACAAGATTTCATTTGGTAAATGACAGGGACCGCTTTGGTTCTCAGACAGACTGTATTTGTCTGCACCGGAGAATGATGATTCTTTTATGATCAAGGAAATGAAGTGGTTGAACTTCACCAAGGTTTCCTCTTAAAACAGGTTCATCCTTTCATGTTGGACACTAAAAAAGTCACTTATTTAACATCCCTGTGCTCTGAGAGGCAGTTACTGTAGTTTCACTGATAAAAGATTCTTGAAATTGCATTCACTGTTGGAAAAGAGTGCTTTATAATGTGTCAGTATAGTTCAGGTCGTGTTATTCTCTTAAGAATGATGTTTAGGGTGTTTTTACTGCTGTCAAAAGTCAAAAAGGGTCAAATTTGACCCGAACAGTATGTAAGGGTTAATATTGGTTGATCACAAGGGTTGATTTATGTTGATAACATTCTTGCAGTATACAGACATGCTTGTAGAGCTTGGGTTTGCGTAGTACCTCGTGATTAGTGTTTTTTGCTTGCTATGTCTTGAATATGCAGAAGTGCCATACGGGAACATTTTTAATGGTGTGGTGTGGCTCCCAGGTTATCATACAGACAGGTAATGGGTTGGATTTTCTCATTATTCTCTGTAATTATAAGGTTTTCATTGAGTGTGTTGGCTATAAAAGCTATTATTATTTTGATTAATTGACTGAATTTGTTATTTGCAGAGGAGCAAGCATTTGTTTGTATGGCTACATGAGAGCATTTAAGACACTGATCAATGAGTTTACAGCCTTTGAAAAGTAAACATACTGGGGAGCTTTTAAAAGGACCATGGACCAGTTAAGATGAAAGCCTTTTACAGTTTTGACAATACTCTATGATGAGCTCAGTCAGATTCCTGGCAGAACAATCACAGTGCAAGTCATTTAGAATATAAATACACCATCACTTATCTGGCTCAAAAGCCAAGCTGAATGTATTCTTAGGTAAACAAAAGAGCAGCAGGACACTCAAGATGTCAAATATGTCACTTTCAGCTCCCCACTATGACACTGAAATACACTGAATAGTTTTTTTGATACAGTATTTAAAAATAAGCATTAGTAGTTTGTGTCCTACTATGGTTTCCTCAGGAGTGCCTTATTACGTTTATGTGAAGAGTGGCATCTTTATCGAGGACAGGTCTTGGTCTTTTGTCCTGTCCTCAAGAGATGATTTAGGATGGATGGATACACAAATAGAGTAGTACTAGACACTTTTATCCTACCAGTGAGAGGTTTTTGTAACATTGTAGACAGTGGGTCTCATTCACAACAACCTAAAACCTTAACCATAATAACCTAAACTCTGATGTCTACTTTATTTTGCAGCCCATGAACCAGGTCATAACAGAAATGAGGGCTTGTTTGTGTCACTGTGGAAGCTTTTCTTGTTCTTTTTTGCAAGCTTATCAGTCTATTTTTGATGTCAACACCATCGATCCAGGTTGTAACATAAATGGCGGCTCATTGGGGGCACTCATGGGTGCCATGTCATGATTCTATTCAAGCATGGTCCTCAGTTTTTGCAGCTCATGACATGGGTTGTAACACAGTGAACTCTGTATCTAGAGAAGGTCACATAGTGTATCTGATGAGGTGAATGAACTCAAAAGTAAGGCCCAGTACTGTGGTTACAGGAATCATTCATCTTCAGGTGGTCACCTGGTAGTGGAGTTGGATTGAGTTTGGAGAACTTTCAGATCCACACCTATTTTCCCAGACTCCACAACCCTAGACTGAAACTTTGAATATAATAAATAATGGCAGAAACTTTCGCCAAATAAATTATGCTTTGCCAAAGGAATTACTTTTCAACCTATGCTCATAAAACAAAACATAACAGAAAATGGGAGACTAAACTTCTGTCCAATAAACCAAGTACTTAAGTGACTTTTTACCAGCTCTCATTTTATTATTGCTTACAGTCGGCCAAAATGTTCCAAATACAAATTTTTAACAAATTAAAATCTGATGGCTATTATTTATACCCATAGAAACTGAACTCTGGAGTTACAGCTCTGCATTGTCTTCAAATGGGTAAACTGGCCCACAGCCAGGGAAATTCCTATTCGTTGTCACATGTCACAGAGTTTGGCAAATGGACAGGAGGGCCAATTGCCTTGGAAGTTAAATACCTGTCTTCTTCCAAACTTTGCTGTTTATTTAATTTTTATATTCACCCAAACCTATTGCTGGAAGTTTAAAAAAAAAAAGCTATATATATACTTGGAATACATGGTCTCTTTTCAGTCTGTTAGGGATGCATAATAACGTGTTTTACTGGAATGAAAATAATGAATAATTGACCTTAACCCATCAAGTTACAGATAAATGTGTCCAAGTTGAAAAGTTGATGTGCATTAATGCTCCTTTTTTCTTCTGTGACATGAATGCAGGCTGTAGTATTCTTACCCAGAAAAGGAGAGTTAAATCTTCTAAGTAATCCGTGTCATTTGTTGGCTTTGGAGCAGACAAATCTTCCTTTTTGGCTGAGGTATAAGTTTCCCTTTGGGTTGTGTCCAATGTGAAATGACTAAGAAAAAATGTACGGGAGAGTTGCCAACAAGCTGACATAAATAATGAAACTACTATAAAGATAAGGGACGAAGAGGAGATGCAGAAAGAAGAAACTAAAACATATAAGGAGCCTTCTTATTGTAATTTTATGCAAATTGTAGGTTTTGTTAATGAGCACTGTGAGCATGAATGGGTTGGACAAGCAGACCATGCATCATATTAATAGAGGGTTTGAACTCTTTAGTCTGTTAAGAGATACTTGCACCTGCTTAGTGTTTCCTCCCTTCTTTCTGGCTAGTCTGTAATCAACAAGGCTGGACTGGGATGACAGGCCTTCTAAGCCTGGCATCAGCCAGCTGCTCTCCATTCAGGCTTATGGAGGAAAAAGTAAACCAGTGTGAAACATTTGTGGTGATGCTGCATTAAGACAGCGTTGATGCACTGCAGCATCAACACTGATTGAAGGAGGACTGTCTTTGGCAACCCAATGAGATAATAATAATAATAATAATAATATTAATAATACATGGGGCTGCACGGTGGTGCAGTGGTTAGCACTGTGGCCTCACAGCAAGAAGGTTCTGGGTTCGAGTCCCGGCTCAGGCGCGGGATCTTTCTGTGTGGAGTCTCCATGTTCTCCCTGTTCCTGTGTGGGTTCTCTCTGGTACTCCGGCTTCCTCCCACTGTCCAAAGACATGTAATTTTGGGGACGAGGCTGATTGATACTCTAAATTGACCGTAGGTATGAATGTGAGTGTGAATGGTTGTTCATCTCTGTATGTTGGCCCTGTGATGGACTGGTGACCTGTCCAGGGTGAACCCTGCCTCTTGCATGTAGCCGCTGGGATAGGCTCCAGCCCCCCCGCGACCCTTAATAGAAAGGAATAAGTGGAAGACAATGAATGAATGAATAACAATACATTTTATTTAAAGGTGCCTTTCGAGTCACCCAAGGTCACCGTACATACAGTAAAATACAAATGCATCAAAATATATTAAAAAGTATCATAATAACAATCAGTACGTTTGCAGCAGAACATCAAACATAAACATCAGCTCCCAGTGAATTAGCCTGTCTAAAAAGATGGGTTTTCAGGTGGGATTTGAAACTGGATAAAGAGATAATGTTCCAGACGTTTGAAGGGAGGGAGTTCCAGGGTCGTGGGGCAGCATGATAAGATGTGAAGTGTTGAGGAGGCGGTAAGATGGTCAGTCTGTGTGCAGATAATATACAGATGGATTTCACTCCCTTTAAAAGCACAGTATGTAATTTCTCTGTCAAGGGATCTCAGGGATCCTGCTGTGATGTTGTGTTGGATTATGGTGTTTGTTGTCTTAATTTTTAGACGAGTACCATTGCAGATAAAAATGACACGATTCAGCCAGGCTCACAAACAAAATAATGCATTAAGGTTTTATACATTTATGCATTTTACTCTTGTCAGAAAGTGGCGAGTTAACTTTAGTGAATGTCAGCTTCCAAACTTAACATTCGATGAATCTACTTTTCATAAAGCAGATTTTGCTAAAATAATGTGATGAATCAATCGTGAGGAAGTCCAGTGCAAATTAATTTTACCGGCATGATAAACATTGTGGTAGCATTTAAAAGGTGTAATATTGTGTAACTGACTCCACTGACAGGCAATCATATCAGTGGTGGGAATATGGGTGTGTGGTTCCAGGAGTGACTCAGGAGGGAACAGTATTTTTAACCTCTGTTTTCTCAATTGTTACACTACTCAGGTTGTAAACGACTCAGTCCCTGCTGTAATGTCAGTATACAGTATAGTGAGATATAATTAGTGTGTGGAATTTCAATTTCACATTGTGCCACCCTCCAACCCCCTATGGAGGTCCCAGGACCAAATGAAATGCATCAATAATTTGAGTAACATTACAGGTTTCGCAGGATTTGATCACTTTTTTAAATATGAAGAACGAAGTATGCAACTCAGCAAAATACTTTAAATGAGTTTGGTCACTTTTTGACATTTACAGAAAAAACATACACTGTATTCAGAAGTGACAACATCATGCATGTCTGCAGTTCCAGGAATGTAGAACTACCTACTGTACAACATAGTAATTTATATATGCTGATTACCACTATAAGTGCCTTAATGTTGTGTCTAGTGAGATTTCAGCTTGAGTGCTGTACTTTTTCTGCCCTTTCTTAACACTGGGTATCTTGAGTGCAGTTCACCAAATCTACTTTGACCTCCTTTAATCAAATTGTGAGTCTTAATCATTTGCATAACTTCTTTTATTAGAATATAGTACACTGGCAGGGGATGAAGAATTACTGAAAATGAATGTTCTAATCAGATTCTGTCACAAGAATTTCTTCTTTATGACCTTTAAACGATAGAGACTGGATCCGAAGAATCAAAGTTTAAGTTGAATTCATGTTCTTGTACAAGAAGGAGCGTATTACAATGCAATACACAAGTGAGGTTACAGAGAAAAGACTCACTTTGGAGCACTAACAGCTGGTTTTATATACCTTACAACTGGGCGTTTCTGCTTTCTCCTGTTTATACAGACACATTCCACCAATATGGTCACATATCTTCATTTATCCTCTGAGCAATGGCCCGCTTAAGATCTTTAAATCAAGGTGGCATCTTCCAGATCCACCTTTTGACCCTTTATAACCCCCAATAACCTATGCAATGCTGGCCTCCCACCATTAATCTTAACTGTTGTTTAAATCTATTCAAATTGCAGGACAAACCAGAAACCCCCATCATGGCATGTGAAAAGAATTGTTATAACAGATTCTTTACTCTTTTTGGGTTCATCCAAAGTTAGCTACTGTACAAATATTTCACTGTCAGAAGTCTAAAAATCCTCTAATGTCAATTCTTGATGAGACACCTGTATCCTTGGCATTACAAAGTACAAAACCTATGTGGTGTAACACATTGTGCAATTACTGTCACAAAGCATGATGGCTTCAAACTTTACTGTAATAAGATTTAGGCACTGAGCATACTCTCTTAACCAGTGACATAGTTTGAGTGTTTCATGAAATGTCCCATTTTGAGTTTTGAATAATCAGAAAGCATATAACATGTCTCAGGTGTTATAATGAAAAATAATGGCTTATTTTGATCCTGTAAGTGAAAGTAACCACTGATATACTGCGAGTGATTTTTCTGCCAGAAGCTTTCTGCCTAGAGTGATTTAGCTTTGACATTCCTTTTCACCCTAGTTGCTGTTAGTTATTCTAGACCTCACACCTTGCTTTGTGAAACCAATCAATTCATCAATCAATGTGTGTGAATAAGATTATTGTGTGAGAGTAATAATTCAACCTTTAAACCTTTGTGTAAATACATGAACTGTTGGTTCTTTCTCATCACAAATTTCGATTATTTTTGTCAAGAAATGCTGAGACACTTCTCTGTGACATCCAATGGGTTTGGAGAGGGAGGGGATTCAGTATGGTCAATGGAAAGTAAATGACATCCAGCTCTATGTATGACATCGATGCATACTGAGCAAGGTGTGAGGTGTATCTTTGACATAATTTTGTACACCATGTGGGGCCAGAGCCACAAAAAAATGGATTGCACCTGCTAATAGAATTATGATTTGTGCCAAAGTAACACGTGCAGTCTGATCTGTTTAGCGCAGAGGAGATTGATTGAAACAAATTCTACAGTGGATAGGGCTATCCACAATAGAATTTGCTCTAGTTACATGCCAGTACTGACATTCCCACAAATTGGTAGCTGAACACTATTTGGGCTTCTGTTGGCAATAAGACGTGTGGCATATAAGTGGCTTTATTCCAAAATCACACCTGACATGACAATGGCTGAGTCAGACAGAAAAAGAAAGCAAAAGAAAACATTTTCATACTGAGAACTTAAAGTGCTGAATGACAATTTAAGTTGCAGAGATACATATTTAGATTCTAGTCTAAAATCACAATTTGACGGAGAGAAGTCAAATGGGAATCTGTAACCCAGCATGTCAGAGCAGTTGGTGCTTGCAAACATTTTCCTCCACAATAGAAAAGAACATGCCATGATCTTAAGCACAGCCTGGGCCACCTGCCCAGTGATGGACATTAAGAAAAAATAAGAGAAAAAAATAAGAGTTGCCTGTTTACAATGAATGAATTTAAATCACCTTTCAAACTCCTGTGTTACCAAATTCATGATGTATCTGTGATTATATCTTCATAAAGTAAAAATTTTAATGCAGAGCTGTCCAATGGTCCTGGTTTTAGGTTAACATAAAGCCCTCTGGGACCTATCGATTAGCCTGGTGAATTACGAATTTCAGGGTGAGTAGTTTAGTTATAATTTTTTCTTCGGTTTGTTTCGGTTTTACTGATTTATTTTCTTTTTCGTATAGTATTACTAAGCATTTAGTGGATAACACTTACCTCCTTTTATGTTGTATTTGAAACAGCCAAAGTAAATGCAGGAAATACAACTAAAATGACCAAATTAATTGACATTATTGAGACAAACTATGATTATGATTATTTATTTTTGCATAAGAGAAAGAGAGTGAGAGAAGAGAAAGAGAAATTTCCCACAATTAGTATACAAATCTCACTGATGTTAAATAGCACCCTGAAACTGTATGTTGCTATTTGTGCTGGTCTTTGCAAATATTCTTTGTTACAAATACACAAAGATATCGGGCAAATTTGCACCAGACTAATGAGTATTCCCATACATACGTGCATCTAATTTGGTCAGGCGAAACTTGGAGTGCCAATACAGATGGTGTGCAGTCTGTTTGCATTTCACCCTTTGCACATGCTTTGTGGATTGCACACATTATTTTTGTGCACTCTTATTTTCACAGATTTAGCAGCTGCAAAAGCGTTAATGATTAGGCAAGCTGCTATGCCCCTGTATTTCCCCATATCCTTAATATCTCAATTGATTTTACACTTTCAAAGTTTACCTGATAAATGGAAACAGCAGCTCCAGATTTTTCCTCTTCAGTAGATGAAACATAATTCCTCAAATGTCTGGCTCTTTTCTGGTTCTTCATTTCACTTGGAAGTTGCATTCCTTTTTGATATTTACTGGTGTTTTGTCTTTGTCTCCCTATTTTAGTCACGGACCATTGGCCTTGAGTTGTTGGGATAAAAAAAGCTTCCCACAGGCTTTCTTATACAACAATGACACCATGAGCCATTTAATTGTAACGCCCTCCAACAATGTGGGGATCTAGATAAGGGTACTGTGTAGAGTGTCGAGAATATGTTCTCCAGGAATCGTTTCAATGGACAAAATGGAGCAGGTGTTTCTCCTCAGGGAGGCACGAAGGCTAAAGTCCATCCACCCAAAAAGAGAGCGCCAAACCCAAGGGTGGCACTTGTCATTCGGGGTAAAATACATCGTTTCCTGCAAGGATCAGTAGATCACCATGTCCCAGATTCCCATCTTTATTATGCAGGGATGGAGGAGGAAGAGGATTGTGAAAAACAGGAGGGGAGAAAGGAGCACAGAAGTGTATATCCAAAGATTGACTCAAGGGCGGAAGCCTTCTCCTCTCCAAAAGTATCAAATGGTAGAGGTCATGGAGTAGCGCTGGGGCCACCATGTGTTGGAGAGGTTGAGCTGAATAGAGAGGGATGTATTAGAATACCCTGCACTTTGAAACACAAAAGCTGCAGATCCCCAGCAAATATAAAGCGAATATCTTTTGAGGGTTTAATCCCCACATCACCTGAGCCAATGGGAACAGCACCATGCTACAATTCCACTGAACCAGACATGAATGGCACGGAATTTGCAGGAGCAGTTGGAAGAGATTTTGCCTCACCTCGTATTCGCCCAAAGAGACCTTACTCGACTGGTGACTGTGTGGATTACAACTTCAACAGAGCTCTGCCAGGTACACTGCTTGAAGAGGAAGAAGAAGATGTAGGTATTGGTAGAGAGGAGGAGTCAAGTGCAGTCATTGAGCATATTCTAAAAGAGCTGAGGGGGATCAACAAAATCCAGGAGGAAATCTCTGACCTGAGGAATTACCTCACTTCAGTTAGAGGTTCAGTTGAGGAAGTATCATCATGTGTAGATGCTGTATTGCTTGAGATAGAGGGCATACGTTCTAGCAACAAGGCTGGCTCAGGGGTACATTCAGGTGCCTGGTCAGGGGTAGTGTGCAAAGATGGACCGTCCACACGTAGAAGGCCTGTTAGTGATTACGGCAGTTTAAGGAATGCAATGCCAAAGTCTAATTCCAACTTTTTTCCTGAGTGGCACAGTTTTCACGGGGGATTACTGCTGTCAAGGGCAGAAGAGCCAACCGTGTCCCCAATTGCTGAATCAGCAGGTCGTCAGGAACTGGAGGAACCAGAGGATATCTCTGACCATAGCTCAGATATCCCAGTAGGCACGATAGTAAGAAAGCTTAGCTTTGGCTACCTTGAGCGTCAGGATGGCCAAGACTGTCCAAGCACTAGTTCCTTATCTTCTCATAGTTCTAAATCTGAGTCAGACTTAGACAGACCATCATCTAGTCATGGAAGAAAGCAGCAAAGAGCTGATAATTATAAGGAAGACTGGAATAACACTGGACCACTTCATATTGCCCCTGGCAAATCTGTTTGGCATAGGGAACATGCTTACCTGAGGGGCAGAAGTCTGGAGGACCGTGAAGGTGAGAACTCTCTTTGCTGTGAAGGAGCTGTAAGATGGGATCAGTATAGAGGTGGGAGAGGATATAGTACATCAGGGCAGTGCTCAACAGGAAGCTCAGAACGTCACTCTAATCAGTCTAGGCAACATTACAACTCACCTACCAGCAAATCTAGCAGAAAGGAGTGGCAGCTATGGAGACAAAGGTCACAAACCCAGGCAATCAATCATATTCCAACAGACATTAACCTTGGAAACACTGCTGCGGGTTATGATTGTTCTTATCCTAAAAGTTCTGGTTATCATCAAGTTGATGGGCATAGAGAATCAGAGTTATTAGACTATGGGCAATCAAATGACCCAGGCTTCACCCTTCAAGATGATAGTTATCAAGAAGGTTATTTAACCTATGAAGAGTCTTCTGCAGTTACATGGACTAACACCTCTTTATGTACCACTCAAGATGATGTGGATAGGCCATTTATTCTTGAAAGAGAAGAAAGATTCCCAAACTTTGAAAACCAACTCCCTCACCATGATAATGCAGATGTCCAAACCACTGGTTTCAATGTCAAGCGCATAAGCCGAGCTGTAATTGATTTTAGCTCTGCCTTGCGGGGAGCATTGCGCAAACTTGACACACCTGGAGCCCAGAATCCTGAGGAGGAAACAGATTTTGACATATCAGCATTTTCTGACCTGCCTACAGCTGAGTTGCCTATAAAATCTTTAAGCTTCAAGCCACAATTTGAACCACCATGTGATGAAATCCCTGAAGATGCTGTGTTTGATAGCAAAATCAACATGCTTGACAAATCTGTTATTTTTTCTATGGAGCCTGTGCTTGAAGAAGCCATTGCCAGCCTTGCCTTAGGGTCTACAGACACCATCCAAAATCCTCCTAGTGTAGATAACATCCCCTCCTGCCCAGATGAAGTTTCAGTCTGCCCTTACCAAAGTTCCAGCAGCACAGCTACACTTCCAGCTGATGGCCCTCCAGACCCCACTACAGAAACTCATGAGGATTGGCCTGCAGACCTGAACATTAAGACCCAGCTTTCAGAAGGCACCACTACAGACTCTCTTTCAGCCTCCCTCCTGGCTCAACAACCTGCAGAACCGTTGGGGCCAGGAGGAGTTGAGTTGCCTCAGCAACCTGCCGCAGACACTGCTGTGGCCCAAGAATTAAATACTGAAGGCGATGGTGTAGAGCCAGCACTGGAGATAAACCAGATGGATGAGCGGAGGCTGAAGTGCCTGCGGAGCTTCCAACAGATTTTGCGTGAAAAGAGGGAGACGAGGCGCAACTCTGCCAATATGACCATATCCACTTTCTCTCAGGATGACTTTGAAACAGGTAGCCATCTTTAGATTTTAAGTTGGAGTCATCTTTGCTTCAACATTGTTTTTTGTGTTTTTTGTATATAAATTAACTAATGTTCTTACACATCGTAGGACTTCTGTGTCTTTCAGACAAAAAGCAAAGCCCCATGATTAATATCAAAGTCCTTGTAAGCCTGTGTACTGTGGGTATCAGCAGAGTTTGAAATAGCCATCAGGCTTTGCTCCATTTCTTTAAGATTGAATTTAGGTTTAAAAAGTCCTATAGTGTGAAAGAAGTGTGAGCAGGAATGAGTGACAGGACTGAGGCCTAAAACTTTATAGAGTACAAGATGAATGGAAATTTTATCTTATTTGAATAAAAAAAATCTTAATCCATAATCTATCTTTCTATCTCATCCTTCTGTTATAAAAGCCTCTTTCTCCCTATCTCTTGGATCTGTCGCTGATGAGGTGAAATGGGTACACTGATCACACGATAACTGTTGATGTCCTATTTCAGTATGTTCATTCGTTGGTTTGAATCCACAGAGCACCCTCAGGTATTTACTGTACCAAACGGTCTCTGCTGATACAGTTATTTTCCAACCTCTATAGAGTAATGTATCACCTGCCACTCACGGGTCCCTCACTCCTCTCTATGGCTCCTGCAGCAGCAATTTACTGAATTAGAAATCATTAATTATCTCCTTGGAAAGTGAGCCTGGCATTAAAGAGGAAGGGGAAAGGAAATATTAGGAGTCATTTTCATGATAAATCATACTGTACATGTTAATGAAACATTTATGACCTCAGACCCCATCTGAGAAAATTCTGTGGCAGTGCTGCTTTCACCATTACCTAAGCATTTATAGCAAAATGAATAACCCAGGGTGTGTTTTGTTATTTGGCAGGATGAGTGAAACTAGTCCATGACTATTCATTTATTTCTCTTGTGCTATTTTACAGATGGAAATCAAGATGGAGACAAGGTTATCTCATTGCTGCAGTTTCTCTGATGTTCTTAACATTAAAATAACATCCTTAAGGCTCATTTATGCTTCCCTTATGTATGAAAATAAACAGTGTAATCATCACTGCCCTCATACTTACATGCATCTGTTATATTGGCATGGTTGTGGTCTGGATTAGCAGATGAATGTTGTTTATTAATGTGTTTACTACTGTTGCTGCATCCTGGGCTAAGCCCTGATTATGATTGCTTCATAGCAATACAAACAACCTAGAACATTTTGTTTACTATAATAGTATGATGAAAGTTGGAGAGAGACAATTCTCTCATGTGCTGGAGAAATGTTGAACTACTTGAGACTAGCGTGGATGTTGTGCAGTATCTCCACAAAAAAGCAGTGTAAAGTTTAGAATTTTGAAAAACTAACATGGCAACAGTGGAGGAGATCTTGATAATATTGATGAGGAGGCAAAAAAAAAACCCACAAAGGCAGCATTTTAGATGGTTTTTTTTTTTTTTGCATGTGCCTTATCAAGTTAAAGCTCCAAATATGTTAGTGGAGTCACATGACTTGTACAGCCTGTCCTTTAAAGTTCACTTTTTCAATGTTTTTTGTTTGTTTGTGTTTGGTAGCACTTTTCTGTATGCTTTTGGAAACTTGCACGGACTAAACAAATTCAGAATATGGACAGAATCCTATGTTATCTGTATTTAATTTGAGTATAAATGAGCCAATTTCTTTCATTCTTCACAATTCTCATGTCATTGTTTAATTTTTTTGTCATTTCTCTTCATGGTTGATGTTAATTTTATATCACTTTCTGAACAATTACTCTTTGAAAGCTCATGAAATATCCATGGGTTTTATAAGATAACTGACTCAGTGCATCATTAATTAGGACACGATATTCATGTAAAATGCCATTAATGTCCAGTCAGATTGTAGTTTTTGTTAAAACACTGTGGTATTTTCTTTACTCTTAGACTAGAATCAAACCAGCATGCACAGTGTCAGTATTTAGTGAGTTCACTGGACACATTTAGTATTTTTTTAATCTTTTACTTTGGGATGGGGACTATTTGAATGATTAAAATGCTCTTTTTGTCATGCAGAAACTCAACCAACCCAGTTCAATCCCTCTCTTGTTCTTTATTTATTGTTTTTTCTCATGCTCATTTGTGTGCATGCTGCATTGCCATGAAACCAATAAACCCTGTCAGTCTTTAAGTGGCTAAATGTGTGACCCTTGACTTTCAATTTCAGAGCCGAGACCAAGACAGTGACCCCAGCAAGATCCCATGGGCTAAACCAGGGTCAGTGAACACATGTCCTGTGTGTTGGAGAGAATATATCATTTACTGATGCAGTGTTTGCATGTGTATTTTCTTTCAGGTAAATATTCATTGGTATTTCAATATTTGTGTGTTTACAGGGGGAACACACCATTTGGCATTGACAGCATGCCGGACCTTCGCAAGAAGAGGCCCATTCCACTCGTTAGTGAGCTGGTGAGTTAAAATCAACAGCTTCTTACTGGCATTTTCATTTTGCCTATTTAACCTCAAACCAAACAGAGATTGCTTGACAGTATTAATTTTGGAATCATTAATTTCATCCATGGGCAAGAAAGGTACGCATTATATGGCCAAATTACATTAAAATTAAGTATTTGTTTGTATTTGTATTCAATATTGGATTATTGAGTATTTCTAGAAGCCTACATGGTCTTGCTTCATGTTTTACAATCCAGAATCAAGTGGCTGTGTTTGATGACTTAGCCTCTGGGAACATGGGCCAGTAATTCATGGTTTCCAATGTGACCAGCAGATATTCGGTCCTGCTCTATCTACCACTCATTGTTTAAAGTCTGTATAGCAACATTGGCACGGAGTTGAAAAATGATGAATATGAGCGGATTGTGTGAAAGTAACCACTTTACACTCAGTTAACAATTTAAACCCACTACAACTGCATGATTGAATCGTCCGGCTACAGCCACATCTGACATTGCATTGTGGCAAATGTGTGTTTTGCTCTCCATACGGGCTGTTTATGTGAAAGCATCCAAGGTGTGCTAAAAGGCGATTGGTTGGAAAATGGAAAGCAAAAGTTTCCCTGTGTCGATATATTCTCCTTTGCTTGCAGATTCTGTTTTTATATGTAGAATCTGTTTATAGAGATTACTTCTTTGTCATCAAGATACAGTGCTTCATTTGAGAATGTATGATATGGATACTAGGCTTCTGCAGTTGTAAATACTGCTCATATAAACCTTGGCATGTAGATGATATAGTCCAGGCTGGATGCCGTGAGACCTAGTGTGATTCACAAGTTGTGTACTGCATTTGAGGATGTTGACGACGCCAGTATAGTCTTATTCTGTCACCTCAGTATATGCTAAAGTACCGAAAAGTAGCACTGAAAAATTTCAGGTCACAGTCCTCATGCCCACCTCCAAGCGAATATTACATAACTGAAATTAAAATTTGTATTTGAGCACCCATAGTTTCTGATAATGCTGATGTTGATATTTATCATTCGGCCAGTTTCATTTAACTTAATTTCTTATTTCATGCATCTGTGTCAGTGACAGCTCCAAAACCTGTAAACTAATCAGATTACATTTGTAAGAATTGCCCGCATGTCAAATGGGTACACATGAATATAAGTAAAGACGGTTACATTCTAAAGGTCAACTTCAATGTGACATTATAAAAACATTTTACTGGACATGAGTTTTCTCTGTAAAATATTCAGGGGATGTCAATAAATTTTATTCCACCAAAAATACATAAAACATGTAATTAAATCGCTGTGTGTTTGCTTATCTCAATTCATTTGTTTTATAGATGCTCTACCAGTTTGGTTATTAACTTCATATGCATAGTAATTGCCTTTTGACTTTTATGTTATTTTAATTATTACATTCAGGATGAATGCATGAAAGAGCAACACTACAGTGGCCCTCACTTCTCCATAACAAATTTTTGCCAGCATTGCCCAGCTGGATTCAAGCTTACTGATCCTCTCAGAGGGGAACCTGTTCGTTTGTCTCTAACCTTTTCTTTCTTCTCATTCTACTTCTCACACACTCCTCCTCCTCCGTTGGCCCCCAGGCTATGGTGAGTAAAAGTGAGATTTCAGCTGCAGAGTTTGATGGTCTTTGTTTCACCCTCAATCATGGTCCTGATTCTGGCAAAGCAGTTTGATCTGCTTTGGATGTGTTCTTATGTGGGAAAATGTCCGAGCATGCACACGCATACACATAACTTTTTTTTTTTGTTTCGAATCAGTGTTTGACAGACAAAAAGGAAATATTTTGAATAATATCATCTTGTTTTCTTATGTAGATAGATGAAGAGAGAGTGAATGTTTTAGTTACAAGTACGTCATATGCCAGAGGGTAAGTCTGCAGTTTAATCATATGACAAAATATGCCAGGCTTTCAAGAAAAGCAAATGCTGATAAATGTTCTGGTGAATTGCTTCTTTTTCCTTTCATCTCATGTTTACTTTAGAGTGCTTTCGAGAAGCTCAAACATCCATCCCCTGGCTTCACTTGTAATTTTGACCATCAAACTCTAAATATTAGCTGCTTAGCTCTAAGAGACTATCCTTGAGAGAAAAATAGCCCATGAAATTTGAGAGATTTTGACAATACAGTTTAAGGTGGTGAGTTGAATTAAACAACTTCTAAAATGATGAGCAACCACAGGCGCATGCAGATGCAGTTAACATCACATGAAAGGACAGTCAGAGAACACATTCCTGGCAAGCCAAAAACAGAGATCAGTGGCTCTCACAGGTTAGCGTGTGATCTGTGGTGAGATTACAATTATCACTCAATATCAACTTGTCTAATCTGACTCAGAATTAATGGATTCTTCCTTGGCCCAAATTCTATATTTTTCCACTGTGTTTGTTGGAAATTTGCCACATACTTTTGTTTAATCCTGCACCAGTCTAAAACATGAGCAGACACAATACAGCAACACTACAGGAAAGCTGGCAAGAAGATGATGCCAGTCTCAAAGCAGATAGATATTTAGCTATGGTTTAAATGAGTCTGCTCAAGAAACTTGCTTACATGTCATTTCCGAGGCTCACAACAAATACCTTACATGGTTGTTTGGATTAGAGGACAGGTTCAGCTCAGTGCAGAACACAATACAAACAATGTGCCTCTGAATATATTAAAACACACTTTTTTATGTTGATGTCACCATGACACTTGCATCATATGCACATATATGTGATTGGAGGCAGAAAGTCTTTCCTATAGAACATATAGAACACATTCTCCATGGAGCCACACAGATGTAGAGATAAAACCATTTGGTATTTATTTCTATAAGTTTTTGTTCAAAGGAAACAGCAAATGTGTGCTTTTGTGAGATCAAGTTTGCGTGACCTTCAAAATTGAAACATCATCAAAGTTTCCATTAATTTCTTGAGTGTTTATGGCTCTGTGCTGGCAAAAGCTGTGGGCCAGAGGCATAATATTTTCAATAGTGCTTGGATCATTAATCCTGTGATTAATCTTAAACTTTCACTGATTAATTTAGATGTTGATGTTTATTAATCATATGACCCTCTTTCATGCATGGATGCATTATCAAATGCATGAGTAGCACACAGGAGAGCATCCCAGCATAATACAGAGGGTCAATACAGCATCCCCCCATTATAGCAGGTTTGATCCCGCTAATTTAAACAGGTGGACGTTACAAAGCCTGTTCCAGGGTGTAAACTCAGCTGCTTGAATTCAGCTCTTAACATAACAAGAGGATCAAGCACAATGTCAAGCAAGAACGTACAACAAAACAAATAAAGTATTTTGGCAGTCAGAGGTTAATGTCACACACACACACATCCACAATGAGGTATTTCCAGTTACTTAAAATGCTTTGTTCCCTCTTTTTTAAAAAAATAAATCTGTGGCTTCTGATGCTTTATTTCTCTCTCTGGTTTTCAGTCTATGATACAGTCCAGGAAAGCTGGACTTGCCCACACATTGGCTACACGGACATCCCTGAAAGACGAGGAGCTTGTGAGTGGCCAGATACAAAAACGTGTCCCACACACACACACAAACACACACACACACACACACACACACACACACACACACACACACACACACACACACACGGAAGCAATGACTTCATACTATGCTGAAGGAAGATTAACTGTCACCTGAAAGCAAGCTACCGGGGATCCACACAAATCTAAATTTACTTTTACTTCAAATACACTCTTTCACATTACCTGCTAACATTTACTATTGTGAAATTGTTAGGTGTGTTTGCACAACCCAAAATACTGCGGCTGCAAATTTTTGTTGAGTCAGCCTTGGGCAGCTTCAAACTTTATTTGAGCCAGCAGCAGCAAGGCTTCACTGACTGCATTATATGTTGTTTTTTTTTAATTGTTTTGTGCTGTATTTATTGCACTGTCAAATCATGACAGTGATTATATTCTATTAGACTTGAAATTATAATTCAAGTAGATAAAATAGGTCACTGAGTGTAGCAGACAAACAAGAACTGTAAAAATAATGGTAATTGCCTCCAACCACGGAGGTAGTGTGATCACCAGCGTGTCTGTCAGTTTGTTTGCTGCTGATAACAGATGAAAAGAAAAAGTTATGGATGTATATTGATGGAAATTGGTGCAAAGATTCAAATTTCATCAAATAAGTGATTTACTTTTGGTGATCTGAATCTGATAGTAGATGCTCATTTTTCTACATCCATGTAGCCTCCCTGGTGAAGGTACTCACTATTTTAATGCTTTCCAGTTGTATAATATATGAAATTCAAAATATTTTAGCATTACAGTCCAAAGACATGCAAGAGGGGAATAGGTTTATCAGATACTCTAAACTCACTGTAGGTGGGGCTGAGAGAGCAAATGAATCTATGCAAGAGGGTACTGGGGTAATTGAATACTCTAAATTGACTGTAGGTGTGACTGTGAGTGTGAATGGTTGTCTGTCTCTATGTGTTGGTCTAGAGATGGACTGGTGACCAGTCCAGGGTGAACCCTGCCTCTCGCCCAAAGGCTGCTGGGATAGGCTCCAGCCCCCCCCACTACCCTTAACAGGAATAAGCGGTAGAAAATAGATGGATGGATGGAGTTGATAACCAGCATTGTAACAATGCAAATGCAGGATTATAAAACGATAACCTGGATATGTGGCCCAAGAACAAAACGTCATCAATACAACTAAATGCAATGCCACAAACAAATAAGCAAAACATAAATTAATATTACATCACTCACATAGTTCAATTTTAACAAGTTTACAGCTGTAGCTGCTTGTGTGCTGACACATTATTTTATAAATTAAATTTTTATAGTGCACTATCATTGCCTATTTTTGATAGGAGATTATGCTTTCAGCTTACTTTGTAAATAAGTATCAGATATTGTGTTACAAAATTAGTGTATTTGCCGAACACAATCTCTTTATCCATCCATCTATCCACTGTCTTCCACTTATTCCTGTTAAGGGTCGCGGGGGGGCTGGAGCCTGTCCCAGCGTCAACAGGCGAGAGGAGGGGTTCACCCTGGACAGGTCACCAGTCCATCGCAGGGCCAACATACATAGACAAACAACCATTCTCACCTAGGGTCAATTTAGAGTATCAATCAGCCTCGTCCCCTCTTGATGTCTTTGGACTGTGGGAGGAAGCTGGAGTACCAGAGAGAACCCACGCAGGAACAGGGAGAACATGGAGACTCCATACAGAAAGATCCCGCGCCCGAGCCGGGACTCGAACCCGGAACCTTCTTGCTGTGAGGCAGTGACAGTGCTAACCACTGCACCACCGTGCAGCCACAATCTCTTTATTTTAATATATTTTAAAACTATATTATATTATTAATGTCTAGGTTTTCAGTATCATATATTCATATATCACAATTCTTCTGACTGCTGTCAGTATATTTCCCAGATAAAATATATTTTGGAAATAGGCTTCAACTTCTCTTCAATTCCACTTGAGTTTACTTCTTTCATGTAGAGGTAGGGTCATGAACAACTTACACATTTTATAATTGTTGCATGATTAACTGGGCAACTGCCATGGGGCATCAAATACTTGAGTGCCTCAGGTTCATTGTTAGGCTACTAGTTCATTTGTTACTTTGAACTGAAATTCAAGGCAGTGCCTGTCTTCTAGAAAAAAAATCACATTTCTTATTTCTGTTCAAATTATGTGTACAAAGTGAATATTCATATTGAATAAATCCAGCTAGTTTATTTATTCAAAACTGAAAACAGAAATATATCATTTCTCTGCAACTGCTTTGTTAGTGACTAACTTATTGTCACCTTCTTCAAATAATTGCCTCAGTCACTTTTTGATAGTCATTCTTTTAACTTAAATCAACTCTTTATGATGTTTTGTTTTCAGTATTTTGTGTCTTCTGAAAAACTTGAAAAAATGACTAAGGCAATTATTTTAAGAAGGCAACGTTATCAAATATACAGGTCATCACCTAACCTGTAAAATTTGTAGAAATATTAAGCTACTCTGTTATCAGACCCTGTTGTCAGATGAAAGGAGCATATGTGCAAACATGCAACATTATGATAGCTAATAAAAACAGTCAATAACCAGTGTTATTAAGAAAAATGATTAAAAATGATTGCACAATCATGATTTTAGCCATGTGTTCCAGAGTTTTTAAGTTACAGAATGGTTAACAGTAACTAGGAGAGCAAATACGAAGTGGAGATTTGTTGGCATCCTCCCACAGTACTCCCACACAAGACCACAGTAGAATACAGTTCATCAGAGGCAAAGCCAAAGATTATTAAAAAAGAAAAGAAAAATCCATACATAACCACATTTCTGTAAAAATTTCAGGGATAGCTACTATGAAACCACCTTTTATGTCTTTCCGACAAGAGTCAACCTGATGCTACACACCATTTTACCTTTCAGATTGTCCAAAATTAATAAAATAATGAAGTTACTACTTTATTTGTAAGAGCATTGTTTCTGATTGTTTCTCAGTTTCACCAAACTTTTTTGAACCTTAATTTAGAATCTATTCAATGAAAGAGCATTCAGCACAGAGCATCAACTTCTCAGCCACGATTATCTTCTGATACAGAGAAGATAGAAGAAAACCTAAGATCATTACTAATAAAAGGAAATTGTTATACTACACATCAGAAGCTTTATTTTTTTAGGTGTTTTAGCATAGGATTCCATTCCTATTTGATAGCCCCCTTTTTTTTTCCAATTACATCACACTATCCAATTCCCTTAATCACATAGAATATGTTGGCAAACCGTCTGACTTGCACATAAATAAAATAAACTCTATGCTACAACAATTTGTTTTTCTTTCTTTGCTCCTATAGAAGACCCATGTTTACAAAAAAACTCTGCAGGCTCTCATCTACCCCATTTCTTGCACAACACCGCACAATTTTGAAGTCTGGACAGCCACCACTCCCACGTACTGCTACGAGTGTGAGGGTCTGCTTTGGGGCATTGCCCGGCAGGGTATGCGCTGTGCCGAGTGTGGAGTCAAAGTGCATGAGAAGTGCCAGGAGCTGCTGAATGCTGACTGCCTGCAGAGTGAGTAGAACTGGAGGGAGTCAGTCTTGTGGCAATGCTCATCATGCATAGAAAATGTTTTGGTATTTTCGTGTTAATTTTTCCATCCTGTCATTTATCAGGAGCAGCTGAGAAGAGCTCCAAGACGGGGTCAGAAGATAGGACGCAGCACATCATCATGGCAATGAAGGACAGGATGAAGATTCGTGAAAGAAACAAGCCAGAGATTTTTGAGGAGATCCGAAAGATTTTCAACATCCCTAAGATGCTACACGCCCAGCATATGAAAAACATCAAGCAGAGCGTCCTAGATGGCACCTCCAAGTGGTCGGCCAAGATCAGCATCAACAGTAAGTCCAATCAATTCGCATTTATGAACAGCTAACAAAATTCCCCATAAGGTAGAGTTACTGATATAGATAGTAGATATAATAATTAACTAGGAATAATAATACATTTCCATTCAGTGCTAATACACCGGTTTGGCAACAGACTGGTGCAATAAACTGGCTGTGCTCAAAAGCAGAAGTTCAGATGGGAATATTAAGAATAAGGTATTTAAATCTGAAAATGGAAACCGGTAGAAGTGCAAGGAATCCGATGAGGGTAGGAAGTACAGCTGGGGAATAATGACATGGGAAGGCAAACGGTACAGCAATGCGGGGGGGAGGGGTGGCAGGGTCTGAAATGGCAAACAACAGTTGTTAATGATGGCAGATGCTGTACAGAAAAAATAAATGAGAGAGAGAGAGATCAAGAAAGATGCAAGACATAAATAGATGATAGATATCCGAGCAGAGAAAGACGATGCCGACTTTACAGAACAAAGAGAACATCAAAACACTGATGAAACTAATTTGAAAGTGTGATTATGTGAGCAAAAACTGCCAGCTAAGCTAAAAACTTGATATGGGGTCACTTTTGTTCCTTTCTCTTCTTCCTCATTCATATTACTGTGTACACGCTCCAGGGAAAAGTCTCATAATTAATGCCCTCTTCATTTCACCCCTTGTTTATGTATAGAAATTGACCTGAAACTTTTCTAGCAGGTTGCAACCGTGTTTTCTTACTGATTATACAAAACAGTTTGTCACACTTTCTAGAAGCTGGTCCAGTTTGACAGCTGTGCAGATACAATGGCTTCCTCCCACAGTCCAAAGACATCAAGAGGGGACGAGGCTGATTGATACTCTAAATTGACCATAGGCGTGGCTGTGAATGTGAATGGTTGTCTGTCTCTATGTGTTGGCCCGGCGATTGACTGGCGACCCGTCCAGGGTGAACCCCACCTCTCGCTGCTGGGATAGACTCCAGCCCCCTCACGACCCTGAAAAGTATAAGTGAAAAAAAAAAGGATGGATGGAGCTCCATGGAAAATGAAAGAGTCCGCATTAAAGCACTTGATAATGCTGGATGGTCTCTTAGACAAATAGTGAGAGACAAAATGTTTACACAGTTGTAAATTATGCTTTGGAAGAAGATGGATGGATGGTTGGGTGGTTTTTCAACAGACGGATCTGTAGCACCATTTCATTAGATGTAATCTGAGCAACTATCAAAAAAACAAATTCAAACAATTCTATGTCAGCAGTATAAAGTGAAAAAGACAGTTTTATTTGCAGTAAAATTCTAGACCACTGCAGGAGAAGGTAGAATGGAAGAGCCTATGAAGAGTTTGAGGCTCTGTGCCAATGAGCAGCTGAATGAATGTGAGGTGAGGTGTCGCCGAACCAGAGCATCTCTGGTTTCCACAGATAAATGGCTAAAAAAATATTTATCTGTGCCACACATGAAATTTTCTTAGACAGACTCCTCTGTAAAATGAAGAAATTGTGGCTGGAATATTAATTTGAACAGATCAATGTCCACAACTCAGCTATCCCTCTTTTTCAAACATCAAGATGGCCACTGTTACCAAAGCAACCTGACACATCCCACTGTATATTGGCAGCAGTGTTGCTATGGCAGCCATCACACCTTGTCTCCCCAATCACGAGTAATGAGTTCATTTAAAGAAGAGCTACAGCATTCAGCTGGTTCTTTGTTGAAACTCATTCATGGTTAGGTGCATTGTCATCATCATCATCATCATCATCATCATCATCATCATCATCATCATCCTTGTCATCACTCATTCTTCTTGTCTAAGGAAGTCATATTCTTAGACTTTTAATTTGCAACCAAATATTTCCAAAATGTTTTGACATTCAGAATTTGTATTTCTAAAACTGAACATTTTTTTGGAGGAACAGAATGAAGAGCTGCTCTTCCGAATAAAATGACAGCCGTTTAAATCGGCTATGTAGTAGTAATATTACTACATGAATACAGAGTTGTAAAGCTAAATCATTTTTTCATCTCAAATGTTGAAACAATATTGACAACCTCAATTTGCATATTTCAGAAATTAGCTCTTCATTTTATCATCAGTTAGGTTATGATTGGACTGTCATTTTCCCATTCAGACTATCACAGGGATACAACCATCTGCCTGGCTCTGAGCCCTCTTCTTCTGGAACGAAGATACAAAGAGCTTCAAAATGTTTCTGAGTTGGCTTAACTCCTATCTGTGTGGTTTATTCTTAAAATTTTAACTTCAGGTGGAAGTGACAAGTTGTTTGAAAGTAACTGTAGTACTGTGTTGGAAATTATGGACCCCACATATAATCAGGCAACTTTTTTCTAAATGGCTGCTTATAACAACTTTCGAAGACAATATTTTTGACAGTCTGCATGTTTACATGCAATACAATAGTCCTCAAACTTGGAAATAAGTTAACATTTTTGCAGTCTTATTCCCTCATCTAAAAGTCAGTGGGTTTTTGATTTCTTGCAATCAGGTTCATACAAACTTGTGATATTTTAATTTATCTACAGCATAATTCTCTTTTAGAAACGTGATGGTGTTTGAGGTAATGTTGAAGTCATATTTACACATTGTAGTTCATTTATAGCATTAATTAGCTTTGTACTTGGAAGGATTTAGTGTCCCTCAAAAATCACAGAAGTTGTGTTCATTTGTGGAGATGATCTTACTGGACAAAAATGTGTAAGTCTCATAAGCTTTTATTTGCTTATTTTTGGCAGAGTTTTTAATGGCAACAAGTTTAGCAAGTGGGACGTGGTTCTCTTGATCCACGGCAGCTGCATACCTTCTGTTTTGTAGTTCCATGCTTCAGTGCTCCATAAAATCAGCATTACATTGTGGCGAGTGGACCAATTCCTATTTACACAATGCATCAAATGTGTTGTATGGTTATCACTGGCCTAATGATGTTACTGTGTTTGAAATGTAATGGATTCATGTTCAGGAAATACTGGATTGATGTACCACAGTTCATGTATCGTCAAGATGCAGCTGTAGTTATTGGCTGCAGCTATAAATAGTTCCAGTCATTAGTACTGGTTGCGCATCTCTCTTGTCTTCTCACCAGGATAAAGTTGAGTGAAGCCAGCAGGATGCAACAGTAGGATGAAAATTATTGGTGCTTGTTAAGGTTATATATATATATTTTTAAATCCATCCATCCATTTTCTTCCGCTTGTCCTGTTCAGGGTCGGGGGGGGGGGGGGTTGCTTGAGCCTATCCCAGCGGCATTCGGGTGAGACAGAGGGTTCACCCTGGACAGGTCACCAGTCCATCGCAGGGCCAGCATATATAGACAGACAACCATTGGTAGCCGGAGGACCTGGAGAGAGGCACTGGGATAACGTGGAAATTCCACACAGAAAGATCCCCTGCCCCAACCGGGACTCAAACCTGGAACCTTCTTGCTGTGAGGTGACAGTGCTAAGCATTGCACCACTGTGCCGCCTTAAAAAAACATCCTCTGCACCTAAAGCCTGATTTATGCTTCTGCGTCGCGTCGACGGCAGACCCCTATGCGGACCCTATGTGGAAGCCCGACGCGCGCCTCCAAAAAATCCTGACTACGCGTCGCGTCATTGCGTGGTGACGTGAACGTCGAGGACAGTGATTGGTCCGCTTAGAACGTAATTTCCGGTTCAGTCGCAGCCCTATGGTCGCAGCCAACAAGAACACCGCCATTTTCAAAGATTCTGTGGTGAAAGCTCCAAGAAAAAATGGACCAAGCCGAAGGAGGTGCGCTAGTACGACCACCTCTACAACTCCTTTTCACGGCACTATAAAGACTGTGACCCCCCCCCCCCCAGCAGCTTAGCGTTGAATTGCACAGCAACGCGTTCGTTCGACGCAGGTCATGTTACCTAGGGAGTCATTACCAGTGGCAAGCACATTAATAGTCTTGAAGTGTTCAGGTATACATGAACAGAAATTGCTCATTGTTACATTTATTGCTTGACAAATGACAATAAATACAATGTTTCCCCTGGGTTCACCGCTCAGGTGGGCGGGGGGGTATATAATGGTAGGGGAACACTGAATTCAATACAGAATTGTTTTATTCTGATTCATAAAACTTATCAGATTATAATTGCACTTAAATTGCGCTACTTTTGTCAACAACTGAAAGTTGCAAGTTGAAAGCAAGTTAAGACATAGCTCTTAATGAAATATGATATGGTAGCCAACATCTGCCTATGAGTCATGGAATTGTGTTACAAGGTTTTGCACAACTGTGTGGGTGATATTTTGAGTTGTGGTGTGTGTGTGTGTGTGTGTGTGTGTGTGTGTGTGTGTGTGTGTGTGTGTGTGTATGTGTGTGCGAATAAAAAACAGCAACATGACAGTATAAAGTGGGTGTTTGTTTTTCTTATGCAATTTTCATAGTCATTCTCCCTCTTTGTGTCATCAGTTGTGAGTGCGCAGGGTCTCCAGGCCAAGGACAGGACAGGCTCCAGTGACCCGTATGTCACCATCCAGGTGGGAAAGACCAAAAAGAGAACAAAGACCATCTATGGCAACCTGAACCCAGTCTGGGAAGAAAAGTTCAGCTTGTAAGTTCAGCTTTTTTCTATTGAACCTTCGGCATCCAGTACATTGGTTTCCCTGTCACAAGAACCTAGTTTAAAGGTTGAAGACCTGCAGTAAAAGATCTGCACATCCATGTTAAATCAACACAAAGGATTTCACTTAATTTGTTTAACTGAACTTCTACTCAGAAATGCGAGGGCATCTATGAACTGTACTTGTACTGTTTGTCTTTCCTCTCCTCTTGGTAGCTTTTTTGCCCCACAAAAGGGAGTGAGGGCCCAACTTTAGCAACAGGGAGGTGTGACTGTCAGAGCAGGAGGTCTGACAAAGCAGGGGCATGGACAAACAAGTGGCAAGTGGGCAAGTCTGTTTATTGCCAGAGTCGAAACCAGGAGATCAGTCCTCACAGGCAGAGGTATCAAAATTACTAAGCTAAACTTGAAGTCAAACTGAAACTGGGTCAGAATCCCAAAAGTCAAGGAATACATAAGGAAATGCTGGATACACTCACTGAAACAGACAAGATAATCCGGCACGTAAGGGATGGAGCACACAGTTTAAGAACACAAGGGGTGGAGAGACAATGACACACAGTTGAGAGACATTAAGGTAATGGTAATAGGAATAGGGAAATGACATAGACAAGAACGAATAAAATAAACAAGAGACAAGACAGAACAGAACCCAATGCTACACAAACCTAAAAGGTCCTGACAGGAGGCTGTCCAAATGGGCAACAAGTCCAATGGGGAAAGTTTAAGCAAGACAGAAACTGTTGGGCACGGTGACAATGGGCCGTGCAGCGTTGGGAGCCTTTCCTTAACCTCTCTATGAGAAGGCACATGGCAAGGACAAATGTCAGCTTGTCCTGGAGGAGGTTTCGCTCAGGGGTCGAGGAGGAATGGACCTGCAGGATGGCATGCAGCAGCAAGGAGCATGTACAAGGTCGGAGGGTGTGCTGGAGAGGAAAGTGTCCTTGCCTGAGATTTGGCAGTCAGAACCCCAGTGCATTAGGTTCAGGTTTCGAGCTGCTTTTGATTTCCTGCCCAGCCCATCCAATCTCCATCTCTGGGGCATGGGTAACTCTCCAGCTTGTGCTCTGTGCTCCAGGAAAGGCTCTCTGGAGCACAATCTAAGCAGCTGCTTGATAGCCCTGGGTGAGGGCCGCTACCAGTGTTGGCACGACCAGGTGCTGAAATCAGTTGTGGAAGCCATCTCCAAAGCTGTGGCCAAAAACAACACCAGCAATCAACAACATGGCAAGAGGAACATTGCCTTTGTCATGGCTGGAGAGCAGGACTTGGGAAAGCTGCTCAAGTTTCCAGACCACCTCACAACAATTTCCGTGAGGCCAGACATCGTGCTTTCATCAGTTTCCTCAAGGCAGGTGCTATTGATAGAACTGACAGTTCCCTGGGAGGATTGCATAGAGGAGGGGAACGAGTGGAAGCGGTCAAAGTATCAGGAGCTGGTCAAGCAATGAGAAGAAGAGGCTGGAAAGCATGCTGCGAGTCCATCGAAGTGGGGTGTAGAGGCTTTGCTGGCCACTCACTGTGCCAGGTATACACACTACTTGGCATCACAGGGGCTGCAAAAAGGAAAGCCATCAAGTCCACCATGGAGGCAGCAGAGAGAGCCTCCAGATGGCTTTGGATCAGGAGGATCGATCTGTGGGCCAATGCTACTGGGACACAAAACAGGGTCTGATCAACCCTGGCTGGGTCGCCTGAGGAAGGATGTATGATGTTGAAAGACCCGAAACGTCTGATGATCTCAGGAACATCACTGAAGATGTGTCCCAGTGCATCTTAGGATGTATCTTTCATTCTGGCAGCAGCTCAGGACATGAGCAACAGAAAATGGGTGACTGGAAGGCAAAGACACACTGATGATCTGGCAAATGGCATCTGCCAGCACAGAAGCATAAAAATCTAAAATGAATGTACTTTGCATCAATGTCTTCTTTAAAGAATAAGAATAAGATTACATTATTTATCCCACACTATGAATTTTAATATTTTAATTTTAATTTAAATATTAATATTCTATTATTAGGCTGCATGGTGGTGCAGTGGTTAGCACTGTGGCCTCACAGCAAGAAGGTTATGGGTTCAAGTCCCGGCTCGGGCTCGGGCGCGGGATCTTTCTGTGTGGAGTCTGCATGTTCTCCCTGTTCCTGTGTGGGTTCTCTCTGGGTACTCCGGCTTCCTCCCACCGTCCAAAGACATACAATTTGGGGACGAGGCTGATTGATACTCTAAATTGACCATAGGTGTGACTGTGAGCGTGAATGGTTGTTCGTCTCTGTATGTTGGCCCTGTGATGGACTGGCAACCTGTCCAGGGTGAACCCCGCCTCTCGCCCGTAGATGCTGGGATAGGCTCCAGCCCCCCCGCGACCCTTACTAGTAAGGAATAAGCGGAAGATGACGATGGATTCTATTATGATAATATTTTATGTATTTTGTAAAAATACCGTAGGGAAGTATTGTTAACGTTATAATGCTTTATAATGCCTCAGTCGCAGAGCCAAGTGCTTTCATGCCAATGTTCGGATAACATGACATAATGAAGTGATGACTAAATATGTACTCCTCCTTATAGTACATTTCCATCCATCCATCCATTTTCTTCCGCTTATCCTGTTAAGGGTCTGGGGGGGGGGGGGCTGGAGCCTATCCCAGCAACTTCTGGACAAGAGGCAGGGTACACCCTGGACAGGTTGCCAGTCCATCACAGGGCCAACACATATAGACAGACAACCATTCACACTCACAGTCACACCCATGGTCAATTGAGAGTATTCAATCAGGCTAGTCCCCATTTGCATGTCTTTGGACTGTGGGAGGAAGCCAGAGTACCAGAGAGAAACTTCTTGCTGTGAGGTGACAGTATGGCACCAGACACCACTAACCATTGCACCACCATGCCACCACAGTACATGTGTCTGGATGAATATGGATGTAACTTGTAGTTGACATGAGCCACAAGGTAGGAATTCCTCCACTGTGGTTTAACAGGCTCCTACTATTTGCATGATTTTTATACAGCGAGTGCCACAACTCATCAGACAGGATCAAGTTACGTGTTTGGGATGAGGACGATGATATTAAGTCGCGAGTAAAGCAGCGCTTGAAGAGGGAGTCTGATGATTTCCTGGGCCAGAGCATCATTGAAGTACGAACGCTGAGTGGAGAGATGGACGTCTGGTACAACTTGGGTATGTTGCCTCTTTTTGGGATTATGTGAAACAGTGCATGAGAGACTCACTGCTTTAGTTGTAAAACATTTTAGATTCAAAGTTGTTTGTGTGTGTGTGTGTGTGTGTGTGTGTGTGTGTGTGTGTGTGTGTGTGTGTGCGCGTGCGTGCACCTGTGTGTGTTTGTTAATGTCTCCATTTACAGAAAAAAGAACAGACAAGTCAGCGGTGTCTGGTGCCATACGTCTTCATATCAGTGTGGAGATTGAGGGAGAGGAAAAAGTGGCCCCCTACTATGTGCAGTACACATGCCTTCATGAGGTATACCCACCTACACGAGCACAAACACAAAATATACTATATAATTGTCATCTAAAACCTGTCAGCAAGCCTTCAATAATAACCTAAAACAAGAGGTCAACTAGTAATTGGTTTCTGGCTATGTATGTGTCTCTCACAACACAGACGGCATTTTATGCTGGCCATACACCAGCTCTTAAAACGATTTCAGTTTTGCAGACAAATTTCTAAGATCACAATAATAATACGAGTTTTGCTAAAGTTCTTGCACATTCCCATCACCTTGGCTGTTTTGCCATCATCAGCACATCTCAAAGTTCTCTTTTTTCCTTTATACAACCAGATACTAGGCTTGCAAATGGTGAAGTAAATATATTGCTGACACCTTCTGAGCATTCTTTGCAGCTTCTAATAGGAAGCAGCAACCTGGGTAACTCATAAAAATGTCAGCGACTCCAGGAAGGCAACACTGTGAATGCTGTGTCAGATGGTGTGCTATCCACTCCTCTCTGCTCACTGTTATGGCATCTCTTTAGGAAACAACTTGGATAATTTTCTTTTCACTGGTAATTGTTGGAGTTGCACATTATGAACAACCCAAATCAACAGTGAGTTATGAATGCATAAATAGTTCGTAAACATTATATTTTTGGGCTTTCTTTTCATCATTCAATTGGTCCCATCCATCCATCCATCCATCCATCCATCCATCCATCCATTTTCTTCCGCTTATCCTGTTAAGGGTAATGGGGGGGGCTGGAGCCTATCCCAGCAGCCTTCAGTGTGAGGCGGGGTTCACCCTGGGCGGGTCGCCAGTCCATCGCAGGGCCAACACACATAGACAGACAACCATTCATACTCACAGCCATGCCTGCGGTCAATTCAGAGCACTGTATATCATCATTTTTTATTTTCCAATTAGAAAAAGCTATGTGTATTTGTCCTATTTCTGTCACGGTGGTGCAGTGGTTAGCACTGTGGCCTCGTAGCAAGAAGGTTCAAGTTTCGAGCCCTGGCTCGGGCACGGGATCTTTCTGAGTGGAGTTTGCATGTTCTCCCTGTACCTGCGTGGGTTCTCTCTGGGTACTCCAGCTTCCTCCCACAGTCCAAAGACATGGAAGAGGGGACGAGGCTGATTGATACTCTAAATTGACCATAGGCGTGGCTGTGAATATGAATGGTTGTCTGTCTCTATGTGTTGGCCCGGCGATTGACTGGCGACCCGTCCAGGGTGAACCCCACCTCTCGCTGCTGGGATAGACTCCAGCCCCCTCACGACCCTGAAAAGTATAAGTGAAAAAAAAAAGGATGGATGGAGCTCCATGGAAAATGAAAGAGTCCGCATTAAAGCACTTGATAATGCTGGATGGTCTCTTAGACAAATAGTGAGAGACAAAATGTTTACACAGTTGTAAATTATGCTTTGGAGTCAATTGCCAAGAATGATACTTACAAATTGCACCAACATCAGCATCAACAGTGATGAATGCTTCTAGATCAGAGTCTGCGAAGGTCTCCAGAATGACCATAAGAAGACAACTGTTGGAACAAGGCTTAAAAGGAAGAATAGCTGCTAAGAAGCCATTTTTGAGGCCTGAAAACATTGGGAATTGCCTCAGATTTGCCAGGGAGCACAAAAAGTGGATTGCTGATGAATGGGAGAAGGTATTCTAAACTGACGAGTCCAAGTTTGAACTCTTTAGTCAGCATTGTTGTGTTTATGTCCACAGAAAATTTTGAGAACATTTGATGTCAGATGCATTAAACCCACAGTGTAACACGGTGGAGATTCAGTTACGGTATTGGGTTCTATTTGGTAAAATGGCATGGGCAAATTGGTGAAAATTGTTGTTATCATGAGCAAGAACGTCTACCACAGCATCTTATTGCATCATGGAATCCCTTCTGAATTGAATCTGATTGGTCATGGGTTCATATACCAAAAAGACAATGATCCCAAGTATGCTTCAAAGCTGTGCAGAGACTGTTTGACCAAGAAAAAGGAATCTGAAGGACTGGAACTGATGGACTGGCCAAGTCAAAGTCCAGATTTTAATCCTCTTGGACAAATTTAGGATTTAGAAGAACTCAATCACAAAAGAGTGTGTAGAAAAATACATAAAAACACTGCCAGCAAGAATGCAAGCTGTTATCAAGGCCAAAGGAGGCCATACAAAATATTTTTTGGGGTTATTGTGTGTGAGAAAGGACTATGTAGTTGATTCAGTTTGTTATTTGCCAAATAAATAACAATAACAATTTCATTTTAAACAAGTTTTTGAACAATTTCTATAATATGTATATTTTTCTTGTTTTTGACATGTGATCTTGTGTATTTGTTCAGTATTTCTTAAATTTTCCAATTAGAAAAAGCTATATGTATTTGTCCTATTTCTGTCCTCATTTGAGTTACTTTGTTAAATGCAAGTAAAATTGTAGGATATCTAAAGGGTATCTAAAAATGGACTCAATTTTATATAGCGCTTTTCTACCTTAGGGGCACTCAAAGCGCTTTACAGTGTCATCTCATTCACCCATTCACACACACACTCACACACTGATAGAGGCTGCCATACAAGGTGCCAACCTACTCATCAGGAGCAATTTTGGGTTCAGTATCTTGCTCAAGGACACTTTGACATGGTCACCGGGGTCGGAGATCGAACCAGCGACCCTGGTTGCTAGACGGCCACTCTACCCCTGAGCCATGCCGCCCACAAAAATAAAAATATATTAAACCAACATCAACCTAGATGCAGACAATTTTTCAGTGTGCAGAATAATGTTTCCTCTCAACTATGACCTAATATCTGAATACATGTAAAATCTTTATCAAGAGTTCAGTCCAAAAGTCTCACTTCACTATGTCAGCTGATCTGTGGGTAACTTATCTAAACATCTAGCTCTTGGTTGCTTCTCTAATAAACTTAAACTTAATAAACCTCTTTTTTTTCTAGAACATGTTCCATTTCTCAACGGATGTGGAGGGAGGTGGCTTGGTGAAGATCCCAGCAGCACAAGGAGATGATGCATGGAAGGTTTACTTTGATGAGGTGCAGCAGGAAATCGTGGACGAGTTCTGCATGCGTTATGGAATCGAGTCCATCTACCAGGCGATGACGTAAGCACCAGGCTATGATGTTAGCAGGAAATCAAATCAGGAAAACTTCACTTTAGTGTGCACAGTTTTATGAGTGTGAATGTGAGTGTGTGTGTGTGTGTGTGTGTGTGTGTGTGTGTGTGTGTGTGTGTGTGTGTGTGTGTTGAGGGGTGGAACACATCTGAATTTTGTGCAAAGATTAAATAGATGATAGCTATGCAGGAAAACTTTAGTTTCTGCTTGTCTCTGTAGTATTCTAGACTGTCAGGAATTTTTTAAAAACAAGCTGTTTTTATAACATTCTATTTAAAGTTCAGAATTTCAAATACTCTGTTCTTCCCTAACTGTGCTGAAAGTTGTAAAGGTCTGTATAGTGATGATGTCTTCTAATCCCACATTGTATGGGCCGGACTGGCAAAACACAGAAACAAAAATAAAATGAAGTAATGTTTGGTAATTATGTAGTTTTGGATGGTTGTATACATACAAAATGAGCTGTTGCTTATTAAAGAGGTGATATTAACTCAGGAAAAATGGAGGAAAATGCTTCTATGTCTCATCTATGATTAACCGCTTTTACTTTTTTCTGTTATCTCCCCCTGTTTTGTTTTTCTTCTATCTCTCCTCACTTTCATAATTATCCTGAACCCCTTCCTTCCTGCCTGCACACTCTTCCTACCTGGTTAATCATCTCCTCCTCCTCCCTCCATCCTGATCTCTGCTTGCCCTCTTTATGGCTTCTTAACCCCCCCCCCCCCCCCCCAAAGCCATTTTGCTTGTCTGTCCTCTAAGTACATGTTGTCAGGGGTGCCAGCAGTGATGAGCACCCTACTGGCCAACATCAATGCCTTCTACGCCCACCCCATCGCCTCCACCAATGTCTCTGCTCCAGCCAGATTTGCAGCCTCTAACTTTGGGGTAAGTGACCATAAGATAAAATAATACACATAATTGAAAACAAACCCAAAAGTCGAGCTGTCAGTTACTTTGATCTTTGACAGTACAAAACATTATCTGCTCATGCAATACCATAAAATTTTCATTCCCAAAAAAGAGGTAATCTCCAAGCCCATTGAACTAGTGGTGAAAGAAGGTGCTGTAGTTTATATTCATAACTTTGTCATGTTTTTCTGCTTTTCTGTTGTTGTATTCATGTCAGCACGCTTCTTTAGCGAGACGTTTAACAGAGACATTTCCCATCGGCCTAAAGATGCAATACATGCTTGGCTTTCAATTGATGGTCCATGATTGATCATGGACTATGTAAAAGAATGGACGTATTTTCACCCACTGGTTTACGGATTCCTCTTTTGAAGACTTGAGTTTGTCATTTTGGCTGTCAGTGTCAGCACCTTGACTGATCCAACCTGTGGTTTTTGTTTTGTTTCCATCACCAATATGTTTGAAAATTCAAATTATTGTCAACAATCAGATGTTATATCAATATTAGAAACATTATAACACTCAATTTTTGTGGCTCATATTTGCATGCAAAAAGAGATTACATACTCGTACTTTTAAAAAAAAATTATGAAAGAAACATACTGACATTGGACTGAAACACACTCTTTGTTCACGTAGCTATTTGACACCATCAATCTACCGACATCATTTATGAGAGCTGTCTCTGGCTTATTTGCCATGCACTTAGAATTTGTTGAATATTCTTCTGATGCAGCACAAGTGGTAAACATTAAAGATTTGTACATCATAATGAAACAAAAGCAGCTGTAATGTGATCAGTGTTTATCTAACAAATATTTGCCAGCCAAAAGTATATACCACGTTCAGTAATTTACCTGTCCTTGTCTCAAAGGCTCTTTGTCTTCGTTCAATGGTCTTCATTTTGCAATGCATGCAGAAAAACATACCTTCAATTCAAATTACAATAAAATGGCCATCAGTGCCCCACAATTAGTTGAAAGTAATGATAGTGACATATTACTGCCAAGGGAGGATCTATTTTATTGTTTGTGGATGAAATATTTTATTTTATTTTATTTATGTTGTTATGTCTTTTAAGAACATTGTGATTCACTCAAACATAATAATGTCTCGATGTTTTTGAGGCTCAGCTCATTGTAAAAACATTTTTCCTCATAACCTTTCAGTCTGCTTTTAGCTCACCCACACATTCACCTGAAGTCTTTTTTCTTGATATGGTTAGATTTAGAAATGTGAAGATAGCTTTTAGTTCAGTTAACATTGTGATGTCATGCAATCTGTCCTAAAGTTGAAAACCAGAAAATTGGTAACCATGTGGAGAACATGGATGATATTGACACAAAAATATATTAGAAATAAACAATAAACACATGAAATAATCTAAATCATGGAAACATACTGTATGACTGAGGTAAAAGTTTTTGTATGAATAAAGCCCCTTCCCCAAAACCTGTTAACACCTGATACCATCTGGCCTTTTTCTGCAATGGGAACTGGTTTAATTGGCATTCCTGTCATAGATCAAGTGACCTTACTGTAGATACAGGTGTTCATCTGTGATTGATATACACTCCCTACAAAATTTTGGTGAACACATTAATTTTCCACCATCTTCATACAACGGCTCTCATTTATCACACGAATGTACAACAGGAAACAGATGTCCAATCATTCCAATGCAGATCTCAACTTTGATCAATATGAACCTGAGCGGAGGCACTGATCAAATCTCACGTCAGCCTGACATTGTGTGTGCACAATTTCAACTCAGTTTGACGTGGTGAAGTCAGAAAATTGTTATGAGATCAATCTTACAGTCATCTAAGAACACACATCCACGCATTCATTTCAAAAAAGCTTATGAAAATATAGCTCATGATGATCAGACACAGCTACAGGGAGATAGTCATACATTCATAAGATATATTTAATGTATGGTAAACTGTTCATCAGAGGCAGAGTGCAGGTTAAAGTATGATATGATTGGTCGGCTGATCAGCATAATTATTTTTGTGCATAAAATAAGCACAGTAGTAAATAATGTCAGTACCCCAACCTGACTGGGATATCCCAGCTGTACTTTCTACAATGCTGTTTACTCTATTTTTACAGAAAAGAGAGTCTATTCATCTACTTGCAGTGGTTTTGACAGGGATCGAACTATTTTTTTTTAGCTGGTTTGGCTTCAACTACCCTGCATGTACAGTGAGACATTGGTAGAAGAAACATGCAGTTCAGTGTGGCTCAGTGGCCTCAGTTTGACCAAAAATAGGTATCACGAGGCTTCTCTGAGCAGATAACCTGGGTCATCAACAATATGAAAGCCTTAATAGGAGAGCCTCAGTTTGATTAAGATAGATGGCATGAGGTGTCTCAAGGGGGTCTGAATAACTCCTGGGATCCTTGGCAGTTGTTCATTTCCTCTACTGGGAGCTGAGTGATATACAACTTACTGCAGGTGGCATGTTGTTGCTTTAATGGGTCCGGGACACAACCCAACTTGCACCTCACCATGTGCATGTCTTGTTTTTGTTTTTGTTTTTGCCAGCTTGGTAATAAGTTTATTGGTCTCATTACGTTCCACTGACTTGTATTGAGCCATTTCTAGGTGTCTGGCTTATGAAGAGAAAGCCAGTTAATTGAGCAGCAGAACGCTCCTTCCATGAATGATTAGAGAAGAGCAGTCACACTGAAATTATTTGATGGTTATTCAGTTTTTGAGATAACAAGTAGAATAAGGGTATATCTAATTAAATGAATAGAATAAATGTTGTTCTTGGAAGACAGATGGATATACATACTTGTCAGTGATTCCATGGATTATGCACATTAGACTAGAATCAAGTGATGATTTGGGATAGGAAGCTTGGCACAACATCTAATTGTCCGACAGACTGACAAGTAAGGGCCCAGGTTTCTCACATACACACATCAGAGCAGAATGACACAGTAAGTAGATGATAGGCTAAACATATTGTGAATGGCTAGAATGATAGAGAGAAATCAGTGCTTGTGACTTAAAGGAACACGCCAATTTTTTGGGAAATATGCTTATTGTTCATCACTTTTAGTACCAGGCAAACATAGATACCCTTCTCTCCTCTCTACGTTTACCAAAGTATAGTTTTTGCATACTCTGTTCACCACTGAAAAGTGTATCACTGCATGTTTACTGTTGGTGATATTTCTGTTCGGGTCCCAAATTTGAATTAAATGTTTTAATGATCCGCTACTATATAAAGTTGCTCACATTCTGAGTTAGAAAAAGCCAAATTAGTTTGTCCTGTTGACAGTTTCTAAATTGAAGTTTAATTGAACCAAAGGGAATTTAAGGGTTAAAACAAAGCAAATGTAGGGATTTGATACACCAGTATCGTGATACTTCCCAATGCAGTATCGAAACACTTGTGCCAAATGTTGATTATTTAATGAAACAGCTGTTATAAATATTGTTATTTTGTTAAGTTGTTTATGTGACATCGTTATTGTAGGCAGAGTATCATGATAATATTCCATTGCGTTTCGACAACAACGGTTCATGATTGTGACCATCCATACATCAAATGGTTGCCAAATTATCTGTATGTCTGTATGAGTGGGATGCACAACTTTATTAACAAATATAATAATAAATCTATAGCAGCGATATCTTCTTTCTTTTATGCAATTGTTATATTTAGATTTCCTGTTGTTACTGATAAACGTGACACTGAATTACATTTGTCCCACTTCATTATACATTCATTCATTCCTGCTCGTTTTTCAAATATTGGGAAAAAACAGGCGGCTAAAAATGATCCTGAATCAAATGAAAAGAAAATTACTGAACCCAAAAGGTAACAAATAATCATTCAGAATTCTTCCTTTTTCTTGTCTTGATTTTGTCATCTTTGGTCAGACCATGCCGGCAAACACACAGAAAGATGTTTTTGCTTCTGCTCGGCTAGACTTGTTTTTTTACTCTCTCCTATCTGGTGCTGCTGTGTTTCTTCCAAACAAAGACATTGAAAAACACATATTATTTCCCTCCTTGTTTGCTTCAGCTTCTGTTTTTCTTTCCAGGCTCAAGTAATTGTCCAAGCCAATTTTATTGTACCTGTTGCCATGGCAACAAGGTGATATTCTAGTTTGTAAAACTTCCTCTCATCTGCTGTGTTTGTCTTCTCGCTCCCTCTGTTCTCCTCTTCTCCACTACGTCAGCCTCAAGTACCTGTATTATTACAGCACCTTCAGCCACAAAGATGTTTCTCCACTCTTCTGATGTTGAGGAATCACTTCTCAATTAATCTCTTTAGTTTAAGTGACAGTTGTGTCATAGGTACCCAGTGTGTGTGTGTGTGTGTGTGTGTTCTTATAACCATAACCCTAACCTTGTCTGGTTAGGTTTAGGGTCAAAGTTAGGGTCAGGCAGTCAGTTGAGATGGTTAGGTTTAGGGTGAGGTACAAGGGAATGTATTACGTCAATGAAAGTCCTCACAAAGATATAAATACAAGGACATGTGTGTGCGTGTGATTGTGCGCGCGTGTGTGTGCATGCGTGCCCATGTGTCTTTTCAATGATCATCTGTTTTAGTGTCTGAGTGGCCTGATCTGTCTGTCCTTCCATGACCTGTCCAACAGTGAAGAGTGTTTAAACAAAGTTTCCTCCATATCTTGTTCTTTATTTCTGAGCAAATCCTGAATCTGTTCAATTAGGAGTTGTTCCGTTGTCAATGCTGTGATGGAGAGTTTCTTCCTGGTTGAGGGGGGAAAGATATGATTCTGGATCTGCCACTAAATGTAATGGGGCATTATGTCAGTACGATAGTTCAAAGATAAAACTCAAAATGTAAAATGATGCCTCAATGATAGGTGGGATAGTGAACGATTAATGTTTTTCAGTGTAAGTTATCATTTTAGTCAGATCTTGATTATGCACGCCAAATACAGAGGAATGTTTTTTTAATATCTGAAGTTTAAGAATTGTGGAGAAAGCCACCCTGTAGTTTTAACTGCAGTAACTGAGAACTTGACAGTTTATTACTTATCAATTAAATTTAAATCCCACAGATGGAAAGTTATTTGGTGGAACCTCAGATGTGAGTGAAATCTTTTATTGTTTTATTGAAATTGTTGGTAGGTTGGAAAAACAAAGTCTGTACTCTCTAAGGATCCAGTTCATTTTAATGTCTTACAAAGATGAATTTAAAATCAGTCACAAAGAAATCTACTCCTTAATTTCCACCAGAAAGGCTTCTTGACATCTGGCATTGACAAAATTAAGTCTTTATAAAACCGTCATTCTCCAATCATAATCATACGTTTTCCCCACCAAAACCAACAGACAGTTCATGTAAGTTCATTCAGCGGTGATGAAAACTGACTTATCCATCAACCATCTTTGCTTAATTATTAGGGTGGTGTCTTCAGGCTTTAATACCAATTATATTGAATTAAAACAGAAATTAATCACACTTCTGATCCACTGGTACAAATGTCAGCAGTTTTATGATTCCTATTCATCTTGCAATAGCAGCATAGGACTGGAACGTTCATCAGTGCAGTCAACCTGATGGCAGGAACGTGCCTCTCATCATGTGGAGAGGCCCAACAAGGCAATGAAGGCAGTTAGGACTCATCCTGGATAGAGGTGGATGACTTGATAGTGGGCATGGAAGTGTGTTAAAGATATTTCTGCTTTAGGGAAGGACCTGAATTTAGTTTGTTAAAGTCAGGGCAATTTTGTCCTTTCCTTGTTGTTGACAGTTTTAATTGGAACTGTGGAGCTTTCTTAATCAATCACACAGGGGGGACCATGCACATCCTTTAAAAAGCTCATGTACTGTAGATTGCTGGATCAAAATAACCTTACATAAGAGGTAGTTCTTTACACAGAACCATCTTGAAAGTCCTCCATGAACACATTTTGGAAAAGAAATACTAAGCAGGGGATTGTATAAACCATCTGTCTGTAAGTGTCTATCATGCTAAATTCAACCTCCTACACAGACAAACCTATGTAGAAGCAATGGTAAAAAAGTGAAAACATCTTGTGGCACTGTTTGGCCGGCCACTTTTGGTGAGGACACAAGCATAGCACAATGTATTTTTGTGTAATCTCATGATCGTTTGTGGGATCAAAGACATGTGGAATCAACAGTCAGACACTGAGACACAGAACAGAAAGATTACATTTCATTTTTAATAGGGGTAACATTTTGATGTGCACACCAGATTCATGCCATACATTAACTATTGAGGTCACTTGGCAACAGGTTATGATACAATACAAAACACAACAGCCTAATGATAATATACCTGATAATTACCATGGAATTTTTTCATTTATACAATGGAGCATTATATGATTGTAATTTCTGTGGTAAAAATACACAAACATATACATAATTATACTGAACAGAACAGCACAATCCATATTTCATGAGAGACATACCAGAAAATAAATCAGGTTATCTGATGTGTGAAGATTAAAGAATAAAATCCCTACTAATCTCTACTTAATCAAAGACAATATGTAATCAGTAAATCCTAAAAGTACATGTATGTGATGTTACCGTAGGCGGAAGCCACTGTGTGAAAGGCAGTAAGTGGAAGAGAGATTGGCAGCACAGCTTCCTCCCACAGTCCAAAAACATGCAACTGGGGACGAGGCTGATTGATACTCTAAATTGACCATAGGCATGTCCGTGAGAGTGAATGGTTGTCTGTCTATATGTGCTGGCCCTGCGAAGGACTGGCAGCCCATCCAGGGTGAACCCCACCTTTTGCCTGAAGGCTGCTGGGGTAGGCTGCAGGCCCCCCCCCCCGTGACCCTTAACAGGATAAGCAGTAGAAAATGGATGAATGTACTACTGCGCAGAGAGACTTCAGCTAAAAGATTTGTATAAAAGAATCTTTCTTCATAAACATAGGGGATCTGCATTGTTGATGGTTGTCTTAATTTTATTCTTTAGCAATTCCCACTTTAAATCATAATTAGCAGAATTGTAAACTTGCTGTTGGAAGTAGGATCAAGCTGAACAGAGTTTGGTGTCTGTATGTCCCATCTATCCATTAATGACTATGGCCACTAGAGGCCATAACAACCGTAAAAACCAGTGCTTGAGGCCAGAGGGGTAGCTAAGGTGACACAGTTTGATGTGATGGGCCACTGACCAAGTTTCCTTATTGACTCGTCAGGAGTGTGAACAGACTGAACTATAACACACACAAACACATACACATATGCCCTCAAAACAGAACATAAGTGAAATCTTTCAAGAGTTGATTGGAATTTGGCAATTTTAACAGTCTCTAATGCCAAACTAATGCTGGCTATCATTCATTCTTTAATCCCTAGACATAAACAAATGGAAGCCCTTTCATTGGGTGTAGATTCACTGAAGGAGCGTGGTTCTAGACCTGCTCTACCTGCAAAGTGTCATGAGATAACTTTTGTTGGGATTTGGCGCTATAAAAAACTGACTTGACTTGACTTGACTTGACTTTCCAGTATACAAACAATTCACTCGTACATTAACTGCTATGCAACTAAGCCAAGGTTCTTTTTGGGGAAGAGAAAGATTATGGTTGACAGATATCCAAAGAACTTTTCTCCTGCTGTCCAAGTAAACTGCAGTGTGGTGGTTTGACGTTGATGTTATAAATGTTTGCAACCAGTAAGTTTCACTGGAGTCTTGAAAGCTGGGTTCTCTTTCTACCTCCTCCTCTTTCACTGTTAGATAAAACTCGTTTTGTCTTGATAGTTTTTCAGCTTTGTCGTGACTCCCACCAGAGCAGAACACAATCTCCTCTCATTTTTAGGGCTATTTTTATTTGCCTGATGTATAAACACATTTGTTCAAAAGGATATGAGAGAAAATGTAAATGAGTTTGCAAGTCACTGTGCATGACACACACAAATAACACCTGAACTAAAATGATGATGAGTGGAGAAAAGAATTTACTCATCTGTAATTAATATTTTTAGTTTCAAATGAAAAACGTGTAAATCTTCATTCACATACAAAGTATCACTGACAGTTGGCTGCTGGACATTCCAGGCTCTAGTTGTCTAGGTCCATGTTCCCAAACATTTTCCTTGGAGGCCCCACCACTACCACCACCACCACCACTACCTCCTACATACCTAAGTTTTTCCATCTTAATTTTATCAAGTAAGTTTGTGCATGATTTGATTTATGATGTGGTCATCTAATTTTGACAAACTCTAGACAATTAGACAATGTCTAATCAAAGCATACATAGGCCAGAGATATGATATGAGATAATGTAAAGGAATATTTAAAAGGCTGTGGCTGCACGGTGGTGCAGTGGTCAGCACTCTCGCCTCATAGCAAGAAGGTTCTGGGTTTGAGTCCCAGCTCGGGCAGGGGATTTTTCTGTGTGGAGTTAGCATCTCCGGGTACTCCGGCTTCTTCTCACCGTCCAAAGACATGCAATTGGGGATTGGGCTAATTAAATACACTAAATTGACTGTAGGTATGAATGTCAGTGTGAATGGTTGTCTGT
Source organism: Aulostomus chinensis (assembly GCF_037954235.1). Classification (NCBI taxonomy): domain Eukaryota; kingdom Metazoa; phylum Chordata; class Actinopteri; order Syngnathiformes; family Aulostomidae; genus Aulostomus; species Aulostomus chinensis. The sequence continues at coordinate 18,722,905 of NC_141325.1, read as the reverse complement.
CTCTATGTGTTGGCCCTGCGATGGACTGGTGACCTGTCCAGGGTGAACCCCGCCTCTCGCCTGAAAGCTGCAGGGATAGGCTCCAGCCCCCCACGACCCTTAACAGGAATAAGTGGAAGAGAATGGATGGATGGATATTTAAAAGAAAAAGTTTAGACCTCTGAAAACAAAAACAATAGGAAATTTATGTTGTAAAAAATTGATTTTTCAAGGTTAAAATCGACAGCAGCTACACAGAAAAAATGAACACTTTGAATTAGTTCTCATCAAGAATCCCCAGTGTCCTAACTTTTGTTGATGAATAGAATCTTGCATACTAAAACAAACTCACAGGTTCCCGTGCGTCATATGTTAAACCCATAATGTAGTCCAAAAAGGTGGCACTCATCTTATTTTTGCCCTTATTGTCTTAATAGGTGACATTTGTGCATCTTCAGACCTTTGTTGATTACAACACAATGTTTATACCTGAGATGAACGACATAAATCTAAAGGATTTTACATAACAATATTGATTCTGATACCTGAATTTGCATATCAGCCAATACTAAAATACTGATCCCAAGATTTTTGTAGATTATTATCATACAAGTATACTGAATGTAAATACTTACCAAGTGTATGTACATTATGTGTGGATGTGAGATGACATCATGAAGTGTTGTGCTGCCTGGTCCAGGTTTTAAAATGTCAACAAATGCATCCACAGAATGAAGCCATTTGTTTATTATCTATTTTGACTGCCATCCTGCAACTACAGCCTTCATACTGGACACATGGCCATTTATTGATGGGATATTACTCTGTGAAATATTGACACTTGCTGATATTTTGCTCACTCTGTCCAAGTGTGATTACATCTCAACCAGTTTTTCTTTGCCACTTTGAAACAGCAGGCAGCACAATGCTATACTTTTTGTGTATGCTACTGATTTAGAGTGGTGAAAAATTGATTTTCTTTATGTCATACAAGTCAGAGATTACTGCAAAATTCCTGCTTCAGGACCAATCAATTGTGATATCTGATTGGAGCACAGACTTGCATACGTGCTGATAATGATCCCATATTTTTTTTTGTACAGGAGACATTTCAAATACAGGTATAGGAGCTTGGACATTTAAAACTAGAGTCTGGAAATCTGTCTCAGAGCATTGGTTTTTAGCCATCATGAGCATCTTTTTTGGACATGTGCCAAGGGAGTATGTCTCAATACACTTCTCAAACAAAATTTGTTTTTTCTCTGTCATACCCCTCCATGCAGCAATCTCACACGCATAGAGTCAAAACTACATATTGCTTTTATGTCTTTTTTTTCACTGTCTGAACAATCTTTGATTTCTTTTTTCCTTTTCCATTAGAGAGATCGTTTTGTGAAACTCCTGGACCAGCTACACAATTCCCTTCGTATTGACCTCTCCATGTATCGAGTAAGTCTCTGCCTTCAACCAATGCTCTGTAGCCTCTGTCCATCCCAAGGATGTACCAGTCTGTCCCCGTTTACTTAGGAAGAAAGGAAATGGCTGGTGAAACCAAGAAATTAGCATTATTTTTTTTTTTATTCTGTCCCCAATGTAAAGCTCTGCTGTTGTCAACTGGCTCTTGATATTTAAAAGAGTCACTTCTTTATTTCCCAATCCTCTGATCATTCTGGTGTCACTCAAGATATTTGATGTAGCTTTTGTCAATATGGTACATCTCTATCTCTTTTCATACGGTATTCTTGTATTAAAAGTGGACTACATAATCAGACAAAAGACCTCAACTATAATCATAAAGCAATCTAAATTGGAGGATAAAATCATTGCACTCATTGTCTGTAAAGAAGCACTTTTCTTTAACAGAAGCAAGTTAACATGTTTGTGTGTACTTGTGTGTTCTCAGAATAACTTCCCAGCCAGTAGCAAGCCTCGCCTCAATGACCTTAAGTCAACAGTGGACCTTCTGACCAGCATCACCTTCTTCAGGATGAAGGTAGAAACAAAACAGAGTTTATTAAAACAGTTGTTCAACAAACAAAATTCTTATATTTCTTGGAACCTCTGCTCCAGATGAATGTCAGTACACACTCACACACACACTCACACACACACTTCTCAGAATCATATCTCCTGGTGTAACCTGGACACACAGCCATGATAATTAGAGTCAAGTGTGATTAACACTTCCAGAGTCATGGGTATTTTTATCCTCCATTTTCAAAGTAACAGTTGACATACACATTCACACATAATAGACATGATTAGGATAATAATAAATGTAATGGTAATATATAATAATAACAATAATACTAATAATGAATATAGATGTAATGAAAGTAAATAAAATAATCATTTAAAGCTTGTTTCCATATTTCATCCTGAATCATGAATCCTGAGTCATGGATGTTCTGATCTTTCAGTGTAGAAAATGTGTTGCTCATAACATAAGATCCTTTTAATCTCTGTCAAAGAAATCAAGTAAAGCAGTGACAATTTCTACACATATCTGGAAAAAACAGCCTCTAATAATTGTTCATTCAGCAAGGCATTCGATGGTGCACTTGCCAAACACTTAAAAAATATAGGTTTGTGTGTGTGTAGCCATTAGCCAACTAACACTGCCACCATGGCAACATTACTAACTGGAAGGGAGACCGCTGCAAAGGATAACAATAGCACTAATAACTAAATACTGCCATTGGCCAAGAAGTCTTAAGGATCTAGGGTCTGCAATTTGATGTGCATTGCCTCCAAAACTGTTCTGACCAACCTTTCTTTCAAACTTCATCAAAATCCATGGTAACAATTCTTAAAATGTGATGAAAAGAAAGTGCAAACTTCAACTAATACCACCTCAGCAAAAAAACATGGTAAAAGATATTCAATTTTTGGAATGAATAATTTTTCAGGGCAGCATGGTAGTGCAGTGGTTGGCACTATCACCTCACAGCAAGAAGGCTCCAGGTTCAGGTACTGGCTCGAGCACAGGGTCATTCTGTATGGAGTCTCCATGTTCTCCCTGTTCCTGTGTGGGTTCTCTCTGGTACTCCAGCTTCAACCACATTCCAACAACATGCAATTGGGGACGAGGCTGATTGATACTCTAAATTGACTGTAGGTGTGACTGTGAGTGTGAATGGTTGTCTGTCTCTATGTGTTGGTCCTGCTATGGACTGGTGACCTGACACCTCACCCCTCGCCCGAAGGCAAATTCATTAGCTGATTCCTTTTCATAAAGGTATATAACTTTCTAATTTTTGGTTTTTGTTTGTGCCAAATTTGCAACAATATTGCTTATATTTAGCTTACCGGAAAGGATGAAAAATCAAATGTGCATCTCCATATATCTGACGACCGTGTCATTGCAAAGAGGAATTCAGTATTCAGTGTCTCAGCACTTTTCTCACCTAACATGATTGTGACCATATCCAATGCTGCCGTGAGTATGAGCTCCTCTGCTATTGTGTATTTTTTATTTTTTTAATTAATTAATTTATTTATTTTTTGCACCTTACCCTGTGGTGGGCAACACTGTACGAAGCTAATAGTGCTTTTTATTTACGTGTGCTGCGCTCACAAAACAACTGGCCTGTGGGCGATACTTGAGTTATCGCTGAAAAAAACAGCTCAGTGGCTTACTGACTTAACTGGGTTGACAAGTTTCCAGGTGCTGTTATAATTTGTTTGGTATCATGCTGTCCGCTGCCAGAGTTTTTAGGCATATAAACACACACAAGTCTTTCCTCATTGCCGACCGTATTCACGATAAACCCAAAGGCGAGGCAGGCTCCCAGTATTTCTTGGTCTTTTGATGCTGGTTACCGTTGCTGCGTCCGAATTGCCAAGTGGCAACCTACGTCCTACTGCTACGACCTACCGCTACAGCCTACTCCTACAACCTAAACGCGGCGGCACCATTCAGACACCCTAGAAAATTGGTGGTGAAGCACGACCTCTGCTGGCAGAGCACAGATACCGCAAATAGGTAGACAGCACTTACGAAAGCCCCCACCTGCTGGCTTGGCTGTCGTCTTGCACTCCACTCTGAGCGCACCTTTCACTCATTCTCTATTATTAAGCACATTAACACACCTGTAAAGTTGTGTTCACGCGAAAATTCGTGTCGCCTTTGGTGTGAACACAATTTTAGTCATCAACAATGACTATAAATCTTCCTGTTGCATAAGAATGGGAGACTGTTGGTGGCACAAACTTGGCTCGCGCGTCCACAAGTTTTTAGGGGACGAAGAAGAAGTCCGCTGTGCATTGTGGGCAATAGGTTGCTCTGTAGGATGCACTTGAACCGACCGACAATGGCAGCTTGTTGTTTAGTTAGAGCACTGCTGCCACCTAGTGCCTGGAGACTTGAATGATGAAAGAATGAACAGCCCCCCCCCCCCCACACACACACACACACACAAACACACACACACCTCACCGCGCCTTACTATTTGAGAAGTACTGCATTAGATCAAGATCAAAAAATGAAATTTAATAAGATATTCCCTAAATGGACAGAAGTCATGTCATGAATCTATTTGTTTATGTTATCATGCATCCATCCATCCATTTTCTTCCCTTTATTCCTGCGGGGGGGGGGGGGGGCTGGAGCCTATCCCAGCAGCTTTCGGGCGGGAGGCGGGGTTCACCCTGGACAGGCCGCCAGTCCATCGCAGGGCCAACACATAGAGACAGACAACCATTCACACTCACATTCATACCTACGGTCAGTTTAGAGCAGACCTGGGCATTGTACGGCCCCCGGGCCGCATACGGCCCTTTGCTTGACTCTGACTGGCCCGCGTAAGGTTAATTGGAAATTAAAAAATAAACATGTTTTCTCATTTGACCTCATGCATGGAATAAAACTGCGGTGCTTTTATTTTGAAGTTGTTTTATTCACGTACGTAATGACGCACAGTATATCAAGATGATTAGCTCCTTGTTTCCATGGTTACAAGCAAGTAACAAAATGACTTTAGCGCTCAAAAATGTCCGGTTCTACTAAAAAAAGAAAGGTAGATGCTGAATGCAGGAACTTTAACAAAAAATGGACCGCCAAGTACTTATTTACTGAGGTCGGAGGTAAAGCCGTGTGTTTAGTTTGCGGGGAGCAGGTCGCTGTGTTTAAGGACTATAACTTGAGCCGGCATTACGAGACGAAACACGCGGAGAAATACAAAAACGTGAGTGATGCTGAAAGGGAGCGGACATCGGAAGCATTGCTAGCTAAGCTGCAAAAGCAGCAAGGCTTTTTTACCAAGCTTCACGCACCCAGTGATGCTGCAACCAAGACCAGTTTTCTGATATCCCACAAAATTGCTAAAAACAGTAAGCCATTCTCGGAGGGGGAATTTGTCAAAGAGTGTTTGGTGGACTCTGCAGCACTAATACGCCCTGACAAAAAAGGCGCATTTGAACAAGTCCCGCTGTCCAGGCGAACCGTGACGAGAAGGATCGAGCAAATTGCGGGAAATTTAGAGCTTCAACTGCAACACGAAGTGGCAAGTTTTGACTTCTTCTCTTTGGCTTTGGACGAGAGCTGTGATGTCCGCGACACAGCTCAGCTACTCATATTTCTCCGTGGAATAACGGACTTCAAGATTACGGAGGAGCTTGCAGCAGTGCGGCCGATGAAAGGGACGACAACAGGGAGCGATCTGTTCACGGATGTAAATGCCTGTTTGGACACCCTGGGGCTGAAGTGGGACAGACTAGCAGGCGTCACAACGGACGGTTGTCCAAATCTTACTGGCAAGAATGTTGGACTTTTGAAACGCATGCAAGATAAAGTGACTGAAATCGACGCAGGTAAAAAGTTGGTGTTCTTGCATTGTATTATACACCAACATGTGTTATGCAAGTCAGTGCTAAAAATTGGCCATGTTATTGATGTTCGTAAAATAGTAAACTTCATCAGGGCACGGGCATTGAATCACAGACAGTTTGTCACACTTTTAGAGGAGCATGAGTCAGAGCATAGTGACATTGGCTACCACACAGCTGTCAGATGGCTCAGCCTGGGCAAAGTGCTCAAAAGAGTTTGGGACCTGAAAGCAGAGATACCACAGTTCTGTGAGAAGAAAGACAAAGACATCCCAGAGCTTTCAGATGAGGACTGGATGGCAGATTTTGCATTTGCTGTCGATGTGACTGCACTGATGTATGACCTGAACACCAAACTGCAAGGCAAGGGCCTTTTGGTTCATCAAATGCACAGCCTGGTGAAGGCTTTCATGATAAAGCTGCAGTTTCTTTCAAGCCAACTGGAGACCAACATTCTCACTCACATGCAAACCCTGAAAGAAATCCCACCATCAGCTGATCAACTCTGCAGGTACTCATCCATGTTAGGAGCATTGCATGGTGAGTTTTCAAGGCGACTTGAAGATCTCACAACAATCGAGGATGAAATGCACATGATATCCTCTCCCTTTGCCTGCAGTGTAGATAATGCACCCAGCGATGTGCAGTTGGAGCTCATTGACCTGCAGTTTGATGCATTACTGGCAGAGCACTTTAAGTCAGGATTTCTGCTGGATTTCTACTCTTCTCTTAAGGAGGAGAACTTTCCAAACACGAGGAGACATGCTCAGAAGATGTTGGTTCTCTTTGGCTCTACCTACATTTGTGAACAAACATTCTCAATGATGAAGTTTACAAAATCCAGGTATAGAAGCTCTCTCACTGATGATCATCTGTCAGCTGTGCTTCGCATCTCCACCTCAAACATTCAACCTGACTTTGATGCACTCATTAAAGCCCAGCAGAGACTAGATTTCAGTCACTGAACAAGAAAAAAAAAACCCACCAAATTGGGTGGTTAGGCTACAAATGTAGGCATGTAAAGGCACCAATAAGCAGTGAACTGGGACACTTTCTTTGGAAGCCTTTTTCTCAAAATCACAGTTCAGTTCTGTTCAATGACAGTTCAATAATACGATGTGTCTTGCTGAATGTTTGGAGCAAAAAGACAATATCGTGATGTCCTTAGAATGCTAAAAACCTCTTGCCAACAGTATTTGAAACGCAGAGGGTATTTTAGAGTGAATGTGACTGAAAATGCTCAATATTATAAGTCATAAATACACTAGGCTCCAAAACTGCATAAGTTCAACTTTTGGGGTGAAAAAAACCTTTTTTCTATTACTTATTAAAAATTTTGGATTGAAGGATAAAAGTCTACAAAAAAAAATCATAAGTAGGGCTTCAAAGCTATTACAATGTTTTTTTTGCCATTGGTTTGGGAAATTTGATTGAATAAAGGATTTTTTGTAAGACAACCTCACTTTTTCATTGCTTAATTATAACATATAGCATACTCATACCAGCGTGTCAAAACAATGTTATTTACTGTTTTTTTTAAATAAAGAGATACAATTCATTTTTGCAGATTTGAGTTCAGCCTTTTGGCCCGGCCCTCTACAATATTTTGTGTTTCTCATGTGGCCCCATGGAAAAAATAATTGCCCACCCCTGGTTTAGAGTATCATTCAGCCTCGTCCCCTCTTGATGTCTTTGGACTGTGGGAGGAAGCTGGAGTACCAGAGAGAACCCACACAGGAACAGGGAGAACATGGAGACTCACACAGAAAGATCCCGTGCCCGAGCCGGGACTTGAAGCTGGAACACACGGCTCTTCTCAACATTCATGTTAGATTATGTGGGTTTTTTTTAGGTAATCTATTGTCCCCTGTCTCTTATCCTCCAGGTCTTGGAGCTCCAGAGTCCACCCAGGGCTGCCAATGTGGTGCGGGACTGTGTCAAGGCCTGTCTCAACTCCACCTATGAATACATTTTCAACAACTGTCAGGAGCTCTTCAACCGGCAGTTCCAGTCTGCTGCCCAACCTGTCAGTCACTAAGCATACCCTTACATGAATATAAATATTAGATGTCAATAAATAGATAAACAATCCTTACTTGCAGTTGCTGCTTACACAAGTGATTCATGTTTCCCTACTGTTCTGTAAAAACCTGCATAAACATGGATTTTTTCCTGGACTGGAAAAGTTATTAAAACTATTTAATTATGAAATTATAACTCTTTGAGAAAGATGGAATTTAATGTCAATAATTAAATCAATTAGGCTATGTTGAGGTGATCTTTCTCAGACAATCTTCCATGTAAATTAGGTTTTCTGTAGCTGCTACATTATTGAAACCAAAATAATCCAACTTTAAGTCAGACATTTAACATGATCAGTCTGTTGGTGAATTTGCAGTGAAGGCAGAGGCATCAGGAAAATAGAATTTATCATTAAATCAAATAACCCTCAGCATGCAACAACAAACATTTTGTTTACTTTTTACGTTAATTTCACAAATGCATCAAGCAGCCATGTCACTGTTGCTAGTTTTAGCATTATTGCAGAATTTTGGACTGATTCCAATGATCGAGGTCCTTGTAAAATTAAGTCAAGTACATTTATTATTTATATGCATCAAGTCACAACAAAAGTGACATTTTCCTAATAGGATTAGGGTTATTAGGGTAGAGCAGGTCCAAAAACATAGTATTTAATTTAATTTGATTTACAGATCTAATATGTATCCCACAAGTAAGCAAAAATATGGGAACAGCAGATGAAGTCTCATCAGCTGGACAATTATTTCCAGAAGATTCAGTGTTTTTATTGTATCAAAAAAAGGATGTCTGAATGCATCCCAACTAATTGATTGGTATTGAATTAACTGTACTTTGCAGTGTGGATGAGAAAACTCTTTTATGCTTAATCGATGAAAAGCCCTGACATATAAATATGAATGGAGACATTTAAAAACAGACATCAGTGAACCTGAAGAATAATTCCAGTAAGTTATTCAGCTCTGCTTATGCAGTCACAGAGCACTTAAGCTCCTTTTTGTTTCATTTTTAGTGATATTGATATTACATCTAACTATTCATTTTTTATTTTCTTTAACTTATAATAGATAATTATAATATATAGTTTTCTGTCTTTTTGCTTCTTGCAGCTGGAGCCAGAGAAAAAAAAGATGAAGACAGAAAAAACAGGAGAAGATGAGGATGACGAGGAGGAGGAGGAAGAGGAGAAGAACGATGAAGAGGAGAAGGAGAAGAAAGAGGAGAGTCAGCCTGAGGAGCCAGGCCCAACTATTCAGAATTTAGACTTCTGGCCCAAACTCATCACACTCATCGTCTCTATCATCGAAGAGGACAAGAATGCCTACACAGCCATCATCAACCAGTCAGTTTCTGTTTGGTTTATTAGGTCTAGATGTTTAGATATGGTGATGCAAGCTTACCAAGCAATGGTGAAACAAACGGAAATTATATATTCTAAGACAATAGTTATGTAAACTATTTAATTTTTTATCATATAAGTGTTTGAATATTCAATAATGACCCACCTCTACTCCATATGTAAGTCAGAGATGGAGATAAATAAATAGTCAGTGGTGGGGTGCCCAAGTGGTGCAGCTTCTGTTGCATTGTGTACCCACACTGGGGTCACAGGTCTTGGTCCCTTTGTTGCCTCTGGCTTTATTGGACGTCCATATAGACACAATCATCTGCGAGTTGGAAGCCTGAGTCTCTGATGAGCATGCGTGTGCTGTTTGCTGCACTAGCACCTCCTCTGGTCAGCAGAGGCGCCTGTCTGGGGGACCAGGAGAAATAGTGTGATTGTCCTACACACTATGTCCCTCCTGGTGAGACTCATTTTTGTTGGGTGAAAAGATCAATTGACAGTTCCACATTTGACAGAGGAAGAATGTGGTTGTTCTACCTGGTATGACCAAGACAGTTCAGTAGGGTGAATATATATATATATATATATATATATATATATATATATATATATATATATATATATAAACTCGAATAGCCTCATTTTGCTTATCAAATATCTGTCAGTGTATTACAGTGTGTTGTTGTTGTGTGCGCCCTTTTCAGGTTTCCTCAGGAGCTAAACGTGGGTAAAGTCAGCGCAGAGGTCATGTGGATGCTTTTTGCTCAGGACATGAAATACGCCCTGGAGGGTAAGACTGTGTGTGTGGGTCTGTACATTTGTGTGGGTGAGAGAATGATGAGCAGCAACAATCCAGACAATCTACCTTTTTTCCATCCTCTCATTTCACCTCCTTGCCACTTTCTCTACAGTTTTGGATAAAACTGACCACTACCGCCGGAATAATGGTGATGTTATAGATGTATATTGTAGGTGATAGTACAATGCTGTCATCCAAACACTTTTATAGACCTAAGGAAAGGCTATAAAAATGTCCTCGAACATACAAGGACATAGCTTTGAGAGCTTCCTGTTCTGCCAGTCTTTTTTACAGTGTATTTTCTTCTGAGCTTTTAGATTTGATGAATTTAATCAAAGGCACTTTTGTTGTGGATGTCGCAGAATGAGCAAGCCTCATGTTTTGAAACCCACTTGGCTGCTCCATATTCTGGCTTTAGTTTTCATGTTGTGGCTGTAGTGACTGTCCAACTAGCATCTTTGTAGATGGGCTAGTCCCCCATCATTGTATAAAATTGATGGCTGGAGTCCTTCAGGAGACTTAGTTCAAGGCTATTTTTTCCTCTAGACTGCATAATTTATGGGTGTTCTGTCATTATATGTCCATCTCTGTAGCCATCCTTATCTCAGTAATTGCTTCATCAAGCGTCTTCTATTTTGTCTGAACTGGTTGTGTTGCAATTCTGTCACCATCTCAGCTCCCATCACATTCCGCATCCGCAGAGTACACTTCTGTGCTGGTAAGATGTGTGTTTGTAACACATGATAAACAAAGAATAACTTGCTTGTTTCCTTATGTGTGCATTGTCCCATACAGTGTCTGTGGAATGCCATTTGCAGGCTAAGATATTTCTGAAACATTTGTTCTTTAGCTATATTGCGCAAGGTTATCTTGACTAACTGTTCAACCCTAGCACCCTCTGTGTGTGATAGAACATTTAATTCTGAACATCACAAGAGGAAGGTAAAACAGGCACGTACTATCTCTGATGGTGATGCCTCTTGAAGTGTGTTAAGGTGTGAAATTTTGCATCTTCATAGTAAATTCTGCTGATGCCCATAGCAGATTACCTTCATGAATTTTTACCAAACATTTAGTCCAAAGACAACTTAATTTTAAATGGGCACGGGTAAATAAAATCGTTTTTTGATTTGTTTGAAATCTCCTACATGTAAACTAAAAATAGATTCACAGGTAAAGTGTTACAATAGTGTGATATATATATATCTGTAAAAGAAAAAAATTCTTGAATTGTGATGATACAGTACAAATTTTCGCTCAGAATTCAGATTTTCTTCCTCAGAATTATGACATATAACTAAGAAAGTCTAAAAAAAAGAGAAATTATTTTAAAATCTGAGTTTAAATCTGAATTCTGATTTAACTCCTAAAAAAAGTCTGAATTGAAATAACCTACTTTTCCCTCTCAAAACATTTCTCGTGGGCCTAACCCTCTTACTTTGTTACAATATCAAATTCATCATATTGTGGTTTCAATACAATTTTTTTGAAGGATCTTAAGAACTTTTTCTGAGAGGTTATTTCGGCTTTTGACATATATGCATCAACATCACTTGTTACCCCTTCTTCTGTTTCTAGTATATTACTTGTGACACAGACAAAACTAATTGATTAGATTTTGATTATACTTGGATTACAGAATCTCTGAATTTCCAGTTGGCAATGAGCAAGTGGCTGTGTTTCCTTTTAAATTACTGGACTGTAATTGTAGATTATGAATCAGGTGATGACAGAGGAATGTCAATCACATGACCTGACTGTTTGTGGGCTGTTCAGAATGATCTGCTCATTGGTTATTATATCCTTCACCACATTGGTGTAGGAACATAAATTGAGACACAATCTTATGTGTGTGTTTTGTGTGTGTTTCACAGAACACGAGAAGCATAAACTGTGTAAACCAGCTGACTATATGAACCTGCACTTCAAAGTCAAGTGGCTTTATAATGAATATGTAAAGGACCTGCCGGGCTTCATGGACACGGTGCCTGATTACCCAGCGTAAGACACACTTCCACTCATTAATCTCACTCTTTCCATGTCCCCTCCAGATTTTTGGAATTATCATTGGCAGTTTTCCCCTATTTTTGACAATTGAGAAGCTAAACAATTAACCAAGAAAAGACTTGTCCATTGTTGCCCTGTTAAACTGAAATGGAATACTTTGTATGCTCTTTTCCCTTAAAAATAAGACCCTCTTGAATATGAGACACTCTTCTTTACACCCTCTTGTTTATTTATTGAAACTTAAAAGAAAAATAAAAGAGTTGGTGTTTGTGTCATTCTGCCAGGTGGTTCCTCCAGTTTGTGCTGGCTTGGCTGGCTGAAAATGAGGAGGTGTCAATGGAGTTTATGCACGGAGCACTGGAGAGAGACAAAAGAGAAGGGGTGAGTCAAAGATAACAGGCTGGGGGGGGGGGCTTAAGCTTGGAGAAACACTTTCATCAAAGAAGAGCAGCTCAACATAAAATTCTTACAGCTCAGAAATGTTTGGTGTCTTTTGTCAAATATTTAGTTCTCATTTTATATTTTTTGTAAAAACAAGAAATCTGTCAAATCAAATCCATCCATCCATTTTCTACTGCTTAGCTTATGCTGTTAAGGATCACAGGGGGGCTGGAGCCTATCCAAGCTGCCTTCAGGCAGAGACGGTGTACACCCTGGACGGGTCACCAGTCCATCACAGGGCCAACACATAGAGACAGACAACCATTCACACTCACAGCCACAGCTGTGGTCAATTTAGAGTATCAATCAGCCTCGTCCCCCCTTGCATGTCTTTGGACTGTGGTTGAACCCAGAGTACCTAGAGAGAATCTACGCAGGCACAGGGAGAACATGGAGACTCCACACAGCCAGGGCTCGAGACAAGTGTTGTATCCTCTTGTGTTAATGAAGCTGCATTTTAGTTTCAGGGATGACATCCTCTGAGTTTCCTAGAAGTTGATTGATTAGATGTGATTTTACTATCCCTACACATCATTTTTACTCTCTCAAGAATCCTAATGGCTTTTCTTATGGGAGGTTACGTGGAACCCATTAGAGAAAGCTTTTATTGAGGAACTGTTAAGTGCTCATTCGCTCCCCTTGTTTCTCAAAGACCAGCCAAGAATCCATATTCTGAAGGTTGAAAGATGCAAATTATGAAAGACAGGGGGCAGCATGGCTCAGAGGTAGAGTGGCCATATAGCAACTGAAGAGTCACTTCCCCCGGTGACCATATCGAAGTATCCTTCTCTCCTCTCACCCAATACCCAATGTCAGCTGGGATAGGTCCCCCCCCCCCCCCCCCGCAACCCTTAACAGATCAGCAGTATATAAAATGGATGGTTTATGAAAGACAATAGTAGGATTGGCCCCATGGGAAATTTTTAACATGATCCTCTAAACTACCACACCCACCCCTGGGCACCATTTACATTTGTGATCTGATTCATTGAAGTGGAGTTTTATGATTAGTGCTACAATGTTCCCTTGCGAAACCAGCAGCTATTTGAAGTGAATGACATGGATTGTATTGGTGGAAGTCCCTGGAAATCTGTTTTTAGACTGTAAAATAGTTATGCAAGAACACAGTTATTAACAGCAGAAATAAGAATGGTACAGTTTATTATTTGATTACAGGAAAAAAAAAGGGCATGTTTATCATTGAAGGGAATGATGGGTGAGGTTATATTCAAAGAGAATAAAATAAATTAAAGTTTTATGTTTTGTCTCCTTGTGCCTCCATAGTTCCAGCAGACATCGGAGCACGCTTTGTTTTCCAGCTCCGTGGTGGACATTTTTACCCAACTAAACCAAAGCTTTGAGATTATTAGGAAGCTGGACTGCCCAGACCCCGCAGTGGTGGCCAACTATAACCGCCGCTTTGCCAAGGTCACTTATAAAACCCTGATTACATCACTGTGTGTTCTTTTTATGTTTTCCTCTTGTTTCCTGCATATTTGCTGCTGCACAGGCTCATCTATTTTTTTATTCAGATAGCATATACATATTAAATTATAAAGTATTTTTTGATATTTCCTTTGGCGACCCATTCATTAGAACAGCGCTAAAGCCTTTCATCTACCTTAATAATTCAAGTCAAGAGATGTCCAAGCTTAGATGTCCGTAAAGAAAAGATACACAATGTTGTATATATTCATTGTGGGTGTGGCAATGGCATCATTCCTGATCTTTTTTGTACAAAAGAAATGTTTTTTAAGCCATACCAACTGGCATTATGCTCTTGGGTTGTGCATACGATTCCTCATTCCCATTCTTGTTAGCACAGTATCTCAGAAACACCTTCATAGATATTTGCCACAAATGTACACTGGGACTCAGGGACTGACTGAAAAGATTTTTGTGATCGGACATCAAGGTCGTTGTGACCTTTATGTTTTTGATTGTTGAGTGTTAAGCGCCTTGAGGGAATCTCTTCAAATTTTCCACAAACGTACTCTGGGAACAATAGGCTTTTGTTATCCCTTCAGCTATATGTGAATTGCTCCGTATGGATATTCAACAAATTTAATAATAATAATAATAATACATTTTATTTAAGGCGCCTTTCAGGACACTCAAGGTTGCCGTACAAGGTTAAAAACATGGCAAACAGTGCAAAACACAGCAAAACAGTGCAAAGCAAACAAGCAAAATGAAAAAAGCAACAATCATTTTGGAGCAGAGCAAACTACACAGATTCATAGGCCTGTCTGAAGAGGTGGGTTTTGAGGTGTGATTTAAAAGAGTCTATGGATTCACAGTTTCTGAGGTCAGGGGGGAGTGAGTTCCAGAGGTGGGGGGCCGAGCGGCTGAAGGCTCGTGCCCCCATGGTGGAGAGACGGGCTGAAGGAACGGTTAGGCTGAGGGAAGAGGCAGACCTAAGAGACCGGGTTGGGATATTGATGTGGAGAAGATCAGACAGGTATGGAGGGGCGAGGTTGTGGATGGACTTGAAGGTGTGGAGGAGGATTTTATAGTCAATGCGGAATTTGATGGGGAGCCAGTGGAGTTTGTGTAGAACAGGGGTGATGTGACAGATGGCAGGGGTTTTTGTAACTATGCGGGCGGCAGCGTTGTGGACCAGTTGGAGTTTATGGAGGAGTTTGTGCAGGAGACCAAACAGGAGGGAGTTACAGTAGTCCAGACGGGAAGTGACCAGGGAATGAACTAGAATAGCGGCACTGTTGGGAGTGAGTGAGGGGCGAAGGCCCTGCTCACAAAAACTTAAATTTTCAGTCCTTGTAAATTTGCTGAAACATTGCACATGGTTTATGCATATTATATGTACAAAAAAAAGTTTTGGTTTGTTCAGCTAGTTTTACTAGCAAAGAAACTTTTAATCATCCTTTAAAAAATCAATATCAAGAGAGGAGTCATAAACGTATTTCTTTTGTTATTGTTTTGATTGATAGAAATTGGAGATGAGGACTTTAATGAGGCAGTCAATGAAAATTTTCAAATTAGTTGTCTTTGTCTTTTTATGCTTATATATACAGTGTATGTATATATCTATATCTATATATCTATATCTATATATATATATATATATGTATGTATGTATAAGAGTAAGTAGTCTACAGCTCCAACAGAGCAAGCATGTCCTAAGAGTGAATCATCTTGTTTTCTCAGACGATCACCAAAGTGCTGCTTCAGTACTCGGCCCTGCTGGCAAAGAGCTTTCCCTCCTACTGCGATAAGGAGAAGATAGTGAGTACTGCTGCTGTGCCGCCACTCTGATACCAAAACGCCATCACTGATTTGGAGGGAAGCGGAGCACTTTGAAAGCAAGCTTGTGCCTCCCCTCCCTTTCTCTCTCTAAGACTTGGATTAATATTTTAGTTGCTGCTGTCCACAGTAACTCTTCTATCTCTGTTGCTTGGCCTTGTTTGGTTCTTTCATTCCACTGCTGTTGCCTGTTTTTAAATTTCTTGCTCTGCTTTTCTTACTTCACTTGACTTTCTTGACTTTCTTTCGATCACCCTCATTTTCTTGTTTGCCAACTTGTGCCTGTTATCGCCCTTTTTTCAGCCCTGTGTGCTAATGAACAACATCCAGCAAATGAGGGTCCTGCTAGAAAAAATGTTTGAGTCAATGGGAGCAAAGCAGGTAAGTCACACCTATCATAGATTCATCTGGCAATAGGCCTGACAGATTTTCTTCTCAGCACATTTCACCATCACACTCTCCCTGTTTTTTAGGTTGAATATGAAAACTTTATATAAAAACTAAAAGCTTTCTTCACTATAAACAACTGAAAACTGCTGTCTTTGCGAAAAGTGTGACATTCTGCATGGGCATAGGTCTAACTTTATTTGAAGTCACATGTGAGACTCAGTGTGTGTGTCTTTCTCTACAGTTAACCGCTGAAGAGGAGAGGGTAGGTTTAGGTTTATTTATCCCCTTCTCCTCTCTTGCCTGTTGCTTCACCCCTCCTCTATCACAAGCATCCAAATTAAACAACTACTTTATTAAAGCAAAAAACCCACCAACTGTGACACCCCACCGACTTTGACACTTCTTTTTACCGAATAATGTATGAGTTTAGATTTAGCCAAATCCTGAATTAGACAAGAGCTCCTCGTTTTTCCTCGAGTCCCAGTCATTGCAGAGTAAACTCCTATAAATACACCTACTCCTCTCCACCTGATGTCATTTGTGCTAAAGTCACTTTGTTCTGACGTTGCTGCTGCTTCCTGAAAGCTTGAGAATGAGGAGGAGCCTGAGGAGTTTGATGAGGAGGTGGGTGAACCGGTCAATACCTTACACCTTAACATTCAGTTTGGATAACTTGACCTTTCAGTGGTATTAAACGTTTAGCCAACGGTCAGCTTTGATCTGCTATTACGGGAGAAATCCAACTCTTGCAACTCTCTGTAGACGTGCCAAACCTGCCAGACCTGGGACAGACGGTAGTGACATTAACCATGGCTGCTTCCCATGTGTGCCCCATTTTGCATGCTTGCTCAGCTCCATTAATAACAATATTAAGTACATCTGTGATGTTTTGTTTCAGCTGTACTTACTTGTTGTTGGAAAGTCAAAAATCAAAATTTAAGTTGTAATTTCAGAACAGCATAGATGCTACAAGAAGATGATTTGAAAATTAATGCTCAGAACATTCAAACAACACATTAACCACTTTTTCTAAATTTTTGAGAATGAAAAACAAAGGAAAAGGATGGGGGTTAACCTAGGAGCAAAGCTAGCTTACACTACACCGACAGCACCCATCCATTTCTACTGCTTATCCTGTTAAGTGTTGTGGGGGCTGGAGCCTATCCCAGCTGCCTACGGGCGAGAGGTGGGGTTCACCCTGGACAGGTCACCAGTCCATCACAGGACCAACACATAGAGACAGACAACCATTCACACTCACAGTCACACCTACAGTCAATTTAGAGTATCAATCAGCCTCGTCCCCTCTTGATGTCTTTGGACTGTGGGAGGAAGCTGGAGTACCAGAGAGAACCCACACAGGAACAGGGAGAACATGGAGACTCACACAGAAAGATCCTGTGCTCAAGCTGGGGCTTGAACCCGGAACCTTCTTGCTGTGAGGTGACAGTGCTGACCACTGCACCACCGTGGTGCCCTTCACGGACAGCAGTTAACAATAATTCCTGCACAATATCCATTATACGTGATTACAAAATGATATTCAATACGTGTACTACTAAAAACAGTTTTCTGCATTCTATATGACAACTTGTGCGACACAATTATTTCTGTTCATGTGAATATGTGCTGTGGTAAACTTATTTATCTTATCAGTCCAAAGTCACATGAATCCAGCGTTAAATCTTTATTTTTGCTGGTGTAAATAAGCCACCTCTGAAGAATTGGACAGGATTCCTGTTCGCTTTTTGTCCGATGTGCAGTGTGCCTTTATAATGTCTATAATCTGGTACTATGACCAGTTATTTTATTTCTATTATGTCAGAAATGTTGGTTATTATTTATCAGTTTGTGTGTTTCCAGACTGATCATTGATTGATAAATCTGTTTTCAACTCAACTGATACTATTGCAGTACTACTTTACATATTTTGGCTAAAACTGTTGACAGCTCATATTTTCTTCATATTTCATTTTTGGTCTCATATTTTCTTTTTTTCTCTTTTCTTCTTTTTCTACTGCATAAAAGAATGTAAAACAGAGTTGGACAACTCTTTTTGTTAACATTGTTCACGGCATGTTTAAAGAAAATCAACCAGAATTGTTTCTCAAAAAAACCTGATGAATTTTAGTGGTCACTTTCAGCCAGCCATTGATCTTTACAGTACGAGCATAAAAGCCAGACGGGGGTGACCCCGTAAAAAAAAATCCCAATGTAGATTAATACAAAATTAATAACAACAGTTATCTGCACAAATTAGTTTTTTTTTTAACTGAAAGCATTATGCTCCCAAACATGCTTTATTTACACAATTGAGACAAAATACTTTAAGAAAAGTTTCATGTACACTATGTATCCAAATATATGGCCATGTTTGATGTTTCACCATTCAATTCCAAATCCATAGCTGCTGCTGGGATTTGATTCAGTTGATGTCAAAATAGTATAATGGTGCAAAGGTTCAGCACTCTCATGTTTTGGTTGTATTAAGGTTTGCTTTGCATCATAAGAAGATGATCAATGAAAAAATACTTCTACAGACATGGATTGAAAGACTTGAGTAGCAAGTGCCTGTGTGTGTGTGTGTGTGTGTGTGTGTGTGTGTGTGTGTGTGTGTGTGTGTGTGTGTGTGTGTGTTGCATACATCTAGTACCTCCCTGCAGCACAAAAATTACAGTTCACGTATGTGTTGAATGCATTATTTGCTACCTTTCACTTTTGTATTCGTAACATTGTCAAAAAATTGTTCTGATATTGCAAGACTTCAGCAGAACAGTACTCCTTATAAAAATATCTCCCATGTATATACTATAATTTTTATATAAAAACAAATTTTCTTTGTCCCACATTTATTTATTTATTCATTTATTTATTTCTGTACCATCTCCATCAGGCGATCACTGAAAATGAAGGAGAGGACGACATGGTGGGTAGAATAGACAGCAAAATTAACTTTGGCTAATTTCCCCTCATAATTATTTTATAAAATATCCATTTTTGTTTGGGGGGTTGGGTGTTAATCTTTTGGCTGCAGTCAGAGGAGTCTAAGGTGAGAATTTCTAGCTCATTTACACTCCATATGATTTCCTCGTGAGTTATTTTTTTTCCTCCCTCATTTCACCTTATTTTCTTACTTTTTTGTCCATCAGTCTGGCTGCTCAGACTCTGAGGGATCTGAGGTAAGAAGGAATCCAGCCAAAAGAAGCGTCAAGGCAGAAATCTTTTGTTTAGAAACATAGTTTTTGTGTAACTTTCTTGTAATCTTTGAAATTTGATGTCATATTAAACACAACATTATATTCTGGCTAAAAATGGTAAGTATATCACTTTTGAGCATGTTATCCTATTTGTCTTTGCATTTTGGAGGATTGAGCTTCATTGATTTGTCATTGTTTTATCAAAGAGTGCAAACAAGGGTGGAAAGAGGCAGTCATTAGATGAATAATTGTTCACAGGAGTGACATCAAACCAATCAGAGTTCCTTGTGTCATAACCTTTAAAAGCCCAAGTTGCACCAGGATTTGTTGTGTTGCTATTTAAGAGGCACACACATTTCAACTCAGGAGAAGAGAACACTTCTCAACTGGAATAACAGTCATCCATGTGCAAGAGGTGAAGGCGCATGTGCACGTCTTATGTTTATGTTAGGGGGCAGCAGGCATCCACCGAAAACATCAAGGGTGAAGGGGGTCTGGCTAATGTTTCCACATTGTTGGGCATCAATAGAGCCACATTGCCATGCCACACATCTGCTTATTGGATTGATAGCCCTCACACATAACACCATTGACAAAACACCAGCCTCTTCTTGGTCTATGACATAAATACTGTCTGGTGTTTAAAAATAATAATGCGACATTGTAAAGCCAGACCATGCCTCATTAACACTCATACACCTCATACACACTCAAGGAAAGCTCAAAGAAAGAGATGGGAGAACACAAGAGGAGGAAGGAGCTGCCTAGGCAACAAACATGAGGAGCAGGGCTGTGGCTGACTAATACCCTTTTCACACTGGAAAACCCGTGTCAACCGCGTGGAACCGCGTTGCTGGGTATTAGGGCACATTCAGGACTTAAAAGACCTGCCTGTGTTTTTCTCTCTTGTACGTCATTGCGCTGACAACGTCATCATTTCACATAACCATGCGCCGGAACACTGAGAGGTAAACAAACGACATGGATGTCGCCGAGTCGAACGTTAGCGTTGTCATTACCTGCATTGCAATGTTGTCTCTTTTGTAAAGCAAACAAACTCGGGGCAGATTGGAAAATGTCCGAGCGCTAATGCAGCGAAGGAGGATGGAGTTTTTAGCTAGTCTGGAAGGGAGCTGAAGAAGCTACAGGCGAAGCCTGACAGGCGGCACAATGACAAAATCAGGATGTGACAGGAAGGTTGTGTGAAACCTGGACGACGCAGGTTGCCTTTTTCACACACACACACACACACACACATAAATATATATACAGTATATATATCACAAGCCAATCAGTGCCTGGATTGTTGAGCCACAGCGCTGAAACCCCAACCAGGCCCCAGTTTACAGAACGGACCATGAGTCATTCGATTGACTCTTACTCCTGCCTATGAGATTTTTTCTCGATGAGAACTAAATATTCTTTTAGCCGATAAAATAATGAAAAAAACGGTACTTTGTATCAAGTTTGGTGCGCCACAACAAGGCATTTGCGTTCTCGCCGTGCGTAAAGTTAGCTTGACTACGTAAAGCAGCGCTGTAGTAGTTGATGCCGGTGAACGTGAGAGAGTGAGGGAAAACATAGCCAGTAAGTGATTTTTGGCAGAGGAAGAGGCTGAAATGGTGCTTCAGTCGTCCACCTTGGACACTCGAACGAGGAGCCTGTGGTCGGCCGTAAAGACATCAAGCAATATTTTGCACAAGTGGACCCAGACATGGAGCTATGAGTAACTGATCCAGATGCTCTAGATGCGCGTTCATGTACAAACAATGAATAATAGGCATGCTATTGTTTGCTTATGCTTATCTTTACTTATTCCGGCCAGTCAGCATTGATTGATTGATGATTTTCATGAGGAACGGGTGAATAAGCTGCGTGAGAGGGGGGAGGGACACGTTTATCTACCGTAAGTCTGAGTGTATGAGTGGGATAGAGAGGCTGAAATAGCCTCAAAAAAGCCTCACAGTTATTGTTGTCAGTCATATTCAATTTCAATTCAGAAAATTTATGAAAACTTTTACAGTTTTATAGTTTTTGATGTTGTTGCACTATGAGCTACCTGCGTGCTCCAGCCAGACCCATATTGTGTTTGTTAAGCAAAGGGATCTGATGGTATTGTGTTTGGGTATCCAGATGTCCTGTTGGAGTCTCTAAATTGGACCCAAGGACAACACATAGGACTTTATGGGTGCCAAACACTGTATACAGGTCATTTTTTGACATTTACTTCAGATTTGGACTGCATGAAGTCAGGACCTGTGTCTGTGGACTAGTGATGCCTGTTCACCCCTAGTAGGTCATGGACCTAGTTTTTCCTAGTCAACATTCAGACAGATTGGGCGGAACTAAAAAACTTTTATCCGAACCACTGTATCGCCTTGTCAGTATCTCACAGAATCAAATAGACAATTCTGCAAGACACCTGAGAATGTTACAAGTCTTGAACTATGTGGCAGCTGTGCTGCTTTGAATGTTGGCATGGCGTTTTAACAAAATCACTGAAAAAGGCAGTGATCCTTAAGGGGTTATTTATAGCACACTTGAGTGGCAATTCAATGCGAATTTTACCCAGACACAAGCATTTTAAACTTGGCCCATTGAAGAACCTGTGCTTGGCAGTGGCATGTCACTTCACACATAAGTCACTAGTCAAAGGGCCTAATTGAGACTCAAGATGCCCTGACTTAGGTTTTATTCTATCACCAATAAAAATGTAGATTTCAAATCTTCTCTTCTTAGTGTATTCATTTGATTAGTCATGCACTACAATTTTGTTTTTCCTACAATTTGAATTCTTTATTTGGGGACCTTCAGCAGATATGAGATTAAAATGCAATTGATTAGATTAATTAATTACAAATCCTGTAATTAATTAGATTAAAAATTTTAATTGCCTGACAGCACTAATTATACACACACACACATATATATATATATATGTATATATATATATATATATATATATATATATATATATATATATATATTAGTGTCAAGCATCATAGAACTACAGTTTGGTTGACAATCAATGAAGAGAGTGAATGACATAATCACACAAAATAATATAATAATGTTGATTTCAAAAAAATTCTTTTTCAGTTTGCTTAACGATTTCAGTTTGTCTTCTCCTCACATTGCTGTTTTGCTTTTCTACCCTGCCATTACGCTCTGGCCCCAATTTGTTTTGTCCTGGCTCATATTTTCCACCTCAAGGTTGACAACAAAGACATGGAGAAAAAGGTTGGTTGGTCAAATCAATAGTTAATAGTTTTTAAAATCCTCAAAGTATAACCTTTAACTGGGACCTTTTGTTGTTCATGTGAACTAGTCTTTTCTGTCTGCTTTTAAATTCTGTTGTCGCACACTTAAGTACAACTTTGACCAAATATTCAGCTTCAGATCCCTATTTGCACTCTCATTGTAGAAAAGTAGCCTGTATGATTTTGCGCAGCTATGCAAGTTTGGACTTGCCTCAAATGGAGGCCTGTAATTCAATGTCGGTCACATTAATACAGCAGCTCATGTTCACTAATATGGCTGATCTGGAATCAGACCATTATACCTAACTTTCTCACTATTGATGTCATCTGATATTTGTCATTGCTGTGGTCATAATTATTACATCAAGTCATTCCTCTCCTCTTGGCTGTCATCTAAGAGCACTGAGATCATTATCAGTGTCCTTATTTTTATTTGGAAGATATATGACTCTGTCTGTGTATGCGTGCATGTGTCTTTCAGTGTTTCCATTTTTCCCCCTTACCATTAAAGGTGCACTAAGCCTTCATGCCAGGTTTCAGTGAGATTTCATTTTTGTCTCAAATGGTAGGCATCTCCTCTTGATCCGTTAGCTGCCTGCTCCCTGAATACACTATGAAAAAGTCCGGTCTCTGGAGGAAACACTGAGTGCATAGAATGTAGCCACGTTCCAGCCAATCACCAATAAGATGGTTGGGGATGAGGGGGTTAGTGCACATGCATACATTGGGGAATAAGCAGAGTCGATTGAGTGGACTTGTAGCTATAACACATGGAAGTCATTTTTTCAGCGTAAAAGTTTGTTATTCCTAGCTTACTCTATAGGTCCTAGCCAGCACTCGCACTGATTCCTGGAAGGACAAATTCTAGAAGAAGTATCTCTTTCGCATAAGCTCATAAAATAATTTTCAGTAAATCAGTGGTAACTCATAACCTAACAAAATAATTTATAACACAAGACAGAATATCAATTTACTCACTAAACGGTTGGAGTTTTCTCACTCATCTTAGCGACGTTAGCGCAGCACAGGTCTGCTTTCCATGTCAGTGCACATTCATGACATTTACAGAAACACGGGGGAGGGCGAGCTTGCTCTGTTTTTGTTTGGTATTTATAACAAACGTCAGCGGAAGTGACAAAAGGCAACAATGCTTAGTGCAACTTTAACTTGTTTCTTTTTTTTTGCTCTCTCATTTTTTTGTCATTTCTTTTTCTTGAAGATTGACAAGGAAAAGGTGAGCCAACAGAACAGTTTTTTTGATTACGTTTTTAATTTAAAAAAATTGTTTTCAATTATTTATCAGTGTTGTTAATGTTAATGTTTAACATGTATCTCATCCATCTCTTTTTTTCCTTCTTTCATATCTTTGCAGTCTGATTCCAAGAAAGAAAAGGTGTGTGTGTGTGTGTGTGTGTGTGTGTGTGTAGCTGGAGCTTTTGGGGAAATGACTCATGTATTTATAAAGAATAATATATTGTTATAAGCTATAAATGCAAACGTAACACGATATACAGGAGAGTGCTTCAGGGTATGAGTTATTTTTGTATGTCAACCTGGAGGTTATCATTGCCATGGAGTCCCTCAACCAAATTTGGTTACCTTAACTGCTGCCCTTCCCAATCCTCCCACTCGGCTTTTCAAACTTTTCATTTTCTTCTCTCCAAGGAGGACACCAAAAGCAAACAGGTGGGTGGTTGAAACACCACAAATCATTTTTTGTGTAGGGAACAAGTAGAAATTTAGAAACCTTGAAATAATCTCTGTTGGGACAGCCACTTACATTTTAGAACTTAAGTTTTATGTATCCTCAAGATTGTTTTGGTGTGGGTTGCCAAAACATGGTTTGTGGGTTGTTGTTTTTTTTGGTGTGCAAAACATCAAATACATGCAATTCAACAGCAATGTCACTTTCTAGAAATGGCAGTACAATTGGTCACGATCATCTAAATACCTTGTTGTCAGTAGTTACATGTAGAGGGTTTGGGAGTGTTTTGCTGTCATAAGAAAAATATTCCTCCATGAAAATGCTCACATATTCATTCGGAGAAATGTATGAAATTTTGACATCTTTTGTTTCATTTATTTTTTTCATTAGTCTAAAGAGGAAGTGAACAAGGTTGGTCATATTCTTTTTATTCCTGCCCTTGTCAACCATTTTTTGCATCTTACATTATCCTTTCATTAACATTTGCCACTTCAGGAAACAATTTAGTGAACCTCAGTGCTTTTACTTTTCTCTGGATCCATGTGAATTAACATCCTGGTGTGGAAGCCAATAATGACAGCATACCCATGAGATTTTATGAAAATGTATTTTTTGATTATATCATTTCCAATGTACTTTTTATATTTATCTTATTCAACCAACTGATTTTGATTCAATTTATAATACAGTTCATTTTCACACACTTGGAAATATGTGAGGGGAACATTAATTTGATTCTCGGCACTTACAAAATAAAGTTATCCCAAAGAAAATGCATGAAGTGACCACAATCTCCTAACACTGCATGTTGGGGACACACATTGTTTTCCAACCACCTGGTGGCACAAAGGAATGAATGCCAAATGAAATTAATTAGGATCCTTTTTGTGGATGGCACAGAAATTCCCTGGTTTGATAACTTAAAATGATCAGAGGTGGTTACTGTTGTTAAAAGTGTAGGAAGTCCACGTCGTGGGACAGGCTGGGGTGGTGGTGATACTTCGAGGTCTGATAGATTTGGATGCACATTATGGCTGCTGATTCTTCTGCTTTGATCTCATTAATTCAAAGATAGAAATGTAGCAGGAAATTTGGGGGTCATTTACATTGAATATTCACTTCATCATATGCTGACAGATATAAATAATTTGTATTCTCATGAATACGAAACATGAATGTAAATATTAAAAAATAAAAGTCATTTTTTTACTCCATCTTTTTAGTGATAGAATTGTCGTGGTTTCTATCTTTGACCAATGAATAACATGAATGTTGTATAAAATGGAATGTTAAATTTCCCTCTAACAGTGGAATTTAGTTGTAAAGCATGTCCAATTTATTCTTGTTAATTCAGTTTAATACCTATATAATGCCTTCTCATTGCTCCCATAGATCCTTAATCCCTATATCCTTAATTCCATTACATTACTAGGAATTTCCATTGAAATTTGCAACTGTTTGCAATCCTATTCATCATGTTCTTGGAGAACGTTCCAATGTTATGATTCTTCCATCAACCTGGGCAATTCTTCCAGCAACTTTATACTTATATCACAGCCATACATTATATTGAGAAATTATAATACACACATGACAAACCCAGAAAGGCTCCAGCCTGTCGTGATGTAAGAGAATATTCCTCACAATCTCACCATCCATTGTGTCGGTTACTGTAAATGCTAGGGTGTTGCATATCATTTATTTTGGTGAGACAGTGTGCAGGATTTCTTCAGGTGACGTCAGTATCCTGACGCAACCAAATAAAGGGACAACAGTAAACAAAAAGCTGATATTAAAACCACCCTCTCACTGTTGCTGTCCACCATACAATATAGGGGGAAAAAAATGCCTAAAGCGAACCCTTTGCTTCATCCTGAGCAACCCTGTTTGTGTGTAGTCCTTGTTTCCATTATTGTTTTAATTACTGTTCAACATTGACTTTTTCTTTTCACTTTTCTGTCTCCTTGTTGTTGTTTTTTCTGTCTCTTTCCATGAAGACTGAGGCTTCAGCTGCCGCAAAGAAGGTATAGTTGTGTGGTGGAGAGAACTAAGAAGAGAGTCATACAAACATGTATTACCTGTAGAGGATATTCCTCATCTAGAGAGGAGGAGAAAATATATGCTAGATGGTTTGTGTGCTTTTCATTTCCCTCATGAAGTCTTTAAAAAATACACCAAATGAAGTAAGAATTTTCAGAAAACACCTGAGGGTTTTGTAGAGATGCTCTTAATTTAAAATATGATATTTAAGTTTATTAATACAGTCTGTTATTTTTCTTGAAAGGGAATCAGATGTGCGGCATAATATCATTTAAAGTCAACGAATAATTGTGCAACTAAACAGCTGATTCGCACCGGCATCATATCATTACATATGTGAGGAGGAATTAGATGTGATGAAGTCATTCAACACAAGAAACAGGCTGGAGACTCAGAGATGGTTTACACTTGACCACTTTAAATGGACATGTCCATTAAGGATGTACAAAGTTTGCTGTGAGATGAGGTTGAGTCAGCTCCACCAAGAACATCTGACATTCGTAAACAGTCATACTGTCGGGCACTACCCAGGAATACTGAATTAGAACATTCTGCACAAATTTTACCCTCACATAGTCTAAACATAGCTGCATGTATAGACAACACTTGTACTGTGATTGTCAGCTTTACTATCATTATGTGTTCTGATTACAAATTTACAACTAGGAAAGGCACCACAGGTTCACCCCTGATTCAGGCCAAGGCCCTGGGGTTCAGACCAGCAGACCTTACAGACGAATTTGGAAGCTGAGTTACACGAAAGTTAAAACAGAGGATACCAGCTAAAATTCCTTATTAACATGTAATTGAAATAATGCATTTTATTATTGTTGCCAATAATGTAAGCTACTCAGAAACTTTACTC
The DNA here is from genome assembly GCF_037954235.1 of Aulostomus chinensis. Classification (NCBI taxonomy): domain Eukaryota; kingdom Metazoa; phylum Chordata; class Actinopteri; order Syngnathiformes; family Aulostomidae; genus Aulostomus; species Aulostomus chinensis. The sequence continues at coordinate 18,695,747 of NC_141325.1, read as the reverse complement.
ATATCTGCACCTGTGTGAAATTAAATTTTCAAAAATGACACAATTTGACCAGGAATCACTACCTTATCATGGTGGAGGAGTTTGAGTGACGGGGGCATTTTGCCCCTAGTAGTGTCACCCAAAGCAGACTGGTTCTAGGCGAAGGGCCAGACAAAGAACGGTTCAACAGACCCTTCATGAGAGAAAGAACAAGGAGTCTGTGTACCCAACCCTGATGGTTACCAGGGCCCCGCCATGGAGCCACCACCCACAGGAGGAACCGAAAGGGTTGGATGCAGTGTGATTAGGGCAGCAAACCAAGGCAGGTGCCTTAGCTGTCTGCTCCCCAGACATGGAAGCTGGCTTTTGGGACATGGAATGTCATCTCTCTGGCAGAGAGGGAACTGGAGGTGGTGGAGGAGGTTGAGCCTTAGATATAATCTGCTTCACCTCAACACATAGCTCCGGGTCCGGAACCCAAGTCCTTGAGAGGAATTGGACTCTCTTCTTCCCTGGAGTTGCTCCAGGTGAGAGGCAGAGGGCCATGGTGGGCTTTTTGATAGCCCCCATACTCTCTCTGGTGAAGAAGTTGCCAAGGCAGTGAAACAACTCTGCGGTGGCAGTGCTCCAGGTGTGGATAAGATCCTATCTATAGGATCATTGTAGGACTGTCTTGGTTGACATGTCTCTGCAACATTGCGTGGACATCGGGGGTGGTGCCTTCGGAGTGGCAGACTGGGGTGGTGGTCCCCATCTTTAAGAAAGGGAAAGAGAGGGTGTGTTCCAATTGTCGGGGATCGCACTCCTCAGCCTCTCTGGACAGGTCTATGCCATGGTACTGGAGAGGAAGGCCAGGGTGATAGTCGAACTTTAGATAGAGGAGGAGCAATGTGGTTTTCGTTCTGGCCATTGAACCGTGGATCAGCTCTTCACCCTCGCTAGGGTGCTGGAAGGGGCATGGGAGTTTGCCCAACCAGTCCACATGTGCTCTGGGGATTTGGAGAATGCTTATGACTATATTCCCAGGAGCATCCTGTGGGCCCCTTACAAAAGTCCTTTCATTCTCTCTACCAGAGGAGTGAGAGTCTGGTTCGCGTTGCTGGCAGTAAGTCAGACTTTTTCCCAGTGAGGGTTGGACTCTGGCATGGCTGCCCCTTGATACCGGTTCTGTTCATAACTTTTATGAACAGAATTTCCAGGTGCAGTTGGGTGGTGGAGGGGGTTGAGTTTTGTGGCGGGATGATGTTTTCTACTTTTCTGCTTTTTGCGGATGATGTTGTCCTCTTAGCTCCATCAAGTCACAACCTCCAGTTCCTGCTTGGGGAGTTTGCAGCCAAATGCGAAGCGGCAGGGATGAGAATTAGCAACTCCAAGTCTGAGGCCATGGTCCTCAGCCGTACAAGGGTGGCCTGCCCACTCCAGGTTGGGGGCGGGCCCTGCCTCAGGTGGAGGATTTTAAGTATCTCGGGATCTGTTCATGAGTGAGGGTAGGATGGAGTGGGAGATTGACAGGCAGACTGGGGTGGCATCTGCAGTGTTGCTGGTGCTAAACCAGTCCGTTGTGGTAAAGCGGGAGCTTAGCCAAAAGGTGAGGCTCTCGATTTACCAGTCAATCTATGCTCAAGCCCTCACCTATGGTCATGAGCTTTGGATAATGATATGGTCAGATACACCTTAAGAAAATAATGATTGAGTTTTGTGAGAGTGTGAATTTTTGTTGAATGGTTATACCATATATGTATGGGCAGCATGGCTCAGGGGTAGAGTGGCCGTCTAGCAACCGGAGGGTTCCTGGTTCGATCCCCGATCCCGGTGACCATGTCGAAGTGTCCTTGAGCAAGATACTGAACCCATAATTGCTCCTGATGAGTAGGTTGGCACCTTGCATTGTAGCCTCCACCATCAGTGTGTGAGTGTGTGTGTGAATGGGTGAATGAGATGACACTGTAAAGCGCTTTGAGTGCCGCTAAGGTAGAAAAGCGCTATATAAAATTGAGTCCATTTACCATTTATACCGTGGTTAAGGGACACAATTTTTACATTTCACCCTACAACAGGAAACTTTTGTAACTGGGCATTTGATGAAAGTCTCATCTCATGCTCAGGCCCTAATTAAAGGTGCAAACTGTGATGAGTACTGGCAGTTTGGTTTTGTCTGAAATACCTGGGTAAAATTAGTATTACTCTTTAACAACTTTTGAGCCAATTTTAGATTTCATAGCGTCTCCCTTTTTAGTACTTTAGTACATCAACCTCAAATAATGCAGTGTCCATTGTTTTAGAAGCAGGTCCATGAGGTGTGTCACAAAACTTTGAGGGCATCTAATCATAATGTAATATCATTACTCCCTAATCTAGAGCAGTTGTATCTACAACTGCATTCGTACAGACTGACAGTATCAAAACTATCCAGAATCATGTGTAACTCAAGATGTAATCTCATTAGCTATGTCCTCTCAGAGCCTTTGAGCTTTTAATCAATCATCTCATTCTGACTCTTCATCTCAGACAAACCTCCGACCCCAGAGTCAGACCCCATGGACCCCAGGCTTCAAACTTTGCACTGCACCTCATTTAGACACTATCAATGAGCACACTGTGTTTTACATGATTTAATACCAGTTAAGATAATAGATTCACACACATATATCATATTGTTCAACATGTGCAATTCTGTTGTGTAGTTAACATGGTAAATGGCAAGAGGAAGTGCTTTTTTCACCTCATACTCTACATTCTTGAAAACCTGCTTGAGCTCCAGGAAATGGCGTTCTCTTTTAAGCTTGAAGCTTCCTTTTTATACGCTGTTGAAAAAGTATGAAGAGACATAAATGAGCTCGTCTCCTCTCTCTGTCTCCTCTCAGCTGAAGTCTTGTATGTCACAGTTTTTTAGTTTGTATTTTCATCAGCATTTCTCTCCTATTTTCTCATCTGTATTCATTCTCCATCCAACAGTGTCCTTACACTCATTAAATATGCTCATGACTTTCTGACTCATACTCCCTCTGTGAAGCGTCGACCACTGACATAGAGAAATAGCTCTGATGTTACACATTTGTACTCATCTGATCACTCAAGATCTGTTGCTGCACTAGCACAATTACAATGTTCAATCATTACCAGGTGAGGACTTAATGTATTTATTGATGTTTGGTTGGTAGCAGTATTAAATTGAAATTATGATGCCAAATTTCACCAAATTGTGTGTAGGATGTGCTGAGGAAGAACCAATTACTTCAAGTTTAATACAATGCAAAATCTGTATTGTTTTTTGTTGTTGCTGTTTTTTGTGTTTGTTTTACATTGGAGTTGGCCGAGTTCACTGTTTGCGCTGTCTTGAGTGCACATTTGTATGTCATTTTATAATCAATACATTAATAGAATTTATTTGATTTTATCAATGAAATAGTTAATCACAGGTTTTGTAGTCGTGGTAAATTTCTAATCTTTTAGTCATTTGGTTTCTTCAAAAGCTGTCACTTCATGCAAATGCACTGTACAAAGCACATGTCATCTCTTAATTAGAACGTTGCGTGTTCAATCACAGCAGCCATTTTGTGTCCTTTACATTGAGGAGAAGTGAAAGCTAATGAATGTCTTTACTTTTTACTCTTTGTCATTTTGTCATTCGTTAGATGTTATTATGCACTGTTCCTTCTGATGTATTCAGTCAATAGCACTTTTGTCGAAAAAGGCACAGGAGTTTCCAGCTTTGGTTTCTGTTCTCTTTGGTGTCCGTTAACAAGACATTTAACCCCTAATCTTGTACATTAACCTCTGCCATTAGTGTCTTAATGTATGTGTGATTGTGTAGCAAAGCACTTTGAGTGGCTGTTTAGACTAAAGAAATATAAATGGAACCATGTGATAAAGTCCATTATAGGCATATTTATTTAGCATTATTGAAACATATTGCAATTCAAAGTAATGTACTGGGAAGAACAAATGCATGATAAAAGTGTATTTTAATATTATTAAATATCATATAATATTATTAAATTAGATTAAATTAATTAAAAATAAGACATGAGGTGAGATGAAAGAAGGTGAGGTTAAAAAAGAGGGATAAAACTCTTGTCATCTGTAGACTGGGACTTTCACAGTGAAATGGATGGAAGCAGCACCCCCATGTTGTGTTGTGTAACTGATTGCAAACACAAAAAATCAAATGCCACTTTTTCTGTTCCTGCATGTATGTATTACAGCTGGACACAGAAGCAGCTGACATCCTCAATGAGCTTCAGGTGAAGCTCAGCACCATCCTGGATAACTTCAGCACTGTGTTTGCCAAGAGGTAGCACACAAACACACACATACACAAATGATTCCATGCGTGATCAAAGAACATCTGGCTTAGATGTTTTCCTCCTCGCCACCTTCAGTTTCCAGACTCGCATCAATGGCTGCATGCGTCAGATGGCTGAGATCCTCTACCAGATCAAAGGTCCTCCTAACCACAACACAGCAGAGGCAGATGCAGATGCCATGCTGAGGCCCCTCATGGAGTTTCTTGATGGGAAGTAAGTCAATGATGGTTTTAAGATGGAGTATTCGAATATAATTGTCATAGAATTATTCTGTATATATTTTTTTCTATTCCAACATAACATGTTTTGATGTCATGTTACTGCATGTAGGGGAAGGTCAGTTCACTGGGGTGCACCAGCACAGCTGTGAGTTAACATGCTCCATATTGACCTTGCTAATGTAGACATCCTGAAATCTCTCGCTTTTTTCCATGAGACATTTGCCTTCAGACGCTCTAAATTTCATTATTATGGTCATTGAAAAGACAAACTTACTTAACTGCTAAAACCAGTGAGGAAAATCCAGGAGCCAAGCAACCTAGAAATCTTCAGCAGAATATCTCCTTGAATAAACATCCTGACAGCCTACTCTGGAGGAATTATGCATGAATAAAAATGTGCAATGTAGACTTTTGGATCAACATGATGATTGTGTGTGATCCAGTCTCAGTATCTTCGCTGACATCTGTGAGAAGACGGTGCTAAAGAGGATCCTGAAAGATTTGTGGAAGATAGTCCTGAGCAGCCTAGAGAAGACCATCATCCTTCCTCAGAGCAATGACAGCCTGGTAGGCACAACCCTAAACTTGACCCAGTATTGACCCTCACCCTTGAACTGTTTCCTAAGTACATGCTGCCCTTTGAAAATGGTAAAAATAATCTCATTGCAAAAATGTCCCAAAAATGTCCCTAAATTAGTCAAATTGGTATCAGAAGTTCAGGCGACATGGTGGTGTGGTGGTTAGCACTGTCGCCTCACAGCAAGAAGGTTCTGGGTTCGAGTCCTGGCTCGGGCACGGGATCTTTCTGTGTGGAGTTTGCATGTTCTCCCTGTACCTGTGTGGGTTCTCCGGCTTCCACCCATAGCAAATGTGGACTAGGATAATTGGATACTTTAAATTGACCATAACCATTGAACATTGGCCCTGCAATAGACTGGCGACCCATCCAGGGTGTACCCCGCCTCTCACCCGAAAGTCACTGGGGTAGTCTCCAGCCCCCCCACGACCCTTAACAGGATAAGAAGAAGAAAATGGATAAATGGATAGAAGTAGAAGTTCACACAAGCCCCTTTCCCACCAAATACAGCATTTACTGTCTTGGCAAGAAAAATCAATTTTTTTTTAGGTTGTCTTTAACAGCATGATGTTGCTGTTGTGCTGCTGCTGGTGTCAGTAATATTAGCACCAGCTCTCTGCCACTATCTAGTGGTGGATTGTAGCAGGTGCTCTTCTTTTGGAAAAATAAATATCACAGATTTTTTTTTTCTTCTGTAAGATTTTTTTTAGTATGTTCAATTTTTGCTGGAATATTTTCATTTGTGATTAAAAAGATCTGACAACACTCCCTCATTCTGTCTCTCTTCTCAGGGTGCCCAACTCCTCACAGCAGCTAAAGGACTTTCTAATCTCAAGGTAACGCCCAAGTCAGAGAATGAATGCCTGCTCTCTTTCAAGCAGCAGAGGACAGTTACTTGATTGAAATGCTGTACTTTATAAGCCCTTTTCACAAAAGCCATGTATATAAGCAATTGTAACGTGAACACATAAATTATGGCCCCATTTACTTTATATGGACTGGGGCCCTTATGCATTCAACCAGGACTTGATCCTGCTATGACATGTCTTACCTAGGGATGAGTAAAAGTCATTGTACTACATTTGTAGACAGAGCGTTGTACTTCATTAAATTTGCCTAAAACCTGAACCAGATAGCAACTTCATGCTACCGTTTTACTTATTAAATTTTAATGGTATAATAATACCTTGTGACCCATAACAGATAAGCAGTATAGAAAATGGATGGATGAATGGTATATTATAGGGAGAATGGCACATCCTTTGTTCCAACTCCATACCCGGAACATCTGCTCTTGCTGTAACTTGATCAATTACAATCAATCAAGTGGCATAAATGCAGGAATGACTCAATCGATGAATGTTCCCTGAAACTGACCACACCTTATAATTGCAATCAATCATAATATAATATGGGGCTTTCATTGTCTATTGCATTTTATGACTTTGACTCAAGTTAATTCTGTGGATTAGCTGATGAAAATACAGTAAAGTAAGAAGTGTGAGCCTAGACACTCAAAGTGTATTTCTTCATCTGGGATTTTCGGCTCACATTACTATCTGCTTTAGATGTGTATGTGTATGTGTATGTGTTGCTACCTTTTTGCACAGTTTTAGTCTTCTTTGAGGCATATTATGTCATTGCCATGTTGTTCATGGCCCATGAAACAAATTAACTTTCTAATAAACCACCATAGTACCGTACATGGGCAAAGCCATCTTGCACCTCCCACTCTTTAAAAAAATCTCTCAAGTGCAGGGAAACTAAAACCAAGACATCAAGACAATGAACATTCAAATTCTTCCTATTATTTTTCTATTTAATTAATAGTAGAAAATCATGGTTGATTCCAACTCACTTCTTTTGCTAATATAGCTACAATCTTTTTGCTGCACCTGCTCTAAATCATTCCTTGAACTTCTATTTTGACTTTTACCCAGTCCAGTGGCTGGCAGATCGTCATGATGCATGCATCTTTCCACCATAATTACACTCTGTAATCAACAATCTTATATGGATATACATTAATACAACAAACAACAATACAACAATATTGTCTGTAGCAGCTACAGTATAATATTTTCTGTTGAAATGATAGTTCACGCCAAAAGCGTATTTTGCCTTTTAAGTTCTTACAAATTTGTGTCTTGGGCTCTAAAAGACATTTTTACCTTTTACTTTCACTCAAGTACAAAACTTTTCCACCTGGGCTTTTAAGTCTCAGTTTTTGGTAGCTGTTTAAGGAAAGTGTCTAATATCTCTCTCTTAAATTTGCAGGGAGGAGTTGAAGCTAAAACACTAACACACAAACAGTGTTTGATCATTGATGCAGGGCTAGAGACTATTAAGGTAAGTGTACAATTACATTTTATCTGCATAGAACATGACAAAATGTTTTTTGCGTCTAGATTACAGGCAGCATGGTGGTGCAGTGGTTAGCACTTTCTCCTCACAGCAAGGAGGTTCCAGGTTTGAGCCGTGGCTCAAGCACAGGGTCGTCTGTATGGAGGTTTAATGTTCTCCCTGTGCCTGCGTGGGTTCTCTCTGGGTACCCCAGCCTCCTCCCACAGTCCAAAGACATGCAAGAGGAAATGATGGATGGTTGCATCTAGACTGCTGCATTTTGTTTCTATGGCATTGTAAAAAAAAAAAAAAAAAGTTCCTCCTGGAGCCAACACCTTATCGTTGTGGAGTTTAAGTGCCCTGTTGACCATGGGAGCTATGCTGTCTGGGGCATTTTGCCCCTGGTAGGGTCACCCAAGGCAGACTGGTCCTAGGCAGATGGCCAGACAAAGAACGGTTCAACAGACCCCTCATGGAAGATAGATCAATGAGTCTGTGTACCCAGCCAGAGGGGCACTGGGGCCCTGCTCTGGAGCCAAGCCCGGAGTAGGGGCCCAATGACAAGCACCTGGTGGCCGGGCCTTAGTCCATGGGGTCTGGCTGGGCCCAGCCCGAAAGGGATACATGGACTCTTCCTCCCATGGACCCACCACCCACAGGAGGAACCAGAAGGGTCCGGTGCTATGTGGTTTGGGCAGCAGTTTAAGGCGGGGACCTTGGCTGTCTGATCCCCAGGCATGGAAGCTGGCTTTTGGGACATGGAACGTTACCTCTCTGGTGGGGAAGGAGCCCAATCTGTTGGAAGAAGTTGAGCATTACCGGCTAGATATAGTCAGCCTCACCTCGACACATAGCTCCGGGTCCATAATCCATGTCCTTCAGAGGGCTTGAACTCTTTCCTTCGCTGGAGTTGCTCCGGGAGAGAGGCAGAGGGCTGGGATGGGCTTTTTGATAGCCCCCAGACTTTCTGCCTGTAGGTTGCGGTTTACCCCGGTGGATGAAAGGGTTGCTTCCCTGCGCCTTCAGGTCGGGAAATGGGTCCTGACTGTTATTTGTGCTTATGCACCAGACAGCAGTTCAGAATACCTACCCTTTTGGTAGTCCTCGGGAAGGCTGCTGGATGGTGCCCTGACTAGGGACCCCATGGTCCTGCTGGGGGACTTCAACGCTCAAGTGGGCAATGACTGTGTGACCTGGAGGGGCGTGATTGGGAAGAATGGCAGGCCCAACCTGTGGCCTGCCCACTACAGGTCAGGGGGGTTGCCCTGCCTCAGGTGGAGGAGTTTAAGTATCTCGGGGTCTTGTTCATGAGTGAGGGTAGAGTGGAGCGGGAGATTGACAGGCGCATTGGGGCGGCATCCGCAGTGATGCTGGTGCTAAACAAGGCTGGTGTGGTGAAGAGGGAGCTTAGCCAAAAGGGGAGGCTCTCGATTTACCGGTCAATCTACGTTCCAACTCTCAACTATGGTCATGAGCTTTGGGTAATGACTGAAAGACATCATCCATCCATCAGATAATAAAACATATGCATGTGCTGTGTTTGGATCCAGTGTGATTTCACGTGATTATTTGAAGAGCCCAGGGCCTCATGGTCTACATTTGCATGTCTTTGGACTGTGGGAGGAAGTACCCAGAGAGAACCCATGCAGGCACAGAGAGAACATGCAAACTCAACACAGAAAGATCTGGTGCTAAAGCCGGGGCTCGCACCCGGAACCTTCTTGCTACGAGGTGACAGTGCTAACCACTGCACCACTGTGCTGCCCACCAACACTCTAAAACAGTAAAAATACATACAAATGTTTTTCACCAAAAAACACTGAAACTTCACTGACAAGGTTAGATGTAGACAAAAATTGAGGGTAAAACATACAGGTACACCTTTTTTTATTTTTCTTTAATTTGACAAGGCTCTGTCAAAGTTGTGGGTTATACAGTGTATGGGGAAGATGGTGCTTTTTATCTGCTTTTTTTTATAGATTTTGTTAAAAATGTGAAATAATGAGCTAGATTCAATCAAAGTACAAATGGCACTTGATGCTGACAGTGAAAATATGTACGCAAGCAAAACAATACATAATACACACAAGTGCTCCATAAATTATTCTAGGCCTTCACTTTAACTTTAAGATGTTTCCAAAAAATGCTAATTTATTAGGAAATGTCACTGTATTTAATGATTTAGATAATACGATGGATTTACTGCTAAAAGCTATCACGAAATGATCCACCTTTGGCAATTTTCCATTGAATTCAATGGTTTGTTTGGTTATTTTCTCATTTATCCTCACTTCTCTCGCAGCAATACTTCCATGCAGGTGGAAATGGACTGAAGAAGGCATTTGTAGAGAAAAGTCCTGAGCTGACATCACTGCGCTATGCACTCTCTCTCTACTCCCAGAGCACAGACGCTCTCATCAAGACATTTGTCACGACTCAACACTCGCAAGGTTACACTGCTGTACATTATATAGAAACGTTCAGACTTCCATTATTTGATGTAAGATACTCAATAACCTCAATTCCTGTTCTTCTAGTACATAATGGGATGGGCATTAGAATCACTGGCAATGAGAAGATTCGACCTGATAGGGGTAAGCATGCTTCCGCTACACTCAAACTCTACACTTATCAGGTTACTGTGCTGTAACTAACAGTCTTATCTCCTCTTTAACTATGCTGCAAATCTCCTGCATCATATCTGCAGTATTAATAACAAATTTGCCCAAAGCTGAAACATAATTTGATAAGAAAGTAGAGCAGTGCAACAGCAATAAGATAAAGACAAAAATAATAAAAGGAGATCAAATTTAGAGAATGTTTTTATATTGAAATGTCATTTGTTGGTTCCATTTGCAGGGTCGGGGGTGGAGAAGCCTATCGGAGAAGCTGTGCTGCAGATCGACATGATGCTTGGGAAGGACCGCAAGGTCACTGTCAGAGGTGAGATGCTTTCGCTCAGTGTTCACAAACATTTAGGATTAGTTAAATTATAATAACTAACAAGTTCATTTGGAAACACGGGTAAAAGCCATGCGTAAAATTAAAGATAATGAATGAAAATTTCACAAAGATGTAAAGTCATTATTTGCTTAAGTTGCCTTCTTATGGACTGGCATTATTTATTTATTTAGAATATAATAACTAATAATTATTGTCATTCTTATTGTCTTTGTTGTTATTTTTGTTGTTAGTATTAATATTCAGCATTTTACAACAGCTTCCATGATGTGTAAGTCAGTACCATAAGTTATGTAATAGACAGGAAATGAAGGATGCACCCTTTTTATTTCAATATGTTGTTTCCTGTATCTTATAAAACTATTTCAGTGCAAATCCATTTATTGTTTCATACACTGTAAATTTCTGTAGCTTTATCGTGAGACCCAGTGACCCCAAATCAGTAGGTGTTTGGACACACCTTCTCATTAAATGTTTTGTCTCTATTGTCATGACTACTTACATTGTAGATTATCACTAAAGGCATCAAAACTACGAATGAACATGTATGGAATTTTGTAGTCAACAAAAAACTGTGAAATAACTCAAAATATATTTTATGTTTAAGTTTCTTCAAAATACCCACCCGTTGCTTTGATTACTGATTTGCACACTCTTTGCATTTTTTTGATGAGCTTCATGAGGTAGACACCTGAAACAGTTTTTCAACAGTCTTGAGGGAGTTCCAAGAGATGATGAGCACTTATTGGCCCTTTTGCCTTCACTCTGCGGACCATCTCATCCCAAACCCTCTTGGGTGTAGGTCAGGTGACTGTGGAGGCCAGGTCATCTGGCGCAGCACTCCATCACTCTCCTTCTTGGTCAAATAGCCCTTACACAGCCTGGAGGTGTGTTTGGGGTCATTGTCCTGTTCAAATTCAATGATGGTCCAACTAAATGCAAACCGATGGGACCACATGTCACTGCAGGATGCTGTGGTAGCCATGCTGGTTCAGTATGGCTTCAATTTTAAATAAATCCTCAACAGTGTCACCAGCAAAGCACCCCCACACCATCACACCTCCTCCTTCATGCTTCATGGTGGAACCATGCATGTAGAGACCATCTACTCACCTTTTCTGTGTCACACAAAGACATGGCGGGTGGAGCCAAAGATCTCAAATTTGGACTCATCAGACCAAAGCACAGACTTCCACTGGTCTAGCTGAGGTGCTGTTAACTTGCGATTTCTGAGGCTGGTGACTTGAATAAACTTATCCTCAGCAGCAGAGGAGACTTTTGGTCTTCCTTTCTTGTATGTAGTATGTATCTACAAAGTAGAAAGTAGTGAAAATAAAGAAAAAAAATATATTGTCCAAATTTTTGACTGGTAGGACACACACACACACACACACACACACACACACACACACACACACACACACACACATATATATATATATATATATATATATATATACACACACATATATATATACATACATACATACATACATACATACATACATACATACATATATAAGGCTGCACGGTGGTGCAGTGGTTAGCACTGTGGCCTCACAGCAAGAAGGTTCCAGGTTCGAGACCCGGCTCAGGCACGGGATCTTTCTGTGTGGAGTCTCCATGTTCTCCCTGTGCCTGCGTGGGTTCTCTCTGGTACTCCAGCTTCTTCCCACCATCCAAAAACATGCAATTTGGGGACTAGGCTGATTGAATACTCTAAATTGACTGTAGGTATGAATGTGAGTGTGAATGGTTGTTCGTCTCTGTATGTTGGCCCTGTGATGGACTGGCGGCCTGTCCAGGGTGAACCCCGCCTCACGCCCATTGACGCTGGGATAGGCTCCAGCCCCCCCGCGACCCTTAATGTGTAGGAATAAGCGGAAGATGACGATGGATATATATATATATATATATTGTGTATATATATACCTCCACAATTATAAAGCCAGCAGCGCTATCAGTGAACACTAAATCTGTTTCAATGCTCTTCCCTCTTCTCCTCTTTTATTACACTAAATCTGTTTCAATACTCTTCCCTCTTCCCCTCTTTTATTACCCATCATTTCTCCATTTAGTAATCGCTGTCAACGACATGAAGTGGCAGACATCAGGAATGTTTCGCCCTTTTGTGGAAGTCTCCATGGTTGGTCCCTTCCTGGCTGACAAGAAGCGCAAATTCACTACCAAGTCCAAGAATAACAGCTGGACGGCCAAGTTCAACGAGGCTTTCCAATTGTGAGTTTCAAGTCTCAACCCACAAATAGGCCTTTTTCTTTCTTTCTTTCTTTCTTTCTTTCTCTTTTATCAGCATGTACGGTAATATGGTATTGCTGGAATCATCAGTGATTCTGCTGCTCACCACAGCTTTATAGAGCTCTTTGATAAATTTTGCTCATTGTTTAGCTACCTTTGCTGTTGTGGTTTACTCTCACTGCCCTCATGATGTTTTCAGAGAAAATCTCTACAAACCCCCTGCTCACTATTCACTGATTTTGTTTTTAAAAATTCCATGCATATTCCCATGAACATGAAAACTTTTAATCTGCCTCAGTTGTCCATAAATTAGTCAATGCATTCTTTTTTTAATTTCTACTCTTTTCTGCAGTGTCCTGGGCAAGGAATCCCCAGACTGCTATGAGCTCCAGGTTGCTGTGAAGGATTACTGTTTTGGCCGGGCAGACCGTGTGGTCGGTTTGGCTGTCGTTCAGCTCCGTGATGTCGCTGATCGAAAGACCTGCGTGTGCTGGTGTCCTCTCGGGTCACGCATTGAAACGGATGAGACCGGTTTGACAGTGATGCGTATTCTGTCCCAGCGGCCTGCTGATGAGGTCGCCAAGGAGTTTGTAAAGCTGAAATCTGACACTCGCCCTGTAGAGGAGGGCAGATGAACAGTAGTGCTGACTCAAGAGCAGAGACAGTTGAGTATTAACAAGACCATCTGACACCTTAAGTCTTAAAGAAATCCAAATCTGAAAGAGGAGACCATTCAGTAAACATGTAATTATGTTCATCAGGAAACTGCTATTTAGTCCAAAAAAGATCAAAGCAGATGAACAAAGTATGACCATAGTTAGCATAACCTTTCATTGTTTTCTCATGCACGTATTTCTCAATTTTAAATGCAGATTATTAAAAAAAACACAAAAACCTGGGCAACAACATAAAGTGGAGACTGACACTGGAGTTTACAAGGTTCTGATTTTGATTATTTAAATTTAGCGGCTGAATTACTCGAGAATCTGCACCCCTTAGGTGTGGACCAATGAGACAGTAAAGACCAGGCAGAATATTGTGATAAAAAGAAATTACAACAAATTGCAATGAATGCTGAGAGAATAAATTCATGATCAGCGTGACTTCAAAGCTGAAGGAAGAAAGAAAAATAGCCGAAGAAATCGTAAGGTCTCTTTGAGCTGGAGACAGTGACATTTATTGAATGAACACATTAATTAACCAGAGCAGTTCATATTTACAGCAGTTTCCATATGGTTTTACACTGTTTGAGTTTTGACTGGTTCTCTTTTTTTCTGTCATCTTCTTGTGTGGTGGCTTAACAGCACCCAATTGTAGCAGCTACCAACTGTTTGTCTTGAAGAACCAACACCCTAATATTCATATAACAGTGATGAATAGGGGTTAGATGTGTCAAGATGGAAGCATACATTATACATCAGCAACATATTATATAAAGTGTTTTCAGGTCATTGAAGAGGAACTTAAGTGTCCAATCTTCAACATAAATTAAATAACATGCAGACCATTTGTAGCCAATGAAACCTGGATTGCCTATGTGTTTTAATCCCAGGATGTTAACACAAACAGACATCATCAATTAGAATTAATATCATTAGTCAGCTTGACTCTATGACTAATGTACATTTAGTGACTTTTAATTCCATGTTTCCTTAAAATGGTGTTAAATAAATGTCATTGAATGTGCCATTTGTAGGAGTACTTCGTCATGTTCCACAGTATATGGGACAATCCATTATTAGAAAGTTGCTGGGCCAACCCCCAAAGAAACAAGAAATGCTGAGCTCATCTGTATGATGATCCAGGGGATGATATATACTTAGTTTACTTAGCACTCACCTGTGGTCAAAGGCTTTGGAGAGCATGGGTAGGAATGAGATTCTTGGGTAAAAGTAGTTCCTGTGTAGGGTGGCTGGCGTGGACCACCTCTCCCTCATGTTACAGCACATAGCCTTTCTTGTACAGGAATATTACACTGCTATTATGCCTCACCATCTCAACAGAACATAAATTAAGGGAACTAGATATAGCAACCTATGCAGGGTCTCATTAATTCCATTCCATTAATGACGTCTGCTCAGGGGCACAGGAGGCAAAAATTTGGCTTCCAGGATTAAATGAAATGTTCGTGAGCATGCTCTATGGTCAGGACAGGAGAATAGTATCAGCATACTGGGACAAGCCTTATAACTCCAAATCAAATCCCTGTCAACTTGAGTGACACTTTCCAAGTCTCAATGGACCAAATGGGTCAAATTCTGATCTTGCACGAGTCATTTTGTGTGGTTTGTGAAGCTCAAAAGAGTAGCCACTGTTTTACGCTGCATCTCTTGAAATACCTGGGACAATTTCTTTTTGAGCTGCTATAGTTCACTTGACGGACGCAGTACTCAGTACGCAATTTGCCCACTATGTGACACTGGCTTCGATGGTCAGTACTTTTCCTGTATTCAGTTCTCTTTATTCATGTACGGTGTACGTCACAATAAAGACTTCTTCTTGCATCCATGATATTCAAGTACATGGAGACAAAATAGAAGAGCAAATCATTCTAACCTTTCAATGAACATAGTAACAGCATCAAATTTACAGTTATGAAAATGACAGGTCCCTTTAAAACAACATTGATTTGTTGCACCTCTGTTACACCTGAAAACTATTTAAAATCAGGGTATAATATTTTGGGCCATTTTATTAAAGGAGAGCCTATGACTTACTGACAGTGATTTAGGAACAAAGGGCTCATTCAACCAAGATGAACCAGCATTGGCTTGTTCAGGCTCAAATAATCCCTTCCACCAGCTAATCATAACAGTCATAGAAATTTATTAGCAAGAACAAATATCACACTTAGCAGGAATAATTGTTTTTGTGACATGCAAGACCAGGTCAAACTTTAACTGACTTTGGGAATTTTTTTCAAACCAACAAAGTGTCACACCAAATGAAAAAAAACAGAACACCACAAGCGTAACATGCACATGCAGCTGCATCATGTAACTTCATATCCTTTGATGCAGCAAACCAGTATCTTTAGCACAACTGATACAAGGATATAGTGCATGTAAAGATGTTAGGAAGTAAATGTTAATAAAATGTCAACCTCTGGAAACAAGATAGGGATAAGTAGCAATTTCCAACATGCCATCACACCATAACACACATCAAGACACCAGCATTGTGTGCTTCCCTTTAATGTCACAGCTATTTTCCCCACATTACTATAATGAATATGGACATAAAGTCCTGTTAATGAAACACTTGATTTTGAATTTACATGTACCTTAATAATATTTATGTAGCCTTAAAAAAGTTGCTAGCTAATGTAGCCAACTCAAAGATATTTAGAGGTACAGCAAAAAACATTGAACCTCTTCAGATGCAAAGATTTATGGGTATTGAAATTCAAGGTATCTGACTTTTGGACCAGAACAAAGCGGTGTCAAAGATTTTGGATTGAGCTTTTCTGCCTTTTTCTGCCAAGTATGGACCTCTTCAGACTTTCTAAATAACTGGATATTAACAAAAGTCTTGATGCCACAGCCTTGCCAGGCATGCACTAATCATACCTTTCTGTTTATCTTGATTGCTTTCTGATGTTAGCCGCAACCCAAAGTTGGACTTGTGAAACCAAAACATTGGTCAATTGACTGACGTGTAACTTAGGTTGATCCACTCTCTGTTTACAATGTGCCAAGGAATGCAAGTTTTCAACAAGCCATGTTCAGCTAGCTCTGTCGACGTCTTGTTGGGTTGTTTGCAGATAGCTGTCGCCATGGTAGACATCCCACTTTTTACTTGCATTTTTGTTAAAACTAGCCTCACGTTAGCTTCACCTATAAAACCAATAAGGATTTAGAGGAGATAGTATTTAATTTGGCCTTGCTGTCTTAAACTAATTAAAAATGGTCTACAGATAGCTTTGAGTGTAAGAAAAAAAAGTGGGATCTTTTACAATGTCCACTGCTGTAGTAATGATTGAACTCTTGCGCTCTAAAACTAACTGTAAGTTTGTAAAAAATAAAAGCCCCCATGGGCAGAGCATGTATTTATTGTATACAAAGTCAGCTAGAATTGTGATCTTTTTCATTTATGTAACGTGAAATATGGAGATTGATCAAATGTATGTAAAGTACTTATCATTACAATGTGACAAATGTTGAATTTAACTGTAACAATATTTTGTATATAAAATATTTATTAATCAAGGCAGAGGGTCTGGCTTTTTGTATGCATTTCACTCATCTTGTAGGATTATTTGCAGTTGTAGAATAAAACTGTCAACTTTACCTTTATCCTGTCCTTTCATTGGGTGCTATCCTTGTTGGCGCAGCTAAGCACTTCCCACCTGTTATGATGCATCCATATCATATCGTCAGAAATAGTTTTTTTTACTTGGATTTTCAAGTTGTGCTATAGGAAAAAGGGTGCAGTGGGTAGCGCTGCACTGTGCTGCTGGGATAGGCTCCATCACCCCCCCCCCCCCTTAACAGGATAAGCAGTAGAAAATTGATGGATGGACTACGGGAAAAGGAGCGAGCCATCACTCCACATTGGGGTGCTCTTGAACCCAAGCAAACATGCTCACTGACAAAACCATCAAAGAATCAGGCTTGATGATATGGCTGTTAAAGCACAAACACAACCGCAGAGATAGCCCATCATCACACTACCCTGCCCCTTATGAAGCACACCCAAATGATTTCACACACACTGGCATTCCCAATGCACCTGCACTGAACTTCTGCACTCCCAGGGTGCTCCATACACTAGGGTTTCCCCGATCTCTGGGATCACTCACACAGGGGTCAACCTAACCTAGCAGTACATCACACACTGGACATAACGAAGGCCTCAGGGTAAACCGCCCCATTTCTAGTACCAAATGAGGCAAAGGAATAGGGTAGTCAGAGAGATTTTTAAATAATACACAACATATGCACTGAGTAGAACCAGGGCCAGGCTCATTAATATTGTAATTTCATAGGTTCTTAGGTTTCATATTAATTTTGCAGGCAAAGTGAAAAGGAAACCAACAGTTACAAGGTGGCCACAAACTGGCAAACACAATGTCTGCTTTAAACTTTCAAAATAATTTTCAGCACATCTAGTTGGGATCGTAAAATTCCTATCACGAAATGCACTTGACACAAACACAATTTTTAAAAACTTTTTGTCTTTAACGTTGATGTATATGTAATACATGATGTGTATTGATACTTAATAAAAGAAAATATGTAATCAGTAAATCCTGATGCATGCATGTGATGTTACCATAGGCAGAAGTCACTGTGTAGAAGACAGCGAGTGAAAGAGAGATTGGCAGCACAGCTTCCTCCCACAGTCCAAAGACATGCAACTGGGGACTAGGCTAATTAGATGCTCCTAATTGACTGTAGGTGTGACTGTGATAGTAAATGGTTGTCTGTCTATTTGTGTTGACCCTGCGATGGACTGGCAACCTGTCAGGGTGTACCCCGCCTCTTGCCCGAAGGCTGCTGGGATAGGCTCCAACCCTCCCGCAACCCTTAACAGGATAAGAGGTAGAAAATGGATGGATGGATGGATGGATGGATGGATGGATAGCACTAGGTTATCTTACTACCTGTGTGTCCCTGTTTTGTTTGGGGGACAACTAGCAGTTAAATACAGACACTTGCATTAAAGTTCCATTCATCCATCCATCCATCCATCCATCCATCCATTTTCTTCCACCTATCCTGTTAAGGGCAAAAGATTCTTGTTCCTGTTGACTAATGAATCCAAAGGGGTAGCCTAAGAGCTCCTGTGACATATTGGGACACAGCTTCATCAGTGTAAGAAAATCCAGAGTAGGCTTCAAGGACTGTTTTGGATAGGAAAATCTGATGACACATCACTGAACAATAACATTACATCTTTAAATTAGGTAGTCCTTTGAAACATTTCATTTTGCTGTAAACTGTGAAGCTTCAAGAGTACGATGTTTCATCTCCTCTCCTTACATGTGACTGACATTCAGTGTTTTACAATTGAATTTCTTCGTGTAATGTTGTAAAGCTAAGTGTCTCCTCTGTCTGGACAGCCAACATTTTGTGCCTCTTCCATCTTAATCTTAAAGGCTTTGACGTCAACCATCTGTTCCTCTTTGTTTAGCAAGACTTTGATGCAGGTTCAGAAGAGCTGTGGCATCAAGTCTTTTCTCAGAAACTTCTCAAGTGTTCTTATTCCCGTTGTCAGTGGCATAAATTTGATGAATGTTGGTAGTGAAACTAAACAAAGTCTGTGTTAAGGGGGTCATCACTCTTTTTTTCCTTAAAAAAAAACACAACGAAAAAGTTCTGTAAATGTTACCTTCATTCATCTACTAAGGCAGCCTAGGAGTTTCATTACCATTAATTTTTGCAAAAATGAACGAAATTTCAATATATTCATATAACCACTGGTGACTTGTCCAGGGTGTACCTCTTGCCCTTAGCTGCTGGGATAGGCTCCAGCCCCCCCGCGAGCCTTAATGGGAATAAGCGGAAGAAAATGGATGGATGGATGGATATTCATATTACCATTTAGATTTATTTTATGTAACACACCACATAAGAAACACTTTTTGTCTTGGATAGCTATATAAAACAAACCACCTACCTTTGAGCATAGAGAACAAAAGTTTGTAAAGCTTTTGTGTAATAAATGACAATTTTAAATGTCTCAACATTTTATTTTAATAATTTTAATACAGGAATTTGCATGTTCTCCCTGTACCTGCGTGTGTTCTCTCTGGGTACTCTGGCTTCCTCCCATAGTCCAAAGACATGCAAATGGAGAGTAGGCTAATTGGAACTCTAAATTGACCGTAGGTGTGGCCATGAGTGTGAATGGTTGTCTGTCTATATGTTTTGGCCCTGCGATAGACTGGTGACCCGTCTAGGTTTTACCCTGCCTCTCAGGGGATAGGCAGCTGGAATAGGAACAACACGCCCCTGTCCAGGATAGCAGGCAGGTCAGGACCAAGCCACCAGGGCACCCAGAAACTCCCCAGAACACAGGGCACACCCCAGCCCGGAGGCAGCCCATAGAGAGACAGGGTAGACAGAGGACCCCGGGCCCACTGGGCACCCCCCCCCCCCCCCAGCACAAGCTGAGCCCAGGGGCATGGAGCCCCTCCAGCCCAAGATCCGGCCAGAGCCCCATAAGGAGCCCGCCAGCTGCGAGGCCGACACCTGCCAACACCCCACGCCCAGACGGTGCAAACCACAGCCCACTATAACGAACGGGCCCACCGCTCCCGGACAGAGCTACCCCCCAACCCTATCCCCTCCACCCATCCCCTGTTCTCCCCATCCCCCCAGAGCAGGCCAAGCTTCAGGCCATAAGGCACCACCAGCCAGCAACCCCCCCACTCACCCGAGAGACCCATGCCCGCCTGCCAGGGTGAGCCGAAGGTACCCACGTCTGGGACCGCCACCCCCAGACAAAATTTAGAAAAATAAATAAATCATATCCTCATCTTCCTCCGCCCATACAGGGGCTGATTACTCCATAGATGCGGACGCAGTCCAGGGCACCTCAGACCTAGTAAAACCGCCAGCAAGGGATCCACCACACAACGGCAAGGCCCGCGACCAACCCCAGCCCAACCACCATACTGGGAGGCAGACCACCCATCCCAAGAGCACCAGTCAGGCCCCCAGGCCCGCATTGGTGCAGTTAGCCAAAGGGGCAGCAATGGACTCACTTCCCGCCCCAGCTGCCCCCCCCCCATCCCAACATGGGTGCAGGATGCGTGTCGTGCGTGGGAGTGTAAATGTGATGATGTGGATGACTAGAATGTAGTTAAAATTGGGGGAGGCACCCAGGGCATGGGAGCATCGCCGGTTGCAGACGGCAGAGTCTCCCTGTACATCCCCATGCACTCCCCCAAGCCCTCAATGTCTACGATGTGATTAAAATTGGGGGGTCCAGCCCCTCAAGGCCTAGTGTCACATGAGATGTGATGTGATGGGACAGAGAGGTGATGAGAGGGGCTGAGGCCTGGGCTGGACCTGCAGGGGGCCAGCTTCCAGACTGGCCCCGCTGGCCTCCCCCATCCCCACCGCAACCAGCCGACAGAAAGTCTAGCCTGTCGGCTGGTTGCGGTGGTGTTGGGGGTGGCCAGTGGGAGATTCGGGCAGAGGGTCCACCACCCCGCACGTGGGACCCCCAGCCGGCAGCCCATGGTCAGGACACCCAGTCTGATCAGCATCAAGGAGGCCAGCCCCCAACCTTCCTTTGTCCCCCCGCATCCTCCCATTGTCCGGGAGTGACGGCAGCCCAAGACGCCGCACCAGGGTTCAGCCCGCCCAAGGACAGGGCCGAGGTAAGCGCACCCCTCCCAAATGTTGGCGAGACCCCCTGGGGATGTTTGCAGGGTCCCAGGCCAGCAAGTCCCAGGTACCAAACCATCCACCTCCCCCTCCCTCTCCACCCCCCTCCTAACCCTCCCTCCTCAGCATCCGGGGGCAAACATGCCCCAGCTGCCACAGCAGGCCCCGGCACGCCCCGCCAGTGCACGGGGACCGGGCCAGTGCCGAAGTGGGACCTTTCCAAAAGCGAATTTCCCCACCTACCAGCTGCATGAAGGCAATATACATATCGAAAATTATTTTGAGAATTGCTCCTTAACATTTCAAGTTTTGCAATGTGTGGTTGTAACAGCAAGTAATTTTAACAGCAAGAAGAAGATATAAGAAATTATATACAGAATCTGTTTTGTCTTGGAGGCATTATGTATATATTTTGAATATTTTGTTTGTCCGGCTCACATTTTCTTCTGTGAGAAGAAAGGGTCTTGCGCTCCAGAAAAGACAATGTCAATATTAAAAGCCTTAAAATTCTCAAGAATGGGCTTGACAAAATCAATATTGTCATTCGCGTAATATGAGCACAGAGTCAATAGTCAAGTCAAATCAATTTTGTTTGTATAGAGCCAAATCACAACAAAGTCATCTCATGACACTTTACAAGTAGAGTAGGTCTAGCACCACACCCCTTTAAATAATTTGCATCCAACAATTCTCCATGGCAAGCACGTCTTGCAACAGCAGTGACAGAATCCTTCCTTTTACCAGGCAGGAACATTGAGCAGATCCAGGCTCAGTGGAATTGCCTTCTGCTTTGACTGGTTGGAGGGAAAGAGACCAGGAAAGTGAGGCTGAGTTTAGACAGATAATGGAAAAAGCCAGATACAGAGAAGGAAATAGAGGGACAAATAAAGAGAGAATGATGGATACACAGGGAGGTGAACAGGCTGGAAGGAGAAAGATGACAAACAATCACAACAAATATCCATGAGGAGTGTTACGAAATTTAGCGAAATAAAAAATGTCAAAAAAAAATTCAAAGACGCACAAAATAGAAATCAATGTAAAAAAACCAAAACAATGCGAAGCGGCGCTGTGCACCACTAACCCTAATGATTTTTTACCTTCTCGCTTACCGTATACACATATTACAAGAAGAAGAAGAAGAAGAAGAAAAAGACTGTAGCAACGCGAAAGAAGAAGAAGAAGAAGAGAAACTAATTATTTCTAAATGGAGGAAGACAAGTTCGAACAAGTAGTGGACGCTCTTTCATCAAACAAATCGGTTGTGTGGACTTATTTTGCCTTCCTATGTAAAAGACAAGGCAACGGTTAGACGATTTTGGATAAAACAAAAACCGTGTGCAAACTGCCGGTACAGGGCACCGTGCACTGCGGCGAGCACTGCTAGCACCATAGAAGAATACGCACCTGTTGAAGGCTAAATATCACAATTCACTGAGGTCACACATTATAGATCTAGATTAGACTGCAGCCCTGAGGATTATTTAATATTTGTTTTCCTTTTTATTCAAGAATGTAGTTGTCATTGTTTACAACAACAAAGCACTTTTTGTTATTGAAATTTTATGTTTGTATTTGCATTGTAGTCTAAATAATGGGAAAATACAAATATTTTGTTTTTTCAAAGCAAAGAGCTTTTTATTTTGTACTGACACAGCAACAACTTGTATGTCTGCATATTAAGGAAGAAAGTAAAGAATATTTGATTTTTGCATTTCTGATTTTCTTTCATTTTTATTTTGTATTGTGAGCCCTGTTTCGTATTGTTTCGTGAGTTGACTATTTCGTTGCACCCCTACTATCCATCTTTTTTCTAAACTGCTCATCCGTTAAGTGTCACAGGTGTGTTGATGAATATTCCAGCTGATACTGGGCAAGAGCTCGGTATCTTGCTCAGGGATACTTCAACATGGTCACTGGGGGAAGTGAGGATCGAACCAGCAACCCTTTGGTTTCTTGACCTCCAAAATTGGCCCCCTCCGCTCTGTAGTCAGATATCTTAAAGCAGCATTATTGTTCCAGCCCTATACCGTCCCAGGAAGACACTGTGTGGAAACATGTTGCTTATTGTATGCCACAGTGGTAACTAAGATGTACATTGTTCCAAACTTTTGCAACGTATGTGTATTTCCTTCAAAGTAAAGTTTTCTTTCAAAACTTTTCATGTGTTTTAAATTTGGTGGTTGCTGGAAAGAGTGAAAATGAGACTACGGGGTACACAGAATAGTGACTTTGAAGTCATGCATCTGTATCGTAATTCATTTATCACCAAATATTAGCTTTTTATTTCTAGTAATTGCATTAAAGTTTCAAAAATCATACAAGCGGTATTAATAAGAAGAGATTTTCTTGCTGAACAAAATATATATCATGAACTTTTGCAAATGCCTTTAGTGATGCCAACTTTTGGAAGGCCAAAAAAGTCACTGTGGGGGCCAGTGGTTTATTTTTGCCCCCTTAGAAGTTGCTCTGGCCTTGATGGCAAGTTAGAAAACAGACAAGTTGCCCTGTATGACGTTGTAAATATTCCTCATGTACAGCTTTGTTAGACTCATGCTGAACGTTCCCTTCCAATTAACAAAACTAAGAAGCTGGATATAACTTGGGGGGCTCAATGACCATTGTGCTAGCTGAAGGGACCTAGAGGTAACCATGGGACACCAGGGGTCCAAAAACAGGAAAAGGGGAAGAAAAAAGAAATCATCGGATCACATGACTGCCTCCGTTATTTCCTGCAGCAGAGCCTGTGCCCTGCTGCTTGCCTGCTTGCGACAGCGTAGCAGTGGTGTGGTCGCTCTGAACATTCATTCACGGACAGAAAACCTCTCCACACGCACGGAAGGCCTCCGCTACACCGCACAAACTCTGCTGACGACATTCATTAACCCATACATTTTTGTATTCTCAGTCGCTTTGTTATATTCCATATCGTTCTGAAACGCTACTCCTCATAATGGCGACAGCTGCGGTGTCTGCCCCTGCTGGCTGCGGCCCTAGCCCCGGGCCGGGAACGGAGCTTGTCCGCGGGCAGGCCTTCGACGTCGGGCCTCGGTACAGCAACCTCTCTTACATCGGGGAAGGAGCCTACGGGATGGTTTGGTGAGTGTACCCGAAGACTGTTAACCCATCAGGCGTCTTACATAAGTTAGCACATCTTCGTATAGCCTGTTCGCTATCTAACATATTCTAGCCAATGTTATGTTTTAGTTAGCACGCAACAGTGCTAAAACCACATCCATAATAACAATGATACAAAAATAAAGCACGCAGCAGTGCTAATACCATATTCATAAAAGTCAGTTTGTCAGGAAAACAGTTGAATTAGCCTACATAATGTACCATGCTTTTTTGTATCGATTATGAGGCATTGAATATAAGTTAACTTGGTAGCCACTAACTTGTGTGAAAATATTTGTAGATATTTATGTCATCGTTTTCCCGTTTTTTATTTTATTTTATTTTTTATCGTACTGCCATCTGCTAAAGCAGTTGAAATAACTAAATTGGCAAATTTTCAAACATGGGAGTTAGTAAGTTTCCACTTCAAGATTGCAGTGAGGTTTTAATAGTTTATGGTTGTTTCCACCTACTATTCATATGAATTCCCTTTAACACAATGTTATATACACTAGTAATCAACAGTGTATTGGTTGAAATCGGATTGAATATGTCATCCTCCCCGACTATATTAAGCATCTTATTTCCATGTCGTCTCACCCATTGTAGTCAGACACGGAGTTTAAGTGCAAATTAATTTTAGCTTAGTCGCTGTTTAGCTGATGTTGATGGCTCCATACATCCAGTGTATGGAAGAATTCAGTGTAGGGTGCAACAACTGATCATTTACTTGATTGAAAGAAACTTGCAAACTGTTTTAATTGTTGTCTAATCTGTTCAGATGTTGTTATTTATGGTTAAAAATGAAGACATTTTGAGATTTGGAATGTTGAATGGGGATTTAAAAAAACAATGTAGATGCATTGCTTTAGGATCTGGGAGCTGTGATGAGCATTTTTTTAAACTTTCTTGATATTTCAGCAACTCTGTACCTTCATTTATGTTGGCATATCCTTGGCATTTGCAGATTTTTTTTGATTTTTGAAAATATTTTGTTATTGGGTCGATGGCCGATCTCAATAGTCTACAGTCTTGGTCAAGGCAGTTCTTCCGTGATCATTTAATAATGGGTAAACATCAATAAATATGATTGAAGGATGCATATGTTTTTCTGAGCAAAATGTCACTAAAATATATTTGTTTTATACTGATATTAAAGAAAGCAGTCAATGACAGCTATCAGTTGTGAAATATCGGCAAAAAAATCTGACATTTTGCATGCTTCTTTTGGACCAGAAGATTCATTGATCGATCATAAAAATAATCTGCAGATTAATCAGGGACTACCTGATTAGATCTATACTGAATAGATGAATAAAAAGTAAATTCATGTACACAGTTATTGGCTAGACGCGAGAGGCAGCAACTCCTGTAACTGTTGTGGTCTCTGAGTGAGTGTGAAAATTTTAGTGTGGCTATGCATGTAGAGTCTTCTATATTGGCTGAGGGCAATAAATCAGTGGGGGGGGGGGGGGGACTTGCATTTTTCTTGCATTAAAAAGTGGCACCCAAGTGTTGGATTTTGTATTTCTTTTTCTGTTGAGTTTTTAATCTGTTGGACTGTAAAATACTGTAATTATCAGAATTCATGACTGTAATTTACCAACTTTGAGAGTGATGGGAGATCTTGTAGCGGAGTGATGATTGCAATATTTTCATATTCTTTAGGACATGGGTTCACAGCCAGTTGATAAGGTTCATCAGTCACAACCATACACTCCTTTTTCCTATGTGTCACCACATGATACCACTTCAGCCCATGTTATAATGTTAATGACCAATTATTAATAATTCACTCAGAGTCCAGAAGACAATCTGCTGTGTGTACACCTTTTTGTACAGTGGATGCCATTCCAGATTTTTCCTATGTAAAAAAAAAAAAGAGCTGTTTTCTCCTGTAAGTAGCTACAACAGAAGCGTACTTCTTCTTCCTTCAGTAGGGATAGGAGCAGGGTTTTCTTAGAACACTGATTTGATACATAGCCTACACAAAGGAGACACAGCAGGTTGTTTTCCATCTCTTTGTCTGCAAAATAGAAAACTCATCAAAAGCATGTTGTTACTTGTCTGATCCCCTATCAACAAATGAATGGTACATACTGGAGCTAAAGGTGAACAGACTAGATAAAGTACGGTTTACAATTCAAGCTCCAATTGTGGAAGCTTTGAAAAGCCTAAAGCTGTAAAGTAGCTAAAAGCCTGTGATTGTCATAATTTCAGAAATCCACTTGATTATATGAGGGCAAAAACAGTTAATTGAACTTTTGTAATTGCCGTTTTGATAGTGGATCATTGAAAACATTAATTAATCAAAGTATGGTCAGTGCAATGACCAAAGCATGAGAGCTGCTTTTTTTTACGGTCACACGTGTCACAACATAACATGCCATTGTAAATGAAGCATTGTGGTGCTAGAGAGTAGAGCTTTTAAAGGGCCTGAAAATTACAACCGGACCTGACCTGGCCTGCAGGTTTTAAAGCCCGCAGCCCCCCCGCTTTCCTCTCGCATGTTTTTTCTCATACACAGTATCCATTCCATTAGAATCTAGAACCACTGCAAGCACTTTCCACACTTTGATTCCTCAGCTCCTCTAGTAGTGAGTCTAACGACGATGAATTCACCTTGAATTCAGAAAGTTTACTTTTCACCAACTCCATCTTCTCCTCCAGGGCCAGGCTAAAGGCTTGCATGCAGCACTGTCAGGTCTGCCACCACCACCTTCCATGATACATGTTCCAGGCAGCCAGACAGAGAGACATTCTTTACTGACAATTTTTTTTGTGTGTGTGTGTGAAAAAAAGGCGGCTCGACGTCCGACCTGACCCGACCCACTTGCACATTTTTTTTGCCCTGAACTCGCAGGTCCCATCATTTAGAGCTCTACAACAGATATGTACTGGCCTAGAAGGATCATTCTTGGTTGGTACAGACCCAAACAAAAATCCCATCACCAATTTTAATATCTGTTTGAGGGAAAATAACAAAAGTCACTTAAACCACAAGTTACATTGCAATATCTGTCTTAATAATAACATTTTTCCTATCATTCAGCCAAAAAAACATTACATTACATGACCTGAAAAATGTAGGTACCAAATATTCACTAGTACTATGTTTAATTTAGATCATTTTAATATTTCCATACTGTGAATAATTTCATAGAAAAATAGCAATTTGAAAATTTCCCCTTTGGCTTTGTGTATTTAGTAGCATTGCCTTGGAACTGCATAACTTGGGTCAAACGTTTTGGGTATCCTTCCACAAGCTTCTCACAGTACTTGGCTGGAATTCTGGCCCATTCTTCCTGACAGA
This sequence comes from Aulostomus chinensis, assembly GCF_037954235.1. Taxonomy (NCBI): domain Eukaryota; kingdom Metazoa; phylum Chordata; class Actinopteri; order Syngnathiformes; family Aulostomidae; genus Aulostomus; species Aulostomus chinensis. The sequence goes on along the minus strand of NC_141325.1, from coordinate 18,668,334 downwards.
ACTCGTGTAACTATGTCAGGTTTTGTCGGTCGTCCAGTCGCACACTCCTTTTCAGATCTGCCCACAAATTGTTATGATTTTTATGATTCTGCTCAACGATTAGGTTCTTTATTGATTCTCTTATCAATTCTCATTTGGTTGGTTAGTTACCTGCAGTATTAACAGCGGACAACAGAGGACATGCTAACATTGCCACTGCTACTGGATTGAGATTCACACCAGAACAGATAAAAAAAACGCAACATTCATTCAGTGTTATTGCATGCAGTGTGTGCAAATGTTTCTGCATATGGGTAGTATTTCCTCCCTTTGATGAAATATCCACTTTGCAGGTATTGTAAGTTGCCCTGTTGTCATCCTTTCCTCGTGAAATGTAACCAAACTTTCGAGCAGTTGTGCCGCTTAGGTGCCATGTTTCCTGCTGGCTGCACTGGTGAATGGCTTTGGCACACACGTTGTGTAGCTTTCTTAGGCAATGCAACGTGTGTGGTGATGTCCCACTGGAGTCGATTAGGGAATGTTTTCATAACTGGCAAGTGATTCCAAGGAATTGAAACACTGGGAACTGGTTCTCAAAAAGAAATGTTTTTTGATTCCCTTCCCTAATCATCTTTGGCTTTGGGAAACGGGGATTACCATTTTGTGACATTAGGACAGATGGACCAAAATACTTTTCAATTAATCACGTACATAATACACAATTTATTCGTAAAATAATAAGCGTTTTTGAACTTGATGTCAACCAAAGTCACATTTAGTTTTAAAATATAAGGATGTGAAATATCACCAAAATATCAGTGCATCATCTATATTTGCTGATATTGATAATTAGGGCCTGTGCCCGGAGGTACCCCGGGGTGAAGACCCTGTTATGTTTGCTCGGCATAGAAGAGCACTATTTTTTTTCTAATATCTGAAGCTGTCCGATGGGGCAGTTTTACTCAAGTCTCTTTCCCCTTGCTCATCATCTGTTTATAAATAAATTCACAAACATTTTTTTTTTTAGTCGGTACAAAATGTGAACGTCAAAATGTGAATGTCAAAATGAACTTTTTAACTTTCATTTTTCAATGAATATTCCCCCCCCCAAAATTGGCTATCAACCCAATAAGTTGTAAGCATATTTATAAAAAAAAAAAAAATCCAGTATCATTCATCCCTACTGAAATGAGTGCAGTTTTAAAGTTGTTGTAAATAAATGTAAAAAAAAAACCCTCAAAAATGGATATTAGTTAATACAACCATGTGTAATGAGCAAAAGTAAACAAACTCTGAGATTAAAGCTGATTTATCCAGTTAGACAGGGATGAACAGATGCTCATATCTGTCCTAGCTTTGGCCCAGTGTTGCATTTTTATATCTGTTGTCCAACGAGGCGATTGTTTTGAGTCCAAAGCTAAAGCATAAGTGTCTGTTGCACCAAGTCCTCCAAAGTTTAAGAAGAAGCGTCTGTTGCACCAAATCCTCCAAGCTTGAACAAGTTGTATTCAAAGACCTGACCAAAATGCCCTAAACGAGTAGCATAAGGTTGTGCTACTGTCAGTGATTGTGACATTTATTATGGCTGTTAGTCCCTGTTGGAACTCAGCAGTTAAACACAGATAAAGAAGCCAGGTTTTTTTAATGTTTTTAAGGAACACCAAACATTTTTGTTAGTTGGCAACTCACTGTGGCTGTCATTGCTGCATGCAGGTTTACTTCTCAGAGATCACTTTTCACCTGGGCTGGACTATAACTTTTCACACCTTTTATTATACTTTCTGTGAAAAAAGCTTCAGTTTCTCTTGGCTGCAGTCTGTTGATCCATGCTGCCCTCTTACTGGTTATCTAGATGCTGCTTTCAGTAGTGCATCAGTTAAGACCCTTCCCCTGTCAAATGAAGTCCATATTGGTCCAATACGATACCTTTTTTTTATATCTTTGATTTGAGGGAGTAGTGACTGTAATCATTGAAGTTTAACAGATTCTCAGTATGTTTTGAAACTTTTTTCTTAGTACAGAATTTTGTAATTAAAAAAAATAGGTTAAATCAGGACATCAGTGAGCTTGACATTCTATAGTATTATTGGGTGGCATTGGATGCACTTACACTATGTCCCAGAGGTGCTCGGTTGGATTCCATTCCAGGGAACGTGAGGGCCAGTAAATGGCATCAATGTCTCCATCATCCAGGAACTGCCTTAATACTCCACATGAGGCTAGGCATTCCCCTGTGCCAGGAAGACCTAAGGCCAACGCATAATGGGCCTGAGAATTTCACTCCAATAATCAATGGCAGTTCACATGAATGGAATGGTAGTTTGGTTAGTCCGTGGAAGTCTGTGTGTGGCCCTCTAAGGATATGCCTTCCTGAACCATCACTGACACAGTATCAAGCTGGCCATGCTGGATGATGTGGCAGGCATTATAATGTTGACCATGTTGTCTCCAGACTTGCATCTAATCGCTTGTGCTCAGTGTTAACCTGTGACAGTGCGTGCCATTTATGCCACCCTAATTCAGTCTATTTTCAATAGTTTGGTTTGACACATGAAAACAATGACCATGATGCAGGTCATTTAGTTGTCCTCTGGACTAGAAGTGCTCCGCCTGTTCCTCCTTGCACAACAGAGCAAGTACGAGTTCTGATGCTGGGTGATACACTTTTATGGCCATTTTCATCTATCCTCATGTACTGGCCCATCTCCTGGTATCCCTTCCATAGTCTGGGACTAAGAGACTGTTCTGGGACACAAAGCAGCCCTCCTTGTGATGGCATTTATGGATGTGCTATCCTGGAGAAGCTGGACTGTCTGTGCAATTTGCATGGGCTGAAGTTGCTGCCTCATGCTACCAAGACAAGCACATGTAATGCAAAATAGGAGACAAATCACTCGAGAAGTGTAAGGAGAGTATTGGTAAGTAATTAGTAAAGCAAATAAAACTAGATGTTTCAATCCCTTTTGTAGGAAACTTTTGACAGTAGTACTCAGTGTGGGGTGGTGAAAAGGAGGCTAAGGTATGTCATTGAAGCCCATCGATTTCTCCAGAGGGCTCAATCGTGTACCCAGCATCCCAGGTACACCCCCCTCCATGCCACACCCTCCTTATCCCTGATGGTGTCTGCATGGCAGGGGCATCCTTCTCCCTGAGTCAGGCCTCAGCCTGACCGAATACTACCTGTCTATACCTTACTGCCATATTGGGGTCCTTAGGCTTAATCCTGAACCTGTTACTGCTTTTTTCGGCAACACTTGCCATGGACTTGATGGCCTATTGTAGAGACCAACCCATCACCCCAATTTTTCTCAGCAGACTGGTGGTAGATGTGGCAACAAAATCCCTGCATCCCACCTCTACTGGGAAGATGCTGGTCTTCCAGCCATTCTTGGATGCTTCAGCTGCCTTGTTCTTTTTCCTCTCATAGGCCTCTTCAACCCCTTGGTACTGTTAATTCCACAACATACACCAACTTTGTTGTTGGAGACCACAGGACCATGTCTAGCTAGAGTGTTATAGCCACTATTTCTGGAGGAAACCAAGCTTTTTTATCAAGGTCCATTTCTAATTTCTAATCTCGCACTGACTGCAGGATGCTTACATGCTTAGGTGTTTTGTGATGCTCTTGATGTTGGCCAGCTGGTGTGAAATTTTTGAAGTTGACCCTTCCTGCTTATGTTTGTGGGAGGTTGTTTGTGCCGGTACTCTTAAAGTCAAATATTGATGCCATTACTTGCTTATGCCCCCACGTATAGCCCCCTTGGATGAGACTTGTCATGTACCATGATAGAATGTGTCTTAGGGCTGCAGGTGCTTGACACAGGGAACAGATGGGATCTTCTCCATACCTCTCTTTCAGATTTTGGGGGGAGGGTAGCAGGTCATATGTGGTTCTGATGATAAAACTCAGCCGTGCTCCCTCCATCTGCCAGATGTCTCAAGCAAGCTGAGTTTTTTCTTCTCAAGGCCCTCCCAGTTGGTCCATCTCCCCTGTTTGGCCATTGAGACGGCTTTGGCATGTCCCTCTCCCTCCTTCTTCTCCTGATTTCCTCTACCACTAACTGCCTCTCCTGTACTGTTATTGCTTTGTGCTACAGAGGTGCTTTTGGGATAAGGTCAAACCCTTTTCTCCCATGCTGTACCTGTCCAACCACATCTCTTAAGTGAAGGGCAGACTTTGCACTCTCTCACTCGCTAAAGAGCCTCTTGGAGGGCAAACTCGTGGATGTGGAGTCGCGTTTGCTCAACTCACAGAAATGGATGGTTGCTGCAATCCTTTGACTTTATGCAGACTTTGTGTTGTCGGCTGTTTTGCGCCTTGGCTGTCTTTGAATTGTTTGTGCAGTTCTTTGTGGTGGCATTTCAGGTATTGTTGAAGATTGGTTTTGTTTCCCCTCGTAGTTGCCACGACCACCCCACGTGTTATACAGTTCCTGGGCTTGTACAACGTTGTCTCGTTTGAACCAAAAGAGCTCCAAATGAGCGAGGAGCTATTTTTTTTGCCACTAGGTCCACCTCATTTTCCTCGCACTCGCTAGTTTTCTCTGCGTCATCATCCACGTAACGCACCTGCCCTCGGCTCCACTGGCTTGCTAGTGTGGGCTATCACCACACATGCCGTATGTAGCTGACACCAAACCTTCAATTAATGTCATGGGCTGAACGCGTGGCTAATTTAACAACTTTGCATGTGATTGGTTTATTTTCGCAGCATGTGAAAATGAACATCTCATCATGGACACATGACTTTTGTGATGTGTTAATCGCACGTTTTGATATCGCGCTGACGATTAAAATCGAGTAATCGCTCAGCTGTAAGTTAGTCATGACGAACCTTGCTTTGGTGCATTTGAATTCTCCTATCAGTCCTGTGATCAGTTATTCCAACTGTGGCTGCACAAATAATCAAATTTTAATCACGATCACGATTTTGGCCGCCATGATTAAATTTACATGATCGTCTGCTATATTGACATTTAAAGTGCGGGCTCTGTTACATATCAAAATCAAGCACTTCTTCAACCAACAGTCAGCAATCCACCTAGGGGATGAACGAGAGGTTCGGGCTTCATTAAGCTGCCAGACTGACAAGCGAGCGAGAAAATGTCAGGAGCAGAAGGGTGAAGTAATTTTAGAGCAACATTTGGAGGTGAGGAGCTTGTACCTCAAAGGGTTCATCCATTCACTCATATAAATATGTACAAAAGATATCTCCTTATCTTCTTGATTTTCTATTTTTTTTCTTTATTATATATTGATTTTACTGTGAAAAGGAACACTGCGATCCAACAATTTCCCGCTAGGGATTAATAAAGGATTTCTGATTCTGATTCTGATCGTCTGTTGTCTGGACATGTTTTGGATCCAGGTCAAGTGATGTTGAGCAAAAAGAAATCATATGGAAAGAGTGCCATAGAGTTGTGTCTCTGGTGCAGGGCAACCCAACAAACTTATTCAACCACCTGAAAAAACACTACAAACTCAAGTATGACCAATGCTTGAAGGCCAAAGCAAATGGTACTTGACAAAATCCAAGTCCGTGTCAACTGCCAACCCAGGCAACCATAACAGCAACACTGCACAGGGCAACATCGTATCCATCCACCTCCAGAAGACATGGATGACAAAATGGATGCAATAGCATTTTATTTGGCCAAAGACGTGTTCAGTAAATACTGGGAGCAGTGAAGATTTCAGAAAAATGGTCAAAACACTGGACAAGAAATATGTGATCCCCTTGCACAATTATTTCTCTGGCGTGGCATTACCTGCACTGTACGAAAAATGTCGGGGTGAAAAACAGAGGGATATCACAGCTGTTGGTGACTTTGGAACTACGACTGACAGACATGTACGGCAGAACAATGGAGCCGTACATGTCCCTAACAATTCACTACATCGACAGTGATTTTACAATGAAGACTCGGTGCCTGCAGATGTCATTTTTCCCACAAGACCACACAGGAGAAGTTATATCGCAGGGACTGAGGGAAGCGCTGGCCTCCTGGAGCCTGCAAACGAAGAGACTTGTCTGCATCACAACAGACAATGGCTCAAATGTCGTCAAAGCAGTAGCTTTAAATAAATGGACGAGGCTTCAGTGCTTTGGCCACAGGCTCCATCTAGCAATTGGTGAGTAGGATGAGTAAAAAAGATATTTTTTAAAAGTGCATATTGAATTTTATGTAATCTGAGCTGATTGTATGAGTACTTTGTCAGTGACATTAGTAACAATGATAACACGATGGAGATTGACTACCAAATGTGTTTGATCAAGCCAATTTCATGTAATGTGTAAATATTTATATTTAAAAAGCTTTACAAATGAGCAGATAAAATAGAAAAATAAGATTAAAAGAAAAAAGTGAGTGGGAAAAAACATCTTAAAGCAACACAACAATATAAGATTAAAAAGGAAGTGTATACAAGGTTTCATTCTGTTATAATTTTACATATGAATCTCGTGTTCTTTTATAGAGAATGCAATGAGAGATCCTTGGATTGAACATGCAGTAGGGATCTGCATGGTCAGACGGGATCTGTCTTTCCCCCAATCGGTCTGCTTAATGTTACCGCCTGTTTTCGTCGCTGCTGTTGCAGAATGTGCTTGCTCATGGAAAGTTGTTAGGTGTAAATTCATTGATGGAGTGTGGTACTAGACCTACTCTACTTATAAAGTGTCTAACTTTTGTTGTGATTTGGCCCTTTTTAAAAAATAAAACAGACTTCACTTGATTTGACTTTCTCCTACAGCTGGAGGCATAAGAGGGAGCTAGCACTGGCTCAAAAGGAGCTGAAGCTTCCGGAATATGCACTGAAGACAGAATTGTCCCACAAGGTGAGGATCAAGAAAGGCAACAATCGAAAGGGTCCTGGAGCAGCAGAGAGCCATCTCTCAAGTCTTGTCTTCTGATAGAAAGTCCAAACACCTCATCCCAACATGGCAGGACACTGACATCATGGAAGCCATCAGCTAATCCCTCCACCCTCTGACTGAGTTTACTGATGCACTGTCCAGTGAGAAGTATGTCAGTGTTTCCTTTATCAAGCCTGCCCTCCACTTTTTCAGCTCCTCTATTCTTAAAGCAAAAAATGATGTTCCAGACCCAACAAACACCATCAGGACCAAAATCCTGAGCTACCTGAAGGAAAAAACAAGGATCCTGAAACAAAAGAACTGCCTGACCTGGCCTCTGCTCTTGATCCACGGTTCAAGCTGAGATATGTCAGTGAAGACGGGTGCACCAATCCAGGCCAGACTTACATATGAGATGGTTGCGTCTGTGAGCGTGGTTAGTAACAATTGTGATGTCATAGATACTGCATTTACAAAAAACAATGAAATGAAGAGGATTAAAATGTGCAATAAAATCATTCATGTGCTGTAATCTACAGTACATGCTGAATAAGGTTGTTAAATATGTTTGATTAGACTGAATTTAGTATTCCTATTTTATATACTATGCGCTTTTCAAGGAGAAGGGCCCATCTGATCTTGTAGTGAGACAGCAGACAGTGCAGAGGATGCACCTAGCACCTCAAAGAAAAGAAGAACTTCTTCTAGACCACTGAGGGAACCACACCATCCTCTCCCCACCAGGAAAAACAAGCTGTGGCCTCTTAGCTACGGTCATACCTACACTGTGCAAACCTTGACTTTGAGGAGGAGGACCCGCTGGATTGGTGGATAGAACTTCAGAGACTCTAAATGTAGTGACCTGCTTTCGCTCGTCTCTCAAGCCAGGACATGTGGACAAGCTGGTGTTTCTTGCCAAAAACCTGTAGGCCTAAGCACTATTTCATTACCTTTTCTGCGTAGTCTTGGATTTTTTTCATTTGGTTGCACTTTGTGATTCCATTCTGTGATGGCATATTTATTTTTAGTTAGCCCTTTATCTTAGGTAATTTAAAAAATTTTGTTATTTAATGAAAGAATTGTTCAAAGTTATTTGAAATGAAAGTTCAAGAAAAACGTTTTCCCTACAATGGATAAATAACCGTGAATAATAATCGTGATTTCAATATTGATCAAAGCAATCATGATTAGCATTTTGTCCATGATCGTGCAGCTCTAATTCCAACTTGCCATGCCCATACAGTCCAATGGAATTTAAACAACATAGGATTCACAGCCACTGCTTCAGTGCTTATAACCCATTCCAACTTTTCAAACTCGGTGATGGGGATCTAAAACAAAGAGGCCACTAGAGTCTTGGTTGTATGCCAAACAGAAAGGGTCACAGCTTGAGTCTTCCTGGCAAAAAGGTCTTGTTTTTGCGCTCCATGTACAGCCCTTTTATCTTTTTGTATTTGTTCAAACTGTGCGGTGTGTTTGAGCTTTGCATAATACCATCTTCCAAAGCTTGTTACTGGAATTTCTGAAACATTTGGGACAGGTGTATACTCCTATGAAATCTTTGGTGTGTGACTTGGCCTTTCACGATGGAAATGCTTCTGCACTTGGGGTTTAATGTCATCCTTGCTCATGTTATATTTTGGTGAGGTTACTCCAGCAGTCTCTTGATGGAGGGGACAGTTGTCGTGAGTATTGTTAGAGCATCCATATAGGCTCAAATCAGTGGTAACCTCTGATTACATTGTAGTAGTTCTCCCACGACCCTTTTCGAGGCTCTGATAATGGTCTCCTTTGCCATTGTATAAGCCAGTGGGGAGATGGTGCACCCTGCTATGATGCTTACTTCCGGCAGTTGCCACGTTGTGGTGAAACCTGATGTTGTGAGGCAAAACTGTAGCTCATGGTAGTCATGTTTCACTAGATTTGTGATTGTAGTTGGCACCTGGAAGAAATTAAAGGCATCCCACAGTAATGAATAAGGTACTGATCCAAAGGCATTGGCCAGATAGATGAACAAGCCATAGAGATCTTTCACTTGTTTCTTTGCAGTCTTGATTTGATGCCATATGATGCTGTTATGTTAAATGCATCCAGAGAGAGAGAGAGAGTTTATCAAGGAATTGAATCAGGTCAACTGGATATAGTTATATGTCTGGAAAAGTTGACCTCATTAAATTCCCCTAGATACCTATGACCTGGACGAAAGAGAATATGAGCAAATATAAGGAGAGAGAATCTGTCGCTTTTTTTTGGGGGGGGGGGTGTCTCTTGCTCTGCTGCTCTGGTCCATTTGTTGTTTCTTTCACTAGCACCACAGCAGGTCAAATTAATTCATAATCCCTTACACCCCCAACTATACAGATTGCCATCCAAGATGTTTGATTGAGTTGTTAATAATGAAGTACTCCTGTGATCTTTTTTTGTTTAGTATATTAGTACAGGCAACAACTGCTTTGAAGAAAAGTGTACTTGAAGGCTTTTGATTGAGTAATACTGCTATTTTCCATCCACTACCATTCATTGTGTGAAGCTAAATAATGGTCAGGTGGTCTCTGGGTTTCACCTCCCGAATGCAAACGTAATTGAGGGAAAGGTATCTAACCTTGGATTGAGCAGTTCCCAAAACTTGTTCTTCATCATGCATATGGCCAGATATTTTCATCAGAACTGAAGGAAACTCCAGATGGATAGAACCTTTACTTAAATGAATGATTATCTTGAATTGCTGAATGTGTAAAATAGCAACAGTTTGCTAACACCTTTAGCAGAGGTTTCAATGACTGCATCAATATCATTATGAGCAACATGAAGTCCAGCAGTAATTTCTGTGATTTTTGCAACTGTTAAAAGAATAACCCAGCTTTTACTTGGTGTGTATTTTTGTTTTGTTTTTTCCTGCATTTTTGGCATGCTTGTGTCAGCTTTCTGAGGTAGTTGGAGTGGTTGATGTATCGGTCGCAGCCTTCTTGTACTTGCCTTGCTGTTTACTTCTTGACACCTATGATTTTTAGTCAGTTGGTCTGATTTTGATGTGGAGCAGCCAGATAAACTGCTGCACATCTGCACTGTGTACTTCAGATACAACACTTGATTTGCATTTGAAATACATTTCAAGCATAGGAAGTTTGTGGCAGCAAATGGTGCTGCCATTTACTGGTATTGTATGAAAGACTTCCTTTTGGCTTCAGATATACACATTTCATACTCACATTTTTAAACCACAGAAGAAAAACAACATAAATCTGTCAATTGTGGACTATTTTGTCCACAAATGAGCTTTAAGAGGTAATATTAAAATTCCGCTCAATCCATCTGAGTTTCACACTCCATTTTCTGCCTTAAATTTGCATCTTGATGTCCTCAAATCCTCCTGTTTTTCTGCAGCATCGTCTTGTAGCCTCACCACTGATATTTGTTCACACGTACTCCCTGTTTTTCTTCATACAAATTTTAATGTGCACAAACATTTATAAATGGTGATTTTTTTTTTTCCCCCTCACAAACACGGGTATTGTGAATATTAGTTACAGGAATGTGATTTACAGCCCAAATTTACTGACCCTCACTTTTACCTTTTGTCACTTACTTTTCAATAAATGTTGGTGTGGGGGGAAAAAAAGCAACTGATCACAAGTGTTACCCTTCTTATTCTTTATTTCGTTTTGATGCATTTAACAATTGGACAAGATTTATATTTTACGTAGCAGTCTCCCTGGAAGCCTTGAGCTTGTGCATTTCCTTATCTGGCTCTAAGCAAGCAAACTGTGCCACAAGATTGCTAACTGCGATAAAAAAGATACTTATGCACATTCTGAATATGCTGTATACACACTCAAAGAATACTCTGAAAACCTGACTAATATTGCCTAGCCCACATCTCTTAATCGGGAAAATGCCAAACTCCGAAAAAGGCCAAGTTGGGAATACAGGTTTACAAGACTTTTACTACTCCTTAGGAACTCGGGCTGTTATAAAAACATTTAAGTTGTCTTAACTGTATGATGAAAGAACTATAACCAGCATGGAATTTTAGTGTTAAGTGTGAATATTACAAAATGTAGTTGACTTTATTGAAAGAGGGCAGTCAACAATGAGGCATGTCTGTGTCATTCTCAGAGAAGGCCTATTTTTGTTTTCAATAGTCTCTTGTTGACGCTGAGGCTGTTGTATGTCAGGTCTTTCTGTGGCTCAGGGCTGAGCAGATTGATGCTACACTGTGAGCCTCTTAACACAAGCCTCAGTTTGTCTGCTTACACAATCACAAGATACTGCAGATCTCTCTCAGTGTGATACTTGGAGGCTGCCTAGGCATACTCCACATTTTCAGCCCGCCCACATGAACAGTTAGATCATGGGGGAACGCTGCTGAAGTTGCTCCTGTTTAGACTGACTAAAGGGTTTTATATTTAAAAAGATATATGGTCATCAGCCTTTCATCTGTGTTCATGTCAAGTGAAACATAGATGGCAACCAAGAGCTGGTTCCTGTGGAGAACCACCTTGTAACTTTCCATGTGACTTGTGTACCACTGTGTTTATCAATTCAGTTGATAAAAACATTGTTTTGAGACTGCTAAAAAAGTCAACTTGCTAAGCAACCAAGTGTTGGCAAGTTTCATAGTTTTGTGCTCTGCCTTCTGCATTTGTGCACACAAAGTAGTATAGGATCGATGTGACCTATTCTGTCTGCTTATATTACGTACATGTAGCTGTTGGTTGTTTGTTTTTTGGAATATTTTTAATCTTCTTAAATAGATAAATGCGCAATGATGATTAGGGCTGTAGTGATACACTAATCTCGCGATACGATACACGATATTCGTCTCACGATATGATATATATCACGATATTCAGCTAACGATACAATTCAATACTTTTCTGAAAGATTTTAAAGGGACAACGTGATTTTGGTGACATCTTGTGAGTGTTCCATTTACTTGGATTGAATTAATTAAACTGAAAGCATCAATTACACAATATATGGCTCTGACTGGCAGCTTGCAAATGCTGGACATGCGGCTGGCAGACCGAAATGCTCTTCCTGCAAAGTGCAGGACACAGGGGATTTGAATGGAGCTTAATGCATCGATACTCGCGGCCGAAAATTCGATACTCTCTGGGGAAACAAAATATCAAATATATATCAAATATATATCAATATATATCGCAGAATCAATAAAATTGCTCAGCCCTAATGATGATGAAATGGAAGTCTTTATTGTCACATGGTACAGCGGTACTTGTCCTCTGCATTTAAACCCTCCTTTACAGAGCAGTGAGTGGCCATATGCAGCACTTAGACCAACTCCAAATCTTCTACCAGCACCTACAGAGGTAATTAAACTAAGATGCTTGTCTTTTGATGTGAGGGAAACTGGAGCACCAAAAGGAAACCCACACAGACCCATCAATGAATGTTTATTTGTCATTGCACAATGTACAAGGAGATTGAAAAAGACAGACAGAATGGGACTCTTAAGTCAAGACTTTATTTCTGTGAGACAACTGCGCCAACCACTGAGACTCCATGAAACACCAGATGACTGGTGCAGACAGTGATGCCAAAAATTAGAAATGGAATAAAATACTCTGTCTTGGATAAGTGGAAGAAATGGTGAGATTTATACAGAATGTAATGTCCATCCATCCATCTATTTTCTTTCCGCTTAACCATTAAAGGTCGCCAGGGTTGCCAGTCCCACGCAGGGCCATCAAGAGCAAGCAGGGGTTCAGTTTCTTGCTCAAGGATATTTGGACATGGTCACCGGGGGAAGTGAAGATCTAACCAGCAACCCTTCGGTTGCTAGATGGCCACTCTGCCTCTGAGCTATGCCGCCCCTTACAACAACAACAACTAAATATCACCCACGAAGATTTTTTATAGTAGCTATAGCAGATAAACTGCTGCAGGGGCAATATATTCTCAGGGTGTCTGCTTGTCCCTCTCCCTGTGCCATGCCCATTAACATGATATTTCTGGAAAGCCATGAGGGAATTTGGCACAAACATCTACCGGGTCAGAAGGATAAACTGAAATCATTTTGGTAATCGACGTACACAGTTGTTATTGCCTCATAAATATAATATTCCAGGAGTGCCTGGAGGGAATTTTTTCATGTATGGTACACGTCCACTGGGATGAAAGGTTTTGGTGGTCCAGGCACTCATTGTAGTGGTCTACAATGGCAAGGCTGTACTCGGAGTTTTGCTCAGTTTAGTTGTCAAAACATATAGTACGCTAGCAGCTTTAGTTCATTGCTCCTTTATTGTACCAGTGTCTTGTGTGTATATACAGGGGATTAAGGTATAGTAACATGTAGGGATGCATATCGTTAGGATTTCATTGATACCGATACCAATACTGATACTCTTTATCAATACCGATATTTATCGATATTACTACATAATGTAATTTGGTGTAAATAAAATGGCAAAAAGATGTTAAAAGATTCCTTTTCTTTATCACCATTTTTATTACCACATAAGGGTGTAACACCAGCAACATCAATAACATCATTTATTCAACCACAACTGGACCACTTTGTGGATCATATACTACCTGGGTCAATAGTACTCTCTGTCTTAGTCGGCCTCCATCAATATAGTGGAGTGTGAAGGTGACATAGTGATCCTGTGTAATTCTTGTTCACCCATCGCTGGTTACGGCCACGTTTGACACATTGGCAAGCTCAGCTTTTATATTTTTCTTTTCAATTTCATACCAGCAGGTATGAAGGTGTCTGACAATATCTCCCTGGAAGGAGGGGTGTAACCTGGGTAAAGGGCTTTTGTCATCTCCCTAAAAATCATCAGGGGAAAAAGCAACACAAAATTAGTTAACAGGACAGCTTAAGGTGCTCACACTCACTAACTTCGTCATGCTGTCTAGCAGTTAGCAATTTAGCCTAAGCCAACATCTGCTACAGCTTTGTTACCTAAACAGGGGTTCCAAAACTTTTCCATGCCATGGCCCCCCAAACAGTAATAGCTTCTGGCTGGGTACCCCCTTTGCAAACCTACTGACAATGCTACAAAATATATGAAGAAACATCCACACTTAGAATGATTTTCTTACTTGTATTCACTATTCAATAATTATTACATTTGTTAAGCAGAAGAATATCACTGACAACATGTTTTTGTCACTGTATTATGTAGGGCTGAGCAATTTTATCGATTCTGTGATATATATTTATATTTTGTTTCCCCCGAGTATCGTTTTTTTAGGCGCAAGTACTAATACATTAAGCCCCATTCAAATTCCCAGTGTTCCGCACTTTGCAGGAAGAGCAATTTGGGCTGCCAGCCCCTAGTGTCGCTGTAGAGCATTTCTAGTTACCCAGACGCCGATGCCTTTCTCATCCGGTTCGAGCTGAGAGATTCAGGAGAATGGTGGCGAGTATAAATCCAGTGCCTGCATTTTCAAACAGATGTCTGGGAGCATTTTTTGGTTCAAAAACAAAAAGGAAAGCAACGATTGAGACAAAAGTATGGCGTTTTGCAAACTGTGTCACACAAACGTTCAGTACTCTGGAAATACCAACAACCTGCGAGCCCACCTAAAACGTCATCACCTGGACAAGGAAATGCCAACTGAGACCGAGCCAAAGAAGCTGCGGCGCGACCCGAAACAAACCACGCTGGACAGTGACGGCGGTTGTTGCCACAAGTTCCCATTTTCTTCACCGAGGTTGCAGAAAATTACGGAGTCCATTGCCTACTTTATTTGTCAGGATCTGAGACCATATTCGGTGGTGGAAAACACCGGCTTTAGGCACATGGTGAACGTGATGGAGCCCCAGCAATGCTATTGTCAGCCGTGAATTGAATTATTGGCTGCCATGATTTATTTTTAGTTAACCTGGTGGCTACCTACCTCATATGTTCAGTATCAAGCTAAAAAAGCTGCCAAAGAAGGCCACTTGCTGCACTGTAACTCTCCATTGTTCACTTTACTTTTCAAAAGCTTGAAAGCTACAATTTGCACTCAGTTTCAATAAATGAAACTAATTTTCTCACCACATCTTTGATTCATTTTGTCCAGCATTTGCAAGCTGCCAGTCAGAGCCATATATTGTGTAATTGATGCTTTCAGTTTAATTAATTCAATCCAAGTAAATGGAACACTCACAAGATGTCACCAAAATCACTTTGTCCCTTTAAAATCTTTCAGAAAAGGATGTAAGTATTGAATTTTATCATGAGCTGAATATTGAGATATTAATCGTATCGTGAGCTGAATATCGTGTATCGTATCGTGAGATTAGTGTATTGCTACGGCCCTTGTATTATGACATGTTGGTCCTTTCCTTCAGTCTTTCTTGTCAAAAACTTGTCCATTTTAGATAGCTATGCTAGCTTGAGGAGCAAAGCAGCTTGATAAATGGAGCAAACCGCCAAGTCTACACACGACTTAATGACGTCATGAATGATGATTTGACTGGAAAGCAACTGGAAAGATGAGCATCACAAATAACATTTTGATCCATCCATCCATTTTCTTCCGCTTGTCCTGTTAAGGGTGGCGGGTGGCTGGAGCCTATCCCAGCGGCTTTCGGGTGAGAGGCGGGATACATAATGGATGGGTCGCCAGTCCATCGCAGGGCCAACAAATATAGACAAACAACCATTTACACTCAGTCATACCTATGGTCAATTTGGAGTATTCAATTGGAGTATTCAATCAGCTTAGTTGCCATTTGCATATCTTTGGACTGTGGGTAAGCCGGAGTACCCAGAGAGAACCCACGCAGGTACAGGGAGAACATGCAAACTCCACACAGAAAGATCCCGGGCCCGAACCGGGACTCGAACCCAGAACCTTCTTGCTGTGAGGCAACAGTGCTGCTGACCACTGCACCTCTGTGCCGCATAACATTTTGATATGATATAATATTATGAATTATATTTTATAACGATGATTTAAAAAATATAATATATTTTATGATAATGATTAAAAAAAATTAGATTCAATTTTTTAAATTTATTTATTTATTTTTTATGTTCCCCCTGATTTACTGAGGCCCCCCTAGTGCCACGGCCCCCACTCTAAAAAACGCTGACCTAAACCACTTGGACTGCACTGTAGTGAAGGACTGTAGATCCTTTACAATAAACTTGGTAACAGCCCTGTGACATTCTTTTTTTTCTGCAGTCATCTTCATTTGCCCTTGTTTGATGATGGTAATTGGGGATCTCTGCATTAGCGGACTTGTAGAGGCTACTTCTTGGTTCACATTCCCTTAAGGATAAATGTTATTTACAATTAGAGAGGTAATGGTGATTTATACTTGTGGAGTTAATAACTACAAACTTAACAAGTATACCAGGAATTGCTGTTGTCAAAGCAGTGTTGGAGATTATGCTGGGAAGTAGCCCTGAGGGCACAGCGTTCGCATTAGCTTCTTGGCTTAATAAGCACTCAAAAACACCGCTCTCCTTCAGCTTTATTCCATGAGTTCCTAAGTGTTTCATTAAGTTGCTGGTGTTTCCCCCCTTGTCCTCAACTGCTTTGGGACAAATATTGCATTGAGCCATTTTTTTTAAGGTTAGCCCATACCTTTGCCCATCTGGCTTTCAAGGCTGACATGATGACTAGAGCCAAGCAGGCGCTACATCATCACCTTTTGTCAATGGCAGCAGTGTCATTATGATGCGATGTTAGCTGTATAAAAATACCGTTAGAAGTTTCATTTGTCCAAAATCTTAGCGCTACTCCTGTACTGACTCAATTGGGAACCAGGGCCAAAAAATACTGGTTCTCGGTATGTGTCCCTAGTAACATGGCAATCACTGTGTTAACTGACACAAGGTCTATGCATACCATATCTGTTAACTTCAGGATTTGTGTGTGTGTAGGCCAACTAATCCAGAAATTGTATTTAGTTTTTGCTTTCTTTTTTTATCTTGAGAAATAATGCAGTTTACTGATTTGCATTGGATTCTATTTAATCCAACAACTATTGGTCTAATTTTTGCTACATTTATATGTTTGGTGAATCATTCTGAACCCTAAGTCCAAAAGTTCATATTTTGTCACTCCTGATGAGACTTGGCTGCTGTTAATCTTGAACTCAACTCCTTGACCCGCCTCATTCTTAGCCATCCCTGATGCTCTACCTCATTCTGCCATGAGCCATCCTCTTGAAATGCCACTGTGGTGCTCATCTCCATGGCAACCCCTCTGACATCAGTATCACTACTCCTTAGCCAATGGGAGAGGGACGGAGAGAATGAGTGCATTGACACTTTGAAATCCTGTTGTGCAGTTCAGACTGAGATGTAATTTCAGTGATTATGCCTGTCAAGATGAGCACAGTGACTTCTGGCTCAATGGGCTTGTGAAATGTTCATGTGCAGTGCTGCTTGTTGCTTGAAACTGGTGTTCATGGGAACCAGACATTCCTATTACATGTAAATTATGATTTCTTGCAAAGTAGATTTTGCAGAAGTGGCCAGTAATATTTAATTGTGTAATGTAGAAAGTGAGCCCCAGATTACACCTGATAAGCAGATTAGTATCTTGCGTTGCAGCCTCTGTCATTACTGTACATGAAATGAATGAATAAATAAATGAGGCAAAATTGTCAAAAGGCTAGAGTGTTGCTAAGCCAGAGAAGATGCTATAAATGAAGGCCACTTGACTGTATCTCATGGACGTATATCCAATGTGTATGTACAGATGTAAAGGTTGGATTCAAAGCAGCCTCACACAAGTGCCTCTGTGAATACAAACGTGTATGTCTCATCCCTTAAATGAAGTAGCTCTAATGTGCTCACAAAGCAAATATGTTAAATTTACCTCACAAAAAATTGTGAGGCCCACATTATCTTGTATAGGTTTTTTTTGTGTGTGCTTAACCACTGTGGCCTCACCTGTTGTAAAATGAGAAACCACATATATATATATATATATATATATATATATATATATATATATATATATATATATATATATATATATATATATATATATATATAAAACAAATAGGTTTGCCAAGTGTTCTTTGTATTTGGAGGTCTGCGGGACTTGGGTCATTCAGCTAATCAGAAAATACCAGTATAAATTGCTAATGTCTATTGTACTTTACATGTCATTAAGGGAATGTCAGCAAGCAGATGGGGTCAAGTTTCCCTCCAGTTTATCAAATGTATGGAGATGGATTGGTAGATGATTGATGGAGAGATGGATACGTTGATTGATGTAATTGGAATGACTCATTTACTGCCTTTACTGCTCCCAGTTGTAGTAAAATGTAAAAAGGTTTTTGCACCCAATATTAATCAGTTATTTTAAATTTGGTATCTGCTGATACCAAGTCCTGATCCAATCCACATAATGCAGTTGGTCTAGAACCACTTCAAAATACATTGTTACGAAGATGAATCCTATGTGTAATAAACAAATGATTCTGCATAGTGAAAATATGGCCTGGAATCCAAGCTGCTCCTTGACACTTATGTATTTTTTGAGATGACAAAACCTGAGACCCTTACCTTTCAAAAAATGACAAAAGTGGAAAATCTTTTATAGCTGAAACTAGCAATTTTTTGACATTTTGAATAAAAATGAAAAATAATGATGATGATTGTCAAAAAAGTTGGCAATTAAATTTCTTAACAAATTAAGTTATTTCTTGCATTTCTGCACAACTGATGTTAAATAAAATTATCAGATTTTGATTGATTTAAAATGACTTTTCAGCCTTAGTGATTTTGAATTGGTTATCCAAACTGGTGCAGAGTTCAAACAAAACAAATTAAAATGATAAATAATGTATATAGAGATTCAAAAAATATACTCTTACCTATAAAGTAATAAGATTTATTCTGAGATATTTTACAAATGGTTATGGTATATTTGTTGAATTGCAGTAGCAATATGCACAAGACGTGCATTCAATGATGTGATATTACAAAGCAATCCAGACAAACTTCATTGGTCAAGAAGAACTCATGGTTGTTTATATTCATATTTCTGTATAAAAGTTATCTTCAATAAGGGATCCAAGGGGTTCTTGATGCAAGTGGCAGGATGTACACCTCGTGTAAAATATACATTTAATGGATGAATGTCTGTGGAGAATCAACTGGTCCTGAAATCTGTGACCTTGCTGATAATGAGCTCAAGCAGAGATACCACAGTGTAAGTGTTTGGTTTGCGCCTCAGAGCTGGATAGTGTACAATGATGACATACGGGAGAGGCAGAATTCTTGTAGGCAGAGGAATAAAAAGAAAAAAACTATGCTAATACGGGGCTTTCTGTCAGAGGCCTGTTGGCCTGCTGGATAAGATTTCATTAAGGATTTGCCTGTGTGTGGTACACGGCTGTCACTGCTCATGGACAGTCAAATCTGTGTTTACCTAAATGCTCGCTGTAAAAGAAACCATCTTTGACTTTGATGTTGTTGACACCATTTAAAGATGTACAAATGGGCCATTGAAGTCTTCTCTTGAATGGGACACAGCTGTTATTTAAAAATTCCATTTTATATCAAGATTTCTCTTTTTGCTATGTACAGTAATTCAGCTTGTGTTGTTGCTGCACTTTTTGTAACCAAGTTTACTTTTGATTTTTTGTGCCAGATAAATTGGCAGACTAAATATAATGGACAGTGAACAAATGTGAACCACAAAAGCTTTAATTGTCTTTATTAAGTTGATAATGGAAGCACATCTGTATTTAGTTTGATGGGGTGTTTTTTGTGGTCTCTATTAAGCTCGTTATGAAACCAAGTTGCACAAAACGCAATAGAGCACTATTACTGTTTATTTGTGAAAGCCTGCTTTCGTAAAATAGGTTAAAAATGTCGTAAGATTGGACAATGTTTGTTTTTAAACAAATACTGGTACATGGAATTGTGCCTCATCAATAACTGTTTAATACCATGTCTGCCTAAAGAATGCTACGCTGAAGTTAACAGTGACAGTGAAAAATTTGAAAGATACCATAGTTGAAGTGTTTGGTTTGCACCTCAGAGCTAATAGGCCCAACTGTTTTCAGGATCTGCAGTAAATCTTATCTGACTCTGCAGCTGGATTCTCAAGATCACAGGATAATCCATCTTGCCAGGCTCCAAGTTACGTGCCTGTGTCTTCACCAAAAGCGGTGCGGCCAGTCACTGTCCTTAAAAGAGACAGGGGTGTGGCTTAGGTTTGACAGCATTCATGCTGTAGGCTCAAAACAACAATGGCAGCTCCTGAAGAGGTTAGATACTGCAATAGTATCAGTTATGTCAGAACTGGAGAGTATTTCTTCTTTTAAAAAGTAGCAAAGAGCACCAACCTGACTGGTTGAAGCCATGATAAGCATAGAGTTGATCAAATTACCTGCCAAGTATTTTTTGAAAGTGCCTACCTTTGTCCAAGCAGTTTCCAAGGGTTTGATTCCACTAAATCCTGCAGATTAATAGATAATGTTATTGCAAATAAGGCGGCATGGTGGTGCAGTGGTTAACACTGTCGCCTCACAACTAGAAGGTTCCAGGTTCAAACTCTGGCTCAAGCACAGGATCTTTCTTTGTAGAGTTTTCATGTTCTCCCATGCTTGTGGGTTCTCTCCGGGTACTCTGGCTTCCTCCCACAGTTCTAAAACATGCCAGTAGGGACTAGGCTGATTGATACTCTAAATTGACCGTAGATGTAGCTGTGAGTGTGAATGGTTCTCTGTCTATATTTGTTGGCCCTGCGATGGACTGGTGACCCGTCCAGGGTGAACCCCGCCTCATGTCCGAAGGCTGTTGTGACATTTTTTATGTCAAGTCTAGGCTACTAGGTGCTAGTGAAACTGGCTTATCTGTTCAGTCAATTTTGAACCAGACTCGCTGATTGACCAGATATCTTATTTTTCCAACCCACATTACACTACTCTGCCCACAATCAGAATTAGGTTGAGCGAAAAATAACACTGACAGGATGTTGATTGAATTAAAGCGGAGCAGCCATTGGAGTAGACGGACACAGAGTGCTGCATGCAGTACAGAAAGAAGAGAATCTTGACTCATTGCATCGCAACAATGTCAAAATCACAATGAAAAGTATTATTTGAACAGCAATCCACTCAGAATTAGAACATTGAAGATGTCTGGCCTAAATAATCATTTTAATCTAGAAATTTATTGAACTTGAAAAGCAAAATCACAGATCTGCTCTTTTACTCCTGAGAAGGTGTTTGATTTTTCATGATGAGCAAATTTGGTGTAAACTTGTAAGTATCCTTTGCAAGTTAACATGATGAGAGAAAACATCGAAATATTGTGTTACTCCAACTAAAACTGGAATTTTAAAGTATATGTAAATGTGTTTTTTTTCCAAATAAAAAGTTGGACATGTCTAGATAGTGTGACTGAAAGTCAAACTACTCAAACATGCATGCTACAATTGTTTGGTAATCAGCATGGCATTATGCATGTGTTCCATAGGATCCATGTGGTGCTAAACCTGGAAGTCAGATCGCGAACATGGCTGGCAAACTACAGGGAACTTGCTCTCAGTACATCTCTGCCAGGCCCAAACCCTGGAATCCTTTAAATCCTTGTTGAAGAGGCACTTGTTCTCCCAGGCCTTCGCCTGTTAATTTGTTGTCTTGTTGTTTTCTGTGTTATTGTTAAGCGTCCTTGGGTGTTTTGAAAGGTGCTATATAAATTTAAATCCTTATTTATTGTTATTATGAAAAACCAGCCATTTTGAACTAAGATACAAACTTACTGTCTATGGTTAAGGAGCTGTCCATTTCTGATTAATAGTTTCAGATTTAAGTCAGCAGTTCAGAGCACACACTGCTTGCCACTGGTAAAATTATTTTGGCGTGTGACCAAAAAGGTGAACTGGAAGAAAGTTGGAATGTAACTCGGTGTAAGGTGGCATGGCGCCACCATTCTGGAGGCAGACATAATTGGGTGAATGAATGAAAACCAGCCATTTTGAACTAAGATACAAACTTACTGTCTATGGTTAAGGAGCTGTCCATTTCTGATTAATAGTTTCAGATTTAAGTCAGCAGTTCAGAGCACACACTGCTTGCCACTGGTAAAATTATTTTGGCGTGTGACCAAAAAGGTGAACTGGAAGAAAGTTGGACTGTAACTCGGTGTAAGGTGGCATGGCGCCACCATTCTGGAGGCAGACATAATTGGGTGAATGAATTGATTCTTCCCAATTCATGTAGACTGAGATACTGACAGCAGCATAATTAGATGGCTAGAGCTGCAATTGTGCATGTAAACCCACTGACTTTCAGAGCCTAATGTGAAGCTGAAATAAAGCATATGAACACATGCCACATAGCATAGCAAGGATCTTAGTCGTTTTTGCAAAATGCATGGAAAGGAAAGGTGGGTACCATCAAATTTCGTTGCATTGCTGGTTTTGACAATATGGTTAAACATGGCCATTGTAGTCAGTGTATTATATAAACAGGGAGTGTATCTTGATGAAAATGCAGCCAAAACTTTCAAAGTTCTTGGTGGTAGAGCATTAAGTGACCAAATGTGCAAACATAATTTTCCTTTTTTTTCCTGTATCTTTTTGAGACAGAATGTGTCTGATCTTAGCCTATGTTACGTAGGTGAAAGAAGGTAGTCCTGCAGATTTGTTTGATGTGGGAGTTGAAAGACAACTCCTGATCAAGGATAACATCTGGGTTCCTTACGGTATTGCTGGGGGCCAGGGTAATGCCATTGTTGTGCAGTGCAGAACTGAAATTTGGTGATTATTAATAGTTAATATTTATCAAAGATTGATATTAATTCTTATTTAAATTAATAAAGCATATTCATTTAAATTAATAATAAACAGGGCACCACTAGAATATCTGGACCAATAACCAAAGTGTGAATGCGGTCTCAAAAGGTATTCATCCAGAATTGTCAATATTTGGGGAAATGTTGATATTTCTTGAGTGAACAGAGAAGGAATGGAGTTTGGCACTGACTCTTGTCAACCAGCTTTTATCACAATATACAAACAAAAACGCTAGGAAAACTTCTTTTTAAAATACAGCAGGATTTATTAACATTAGCAAAACCAGTCTCCAATCAATATCACTTCTGTGTGATAAGTCCTATCAAAAGCTACAACTGCTAACTACAGATCACAAGCAAGTATGGCAAAGCAAGCAGTGTGTGGGTGTGTGTGGGTGGTTGCATGTGTGCGTGTGGATGCCTGAGGTGAGGTGGAACAAGATGGCGGGCGTGACTCGTTACAGTCATGTCACGTTAGTGTCAGCCGGAAGGAGGGCTGCAGAGTGTAGTGGTGGCTCACCAGTAACATGTGACTCTAACAAAGGAGAACAACTGAGCGGGAGGTTTAAACTCTCTGGCACTCGGGTGCTTGAATGTGTTTGTGTGCATGTGAGTGTGTGTGTATATGTTTATGAAAAGACAGAGGTAGAAATGTTGAGCAGCAGTATTCTGACAATTGTAGGGAAGGAGCAGTATTTCTCTGTGCTACACAGAAACTCGCTTGGCTTAGTTGATGAGCGGTGTGAGTCTGGACCTTTTAACTAACACTGCAGGTACAGCAGAGCTACACAAAATTAATCCACTGCAGACAGATAAAATCACAGTTCACTCAAGTCACAAGCAAACAGTGGCAACAGCAGCCCAAACAAAAACTTCACAGTAGGCTTGAGTTCAAAAAATTGATTCACCAATTCTGGATCAATTCTCCATTCAATACCCGAATATCGATTCTTATGTCCAAATATCGATTGTTTTTTTTAACAATATTCATTGTTTCTTCTCCTGCAATGAACTTTTATCCCACGAGTCGTGTTATGAGTGCAGAGCAAAACATACAAAATGGCGACAGAAACTCTGGACACTAGCAATAACAAAGCCTTTTTAAAAACGCCAGATCGTCTCAAATCCAATATATGGCAGCATTTCGGATTTAGAAACAGTCTTGGGGAAAAATGTGCTTGACAAAAGCAAAGCAATTTACAAGCTTTTTCAGCTCGAAGTAAAGTACCGTGGGAATACGACTAATCTCTGCAACCACATGTCGCGACATCACCCAAATGTGACGAATGAGCCGTCCGGACCACAACAAAGGAAACTCAAGGAAAGTCTTCAACTACCCATTAACTCGACACGAGGAAAGAAAATAACGGAAGCAATCACTAAAAACTTTTATATGGAAAGATACGCGCCCCTACCCCGTTGCTGAAAATGTAGGATTCAAGCGTGTGATGAAGGTTACAGAACCACACTACGTGACGTTGTCTAAGAAACATTTGTCTTAGACAGTTATCCCAAACATTTACACATCTTGATGTACCCTGCCAGCAACAATTTTGAACTGGAAACTCGACTGGCCCACAGTGAGAAAGCATTATCCAGTCTTATCTAGTCTGGTAGCATGCAGTGGCATGAGTGAGCGTAATATGACTTTGAGGTACTGTAATGTTACTGTTACATCATTCATGATGCTGGGACTAACTCGGTTAAATAGTTTAACAAGGTAGCAAATATTTAAGGTCGGTTAACCTAACTTTCTTCTGCTTGCTAACATATCATGTCATGCTCGACTGATAATATCAATTTAGTCTAGTATGTGCTGTTGGCTTTTCATTACAGTACACTACTTCACTCTCACTCTGAGGTTACTGTTGAGTGCGACATGAGAGAATAAAATTACGTGTTAACATGGCCGTCAGTTGGCCAACTTTTGGCTGATTACCGATCATTTTATAACGGCTATCATCGGCGGATTAAATTGGCCGGGCCCTAAAAATAACCAAGCTCTAATTACAATGGCTCCCAATCATTTTAAAAATGACCCACTTTTTTTTAAACATGGGGGCCAAAATCGTTCCCAAAATATTTTCTTAATTTCATACCCTGCCTCCTGTTGAGCTGCGAGGGCTAGACTTGCCATTTGTCTCGTCTGTGCATGCTGCCCAGGTTGGAAGCTGTGTTGCTGGAACAATAGTGGTGGACATGGTACAGGGCTACCTGGGGCCAGCTGACTGGGATCGTGTGTGTGTGTGTGTGTGTGTATACGTGTGTACGTGTGCAGTGTTTGGGATCTGCCCAGTGTCTGAGAGGTGTCTGGCCTTAACGAGGGGGCCCTGTACCAGGGACACATGCACTCACATGTGGGGGAGAGTGGGTTATGTTGTGCATTGTATAATTAATGTTATATATTTGTTTGTAGATGTCCATCGACATCAAATGATGGCAGTGAGTATTCCACCAGGGATCTGCTGTGTAGCTGGTGTTTTGTTTTTGTTTTTTTCAAAACCCTGGATATTGCAGATAACTGGGACAATCGTTTATGCAGTCATTTGAAACTAAATGAGTAGTTACATTTTCAACAATCGATCCTTACATTTTCAAAATAATTTGATTGTTCAGTCAATCCTTTCATTGGAAAGATGACTGAACATTAAACCTAAACATGAGGTGAGATGGTGCCAAAAGTTTATATTATCACTGGTTTACATTTTATACTGTAATAACATCACAGGGTTTTGCACATAATCAAATTTAATTTAAATCACAATATGGCCTGATTAAATTATCAAATTGCAGGAAGGCACAATCTTTGTTAAAGGTCTATATGTGTCAAAATACTTTTAAAATGACTATTGTGGTGCTTCAGAGATATGGTGTCTGGACATTCTATCAATTAAATCCTGAAAATTTCAATCTCAATGTCAGTCAAAATAATTGCAGTTAGATTTTTTTTTTTTCTGGATATTTCATGCAGTCGTATCACATCTCAAACATGAGTTGCATGAGGACATCGTTTGTAAGTAATTTGCTTCAGACAAAAGAAGGGAAATATGAACCCTCCAGATCCTTTTTTTTAATCATATTCCATCGAAGTTCTCAGCTACTGCACCGAGACCCGCCACCTTAAGAAATTTTCTGATGACTCTGCGGTGTATCAACAAGGGTGAAGAGACTGAGTACAGGGCTGTGGTGGACAACTTTGTCACTTGGTGCAAGTAGAACCATCTGCAGCTCAATGTGGCAAAGACCAAGGAGCTGGTGGTAGGCATGAGGAGAACTAGGGCTCCATTGTCCCCCGTTTCCATCCCGAGATGGTGGAGGACTTCATATACTAAGGGGTGTACTTGGACAATAAACTGGACTGGACTAAAAACACAAACATCGTCATAAGAAGGGCCAAAGTTACCTCTATTTTCTGAGGTGACTGAGGTCCTTCAGCATCTGTTGGACGATGCTGCAGATGTTTTATGAGTCTGTAGTGGCCAGCGCCATCTGTGTGGCTGCAGGTTTTCATTTCAACTGAGCAAAAGCAACACCTGATCCAACAAATGAGCTATGTGGACAGAGCTTAGTTGATTTAAGTAGGATCAGGTGTTGCTTTTGCTCGGTTGGAATGAAAACCTGCAGCCACACGGCCCTTATAGGATCAGTTTGGACACCCCTGCTCTATGCTGTCGTGTGCTGGGGCAGCAGACTAAAGGTGAGGGATGCTGGCAGACTTAATAAACTTATCCGCAAAGCCAGCCATGTTGTAGGAGGGGAACTGGACTCTCTGACAGCAGTGTCAGAGAGGAGGATGTTGTACAAGATTAGGACCATTTTGGACAACACTTCACACCCCCTCTATCACATGCTGGCTAGCAGGAAGAGTACTCTCAGCCAGAGACTCATCCCCCCACGTTGCACCACTGAGCGCCACAGGAAATTATTCCTACTGGTGGCTATCAAACTGTTTAACTCCTCCCTCTAAGATGCAGCCAATCCTATAGAGTTGCTTTTTTTGTTTAAATCGTGCAATACAAATATCCCATTCAGTTTAAAAATGTAAATATGTACAAAATATATCTCCTTATATTCTTGATTCTCTATTTCTGTCCCTTATCATATATTGTTTTTTACTGTGAAATTGAGCACTGCAATCCAATAATTTCCCACAAGGGATTAATAAAGGATTTCTGATGTGATCTGATCTGAAGTGGCAACATGATGTCATTCCATCCCAGTCTGCAAATTCCTAACTTAAGCCTAAAGCTTCAGATTGTGTTGCTGGTGCTGCTTTGCTGCTTTCTCTAAGTATTGGTCTGTACGATTATGATGTACATGCCTGGATGTGATCAGTCTTGGTATGTGTTGCCCTCAAGCATAGTGAGCTTTTCCCCTTCTTCTTCTTCCTTCAACCTTACCCCTTCAACATTGTCATGGTAACAGCCTTATTGCATAACAGCGGATGCAGTGTAAAGCCTTGTATTCTCATCTCCCTGGAAACAGTGCCCCCCTCCCTCCCCATGCTCCATCCTTTGTACTGAGCATGCTCAGAGCACAATACAGAAGTAGAGGGAATGGGAAAAGCAACAGCACTGTGTCATTTAAGAGACCACAAACTACAGTACTCATCATCACATATATTTAATGATAAGCCCAGCAGATGAACTAAAGGAAAATTGGACACTGCAAATATCTGTGATTTCAGTCAATTGATTATATACATCTTCATATATAGCTTCATTATAACTACATTCAAGTGAATGTACAGTACGAATGAAGTACTGTAGGCCGATGTTGTTAGTAAAAATGTGGCTGGTTGAAGCCTAATTTGATACAGTGCAGCCAGAGCTTGTACAGTTAACATTCATCTGGGAGCATAGCTTGGTATGCCTTTTTTCTAACAAGCTGGACTTGTTAGAGTGTCACAGTATAACAGATCAGTAAACAACTGCACCTTATTTATTTACATCAAATTTTTCCACTATAATCACAACACCATAGGTTACAAGTTAAAATCCTTCAACTAAAAGTGAAGTGCAGTGTTTCAGATTTGATACCAATAAGGGCACTGACTTAGGCCTCTTCTAGACACAATCAGGCCCTGTGACAGTATAAATGTGTTAATATTGTGGCTTGTCTGTGTGATGTATGTTGTGAGTTCTAACTGAATGAATGAAGCTCTGACAAATTAAAGCCCAGCTTTCAGTGATAAAGCATGATTCTCGCAGTACAGCTAGGCGAGCGTACTGATGATACTACTCTCAACTCTGCATGCTTTATACTTCCTCAAACCTCTTGTTTGTTAAAGGCTTTCACAAACAGAAGGAACTAAGGGGCTTGGCTCAGTCAATATGTTGAAATTTAGTGTGGACACAACTCAATACACTGCTTCTAAACTGAGGCGCTGAAATGTTAACTTCTGTTTACACTTGTAGAGGGCGTGATACGTGGCTCTTGGCTTTTTGTAGAGAGAAATCTGTAGTAATGCTACCTTCCAGGTTGACCCACAAAAAAATGTCTTCCCTGCATCACTCTTATGTAACTATTATAACATGATAAATGTATAGCTTCTGTCAGAAATTGTTGAATGCTGTACTGTTGATGGTTCAAAAATCTGAAAACATGTCTGTGCCCTGTATGTGATTTTTTTTTATTTTTTATGAATAAGTCTTATGGCTCTCTGCCTCTCTGTACTTTGGTGTCTCTACCTCTGTCGAACAGTTGCATGGAAAACAGTTTCCTCCCACACACATACACATTCCTCACACATAAGTGGAAAGGAAGGTCACTCATATTTCCCTCGCAGAAGGCTGGCACACTTGTGTTTACATTTCTGTCCCTCCACCCCCATCACTATAGCAACTGATTTTCTCATTTTGTCCCACTATGTGCATATTTTCAGTCATTTCTGTTGTTTGTAATGTGCAAAAATATAATCGCTATTGCCAAAATGTACATGATGTAGCTCCAGAGCTAAAGGAAGTAATATTGCTAGATTTTGCAATTTTATTTAAGGCACCAAATTCACAGTAATTTGAAAAAAAGTGTGAGATCCTGAAAATGTGTCCTGTAATAGACTTGAAAATGTTTGATTTTATTTATTATTCATTGAATTGTTGGTTCAATGATTGCATGTATTCTAAAAATAATTATTCTAAAAATAGTTGTATGTTTTTTGAGGCAAAGTTTTAAAGAGGCTGATTAGGCTCCAGTGTGGGAAGTTTAAAATATATCAGAATGGTTGAGGACTATCAGAGTGAAACAACCGTTCATGTGATATTTCATCTGTCAAGTGTATTTTGCAACAAACCATTGTCTTTCAGTCTCTCCTGCTCTGGATCCTAACTTAAGTGTTCTGTTGACCTTTCTTGAGGGGAAAAAGGAGTGCTTGTTTTTGAGTAGGTGATGCCTATAATGAAAATACGGCAAGATCATTGTCATTCCAAAATAAGATTGCAAGAGGTATAAATTTGAGATCTTGACTCTTCTAATTAATCATACAGCCCTACCTAAAATAACTAATTAGGACAACTCCAAACAGCTACAAGGAAATAGGTGTATTACCGCCACCTACTGATCTGGTCTCTTCAAGTCTGCCTGCCGTGAATAATGTAGCCTAGTACTGACCCACACATTATGTATCTAGGACTCCTATGTAGAAATAAATGCCATCTTTTTAGAAAGATTCTGATTACTACTTTTACTGACTACATGTGTGGTGAAAGTTGATTGACATGTCTGTAGATGGTCCATAGATAGGTTAGACCTAAAGTTAGGTTCGGTACTTTGGTCTTTAAAAGCCTGGAATCTGGATTTTCTTTTTCCAGGCTTTTAAATGAAATTGTAGAATTGTAAATTGTAGAATTAAGGACTGTTAAGTACACACACAGAGATGTCTCATAAGTTCCACCCTCAGTGAGAAAGTGTAGAAAAAATACAGGTACGAGCAAAACGGCATCTATAAATGACAGCAAGACACAGAGTTCTTTAATGCTACCTAATCATTTGTGATAAGTCTGAGTATCTGTGTTTTTCCTGTCATTTGCTTGGGATGTTTTTCTACTTGATGTATTAAACGAACTCAAATGGTGACTCAATAACCACAATAAAAGTCAAATGCTGGGCTTGCTGAACTGTGCATCCCTAGTATTTATACAAATTAAGAAGTAATATGTAATGTCACTTTTTATTTCAAAGGTTATCTGGAATTAAACATCATGAATCATGTTTGACCTAAAATAAACACTTATCTGTTTCTTTAATTGTATTCCTTCACATCTGTGTCTAACAATTGTTGTTTTATGTTTTTAAATAATCTAGCTCTGCCTACGACCGGGACAACAAGATCCGTGTGGCCATTAAGAAAATCAGCCCGTTTGAGCACCAGACGTACTGCCAACGCACCCTGAGAGAGATTAAAATCCTTCTGCGCTTCAAACATGAGAACATTATTGGCATCAATGACATCATCCGTACACCAACCATCGACCAGATGAAGGACGTGTATCCTTAAAGAGATTTCTTACTTTTACACTCAGGTTAGGTGTCGCCATTATGTGCTGTATATTCAACTTCATTTATGAGCCTTGACTGTTTAATTAATCTTTCCAGTCAATATACTTAGAGTCAGATGTGGCTGGAAACCAGCTACATTTACTGTTAGAATTGAGTAAGCTTGTGGATAAATTGTGCTTATAAGAATAGTTTTAATGCAATATGCTTTTTTCTTTTACTTGTCTATCTGTGATGACAGAACTCTACTTTTACTTTGTTGCATTTGACTGTATTCTGATCATTACTTTATTTTTTTTTAAAAAGTTTTTCTCATTCAATGCACAATCTGGTTATTTCTGACTGATGCTGTAGCATTGCATCTTGTCATGTGACAATAATCAGGTGATGCCCCTGTCACCAATGGGACACATTGCGCTACAGCACAAAAGAGGACAGAGATAAAACCAAACATCTTTAATGAGAGGATAATGAGTCATAAAGCTCCGGATATCTATTGATTTCAACAACTGCTGTCTTCTCATCGATCATTGAGATGGCAACAGCAAGCTGGCAGAAGGATCTGCAAAGGTAGCAGAGAAGAAGAGGTGCTCTGGGAGTAATGATGTACCAAACAGTTTAGTTTGTGTTTTTGTTGTTGTTTTTCCAGAATGTCATCACTCACCTACCACTGTATGTAGAGATCATACATAGAAGATAAGGGTGTCTGCTTTGACACATGACTAACATACATCAGTTAGACAGCAACATTACACAATGGAGCACACACACATACTGAGTAGCAACATCTTTTTATTTTATTAAACATGTATTATGGTTTAAGTTACAGGATGTATTATGGTTTAAATTACAGGGATATTGTTTGGCTGTATCTTAATTTGCACATTTTCCATTTTATTTGATCACGTTCGTAATGTTATGTTCCTCTCAAAAGAAGAAGGCCAAGCAGGACCACTTGTCCAGTTATTTCCGACACCAGGACAATGTCCGGCCTGAGGGTGGTCACTGCGATGTTTTCTGGGAATTTGAGCTGTCTCCCTAAGTTGACTCTTAGCTGCCAGTCCCATGCTGATGCAAGCAGCTTCCCTAGCTGATTCAGGTGCTGTTGTGATTTCTCCCCAGCTTTTAATGAAGGTGACGTTCTGCCTTGTAGGTTGCTGGTGTCTACTGCAGGGGATCCCATTTCTGATGACCTCTGCAGTGACCCTCGGCACGTACGTAGAATTTTGTCATAAAGAAGCCCATGAAATCTTTGCTACCCAGGTAAATAGCAATACTTGGTTCAATAGAGCTGTGGCTCTCTGTCAGTCTGGCTACAGTACTGAAGAAGGATCAGGCAGGAACCTGGCGTTGTTTTTGTGTTCCTCAATTAGTGCCGAGTAGTAGGCTTCTCTAATTTTATGAAGGGCTTTCCTATAGGTTTTAAGGGTATCCTGCCAGACTACTGTATATGTGACTCCTCCAGTTTGGAAGAGGCCATATTCTCTCCAGTTTCTGAGGTTTTTGTTTAAGCTGTCTGGTTTCGGAATTGTATCAAGGTGCTTGTTTCCTTGGAGTCATTGTTTTCTTTTTTAGTGTGGCAATAGAGTCCAAAGTTGTTGGTAAGGTGCCTGCTGCACTATCGATAAAATGATCAATTTTGAAGGTTGACAACAGCATCCTCTGTTATTATGGGACATGACACTGAATTTAGTGCCAATGGAATCGCTTCCGTAAATCTAGTTACGGCCTGATCAGACAAACGTCTGGAGACTACAATTTTCCTTAGTGGAGTGTAGTCAATAAGTACAAATGCAAAAGTGATTAATTGATGGTCTGATAAAAGAGCATTCTGTGGAAATTCAACTAGATGTTCAGCTTTAATTCCATATGTTAGGACGAGGTTTAGGTTGTGGTTGTGACAGTGAGTAGGTTCATGAACGGACTGATGGAAAACAACTGAGTCTAGAAGAGACATAAATGCAGTACCCAGACTGTCGTTATCAAAATCCACATGAATATTGTAGTCTATCCATCCATTTTCTACCGCTTATCCTGTTCAAGGTTGCGAAGGGGTGGAGCCTATCCCAGCAGCCTTCGGTGAGAGGCAGGATGCACCCTGGACGGGTCGCCAGTCCGTCGCAGGTCCATCACATAGAGACAGACAACCAGTCACACACACAGTCACGCCTATGGTCAGTTGAGAGTATCAATTAGCCTGGTCCCCTCTTGCATGTCTTTGGACTGTGGGAGGAAGCTGGAGTACCTGGAGAGAACCCACGCAGACAGAGAGAACATGCAAACTCTACACAGAAAGACCCAGTACTCGAGCCGGGGCTCGAATCTGGAACCTTTTTATTGTGAGGCAACAGTGCTAACCACTGCACCACTGTGCCGCCCTTATTGAAATCACCTACAATAATGACTATCTGTTTTCAGAACTAAACTGGATAAAAACTCTGAGAATTCAGTTAAGAATTCAGAGTAAGGATTAGGAGGGCGGTACACAAAAATAAATAAAAGCGGCTGTAGAGTTTTCCTGGCTGGATGAGACAAACTGAGAATCAGGCTTTCTACTGAATTGAAACTTACTTTGGGTTTGGGATTTATTACTCAACTTCTGTCAAAAATGGCTTCTCCTACTATCATACTACAGTGAGCTTCCTCCACCCCTGTGCGAACCTCTTCATGGATCATCTGCTGCCTTTCCTTGCCCTTGGCCCTGTTGGAGCGAGGTCTTGGATGCTCCTAAGTCCTGCTTGTCCTGATGCTACTGCCCCCATTAGCTCACTGTGTTGCGGACATGATTCAGCCTGGTCAGCTGCCTCTTGGGCCTTCCACTTCCTGCCAGTTCTGACTTCTATGCCTACTTAGGAGACCTTGATGTCACAGGAGTGTCTTTACAGCAGCACCTCTCTTTCTCTGGTCACCATAAACTCCTCCTTAAGACTCCTGAAGGGTAGTTTCACAGGGGTAGCTACACTTAGAGCATTGTTGTTTGGATGAAGAGACAAACTGAAGAACTTCTGCGACCATTTGGTCTCAGCTGTATGGATCATGGATCTATCGTGATTGCACCATTACCGATCAAGATATTTTATGGCTTTGCCGAGCTGTTTAACCAAAATCAGGTTAAATGTCTAAATCTGAAAGAACAATAGTTTGACTCTAAATTCAATTACAATGCTGCAAACTTTTTTTTGTGGGACATGTCCCCCAGGTCAAGCAGGGAAAAATAATGGGACTCATACATTGAATTGACGACACGTTACAAGCACAGAAGGACATTCCATAAGTTCCCCATTTTAAAGTTCTTTAACTCGACACGCTGCAGATATATTGTCCAGGATCTCATGGAGACAGATCTGTACAAGCTTCTGAAAACTCAGCATCTGAGCAACGACCACATCTGCTACTTCCTCTATCAGATCCTACGAGGACTCAAGTACATCCACTCTGCCAATGTCTTGCACCGTGACCTGAAGCCATCCAACCTTTTGCTCAACACCACCTGCGATCTCAAGGTGGGTTATTCAGAGTGATTTGACTTCTCAAGGCTGATTGTCACTGGCTAAATTCATATGGACAGTGAATCTCAGACTCTCTATTGACCTTTCGATTAAGGTGTTTATGTGAATTGCTTATGACAATATGACTAGAATATTTTATAAGGACTAAAGATGCCTTTGCACAGTGTCACTTATTTTTATATCAAAATTTTCCCCCAGAATTTGATCTGAAATCATGTCACTAACCTGATATATTTTGAAGGTACAACACTGCTTTGAGCTGAGATGTCAACTCTTCTCTTCTAATGTAACTTGGATCTAAATTCTCCATATTTATTATTTGGAGTATTGTTGCAAATGGGTGTATATGAGAATATTGCAGTCCATGTTAACATGCTCATTGATGATACTTTATTTCCTTTTCATTAGGTATTGGTCCTCCTTTGTAACGAATTACCAGCAATTTTTTAACCCCAAAATGTGTTGTCAGTGACAAAAGGCATCTCCAGCCTTTTCTTTTAGTTCAAATTGTACTGCCTTGATGATTTAAATGTAGTTGGTAAATGCAAGGTTCCCCCTCACAGCTTTTCTCTGGTTAAAAAAAGTGGAGGGGCTGTCATTCATTTGTGTATATTGGATATATGTTAACAAAAGGATCAGATAGAGTAATGTGCAAAGAAACATTTAATTACCGACTGCTATGGATTCCTAATGTTTTTAAAGGCACCTAACTTAACTATGAGAACTTATTTAGTGCATTTAACACTTTACAAACTATAAGTTGGCAACAAACACCCATTTTTAAGGCTTCAAATTCCAGTTTGTCTATTGTTGATTGTTTATGAATAATCATATTATGAAAATGTCAACCTGTTTTCCATTCTATTCTTTCTGCCATCTTGGTCTGATTTGTACCCACAGTATTGTCCTGAAAGATTACATTTATGTTTAACTTCTGATTTTTGAATTCACTCAGTGTGATACCTTGTGTCCTCAGATCTGTGATTTTGGTCTGGCTCGTGTGGCCGATCCTGACCATGATCACACTGGTTTTCTAACAGAATATGTCGCCACTCGTTGGTACCGAGCACCTGAGATCATGCTCAACTCGAAGGTGGGTCTTTCATAAGTAGTTGACATGACAACAGTCAGTAGTGAAAAAAGTTCTGAATTTTTTTTCTGGTAATTTTTAATGACTAAATATTTTGTAACCCTATTAACTTTTAATCAATGTGTCTTTTTTGCACTTTCAGGCTGTAATGATTCAGTTTCAGATGGTGCTCTTAAAATTTTGAATTATTTATTTTGACTTGAGTATTAGATAGAATTTCTGTATGTATGAAGTTTAAATGTTCTGTTTTCACTTTAACCTGTTTTACCCTTTTACATGTAATAACATTGTCAAGTGAGACACTAACAGGATGTCCCACACTGGGGACATGATGATAAATTGGATGAAAATTTGAAGTATTCGTGTGAGCAGTCCCTTGAACTTCTTGTGCTATAAAATGTGAAATGTTTTTGCCTGCTCATTCTTCAGAAACAAAGTCTGAAGAGGCAGATTTGATGCTTTCAGCGTTTTGTGTTCTTTTTAATGTAACACAGAGTGATACATTTTACAGGCCAGCTGTAAAATGTGCAATTCTTCAAGTTTTTCTGCACAGCATGATCCGTCAACGCCTAAATTTGTTATTTTTTAAGGAAAAAATCCATCGAGTTCAGTTGGAAAGCAATTACAGAATTTTTTAAATGCCGTAATATACTCATGTATAGTAATATATACATACCCAGTAATATATATGTACTCATGACAAAAACCTAAGATCATATTTATTGTTGGAAAATAAATCATATGAAGAAAACACCACTGGTTTAGAACCTTTGTTCCCTCTCAAAGCCTTGCCAAGCTTTGCACATAACCTAGGTAATAATGCTTGAATTTTATTCAGTATATGAGATAATCAACTACTTACATGATGGAGGACTGTCCTTTTGCTCTCATTCTCAGGGCTACACCAAATCCATAGACATCTGGTCAGTGGGGTGCATCCTGGCTGAGATGTTGTCCAACAGGCCAATCTTTCCTGGCAAGCACTACCTGGATCAGCTTAACCACATTCTGGGTAAAACTTGAAAAGACTTGCACTGTAGTTACGCCTTGAAAAATAACAATACTAACCCAGTAGAAATTCTCTGTGTTTATGTCTGTACATATTGTCATATCTTGTTCATACATTTTTTTTTTTGATAATGCTCCCTTCTTCAATGAGGAAAGAATAACAACCAAAAAAGAAGTTATTATTTAACTCAAATAGTATTAACATTTAAATTGATAAGGACATTCAAGTCCAGTCACTAAAAAGGGAAAGAACATTTATAGTAAATAATAGAATAAACCATTTATAAATAGAGTTGTCCTTATGATTTTAGACCTACAACTGTAAGACTACTGAATTATGAAAAAAATACCAGTTCTTTTTCAGTTCTTATTTTGTTGAACCTAATGAAAAAAAAGAATATATCAAAATGAGTTTAAGAAAAAAAAAAAGGACCAATCTTCTGAACCTGATTCTAGAGAATGTTAAAAAAATTAAAATACCATTTCAGAATGACTGAATTATCTGTCCATCTACTAAATACACAAATGTATTTTAATTCCATTCACCATTTGTTGTAGTTTTTTTTTACAGAAACTGATTTGTTATTTTAATTTTTTTCAATTGTTACTATATTTATTTTTATGTTTCTGCATCATTCAGTTCCCCCCAGAAATAATTTTAAAATGTTTTAATGTTTAGCTGGTAGTCCTACTAAAAATCGAGGACTAATTATTGTTCATGCTTTTCTTTTTGCCCCTCAGGGATCCTTGGTTCCCCATCTCAGGAGGATCTGAACTGTATCATTAACATTAAAGCTAGGAACTATCTTTTGTCACTGCCACTGCGCTGCAAAGTGCCATGGAACCGCCTCTTCCCAAACGCTGATCCCAAAGGTCAGACATGCTCCTGCATTTTCCTCTTGAATTACCAGTGTTAT
The DNA here is from genome assembly GCF_037954235.1 of Aulostomus chinensis. Classification (NCBI taxonomy): domain Eukaryota; kingdom Metazoa; phylum Chordata; class Actinopteri; order Syngnathiformes; family Aulostomidae; genus Aulostomus; species Aulostomus chinensis. The sequence continues at coordinate 18,631,741 of NC_141325.1, read as the reverse complement.
GAATGTGTTAGAGGTTCTACTGCAGACAGGGAATATCACTTCAGCCAAATACTCACTCTCGTAATATTTAATAACAGTCCTGTGTCATAAAGGTATAGTTTTTCCCAAATTACTAAACGTGAACTTTTTGTTGTTCGTGTGTAGTAATGTGTTCTTACAATGAAATGTTTTAAATTTCCTGTTCAAGATTCATATCCCTCTCAAAATTGTACAGGTTTTCTGGTCAGGAAGCATCCTAAAAAAAATTTTTTTAAAAACCCTCCTTAATCAAACATCCATAATGCTTATCATAAGCCAACCAGTATCTTTGGAATAGATAAAAGATACAATATTTCAAGCCTAAGTTGACTGTTCCTCTGGTACACAAGTATTCGGAGGAAATAAAAATCATACTTTAAACATTTATGATAACTGATTTATTCAATAGGTATCATTTATCTAATGGTTCAAATGTCCACCAAGTCAGATGCAATCAATTATTTTGGTTGCGAAGAGAAGATCTCAGAGATGAAGAAGCTGCAGTTAAAGCCACACAGTGTACCTTAAACAGAGTGGTAGGTAAACTAGAATGTTAAGATTAACATTAACTATTTTAAATTGCTGCTTGACAGCAATTGAGAGAAAATATTCCTAGTGTGATTGTAAATAATTTATCATCTGTCCAGCTCTTTTTGTCATGTTATCGTATGAAAAATTCATCTTGAAGGGTGACTAACACAACAATCTTGGCATCATTTTAATGTCATGATGCCCTCTAGTGGAAAATCCAGTTAATATTTTAGATGATCAGTATTAATCTCTCATGCGTATTGTATTTTCATTTTCACAATCTTGCTGTTTTGTGTTCTTTCTGCAGCTCTGGACCTGTTGGACAAGATGTTGACCTTTAACCCTCACAAAAGGATTGAAGTAGAGGAGGCCTTGGCGCACCCCTACTTGGAACAATATTACGACCCCACAGATGAGGTGAGTGGTCTTAAATGAAGATGTGAAACTATGTACAGATGAAAGTATCATATGCATATCTGTTCCTCTGAGCAACAGAAGTTAGTTTTTGAATTTGGAGTTAATTGTGCTACCCTATAGGTAGAGCCTTGTCGTAAATCGAAACCATATCATAGCAATATTTTTTTGGAATTTCTTGTGTAGCCTGTTGCTGAGGCCCCATTTAAGTTTGACATGGAGCTGGATGATTTACCCAAAGAGACACTGAAGGAGCTCATCTTCGAAGAAACTGCACGTTTCCAGCCGGGATTTAGATCCTAACAGCTCACGAAGGTATGTGTCCAAGCCTGACTCAGTTTCTATCTCCGCTTAACAGTTTTCCGCGTAGTAGGTGATTTCTCCCCTACGTGACATCATAGTAATTCCAAACATCAGTTTACAAATCCTCAAGAGCATCACCCAGTATAATTCAATATGTATCATCGTATTTCAAAGAAATTTGTGATAATAACCTTCATGATGATATTTTAAGAAATCAAAGTGATTTGATAGCTTCTGTCCTTTTCCAATGAGGTACTGACATATCGCTGACTGCTTAATTTGTCTACAGCTGTTACCACAGGGTGGCAGCAATGGTATTAACAATGCATTACTGATACAGTATTCTATTGTACCGACACATCATTATGTTATGTTCCTGCCTTGGAATGCTTCTTTAACATCAAAACAACAGTATAATTAACATTTCACCAGTTTATCCAAAAGTATGTTTTTTCCATTTCAAAAGGCACTTATAAACACCTCCCTTGAATATTTCACATCAGTATTTTCACCCACGTAATCCTGAGGGAGAAACATGTCTTAAGATAAGACTTGAGCAGGGCTCGTATCAATTTACTGTCCAAGTAATAAGTTCTCAGGCTGACATGCACCTGTATGAGTCTTTGGCTTGAGTCCATGCTGGAGGCAAGCAGTCAGTCCCCCTTCAGTTGTGTAATTGCTAGCTTATCACTGAATTCCACAAACTCCACACAGAAAGATCCCGTGCCCGAGCCGGGACTCGAACCCAAAACCTTCTTACTGTGACGTGACAGTGCTAACCTTTGCACCACCGTGCCGCCAATCTATGTAACTTATTCAATAATTTCCATCCAAATTTTGCCTCTTTTTGTCGTACAAAGTGCAACTTGGGCGTGCCCCCTCTGTGCTTTGTTTTCTTTGTGGCCGTTTATCACCGTCGGCTGCCATCTCTTATCCAGTTGTGAGATGACGTGTTGGGGAAACATCGTGGCAACATGTCATCACATAGCTATATTGTTTATATCATGATATCTTGAGCATGTTAAATTGTTAACTATTATGTTCATAAATGATATGACGGGGCTGCAGAATCACCTTTCCCCGAAAACAGAATATTGAGGGACACCTGTCACAACAACATTGAAATAATATGTCTTTCACAGCTTGAAAAGACCAGGGAGGTCATTATTATTGACTGGCATGCTCACCTTGAAAGTGTTGTATTACAGCTATGAGAACTGCAGATTAATTGTGGTTCCTCTGAGCTTAAGTCTAGACCTCAGACTCTGTACTTTCGATTCTTGTCGCTTACTTTCCTGACTGGGCATCAACTTTGTTTGTGGTTTGTTTCTATATTATTTACAAAAAAATGTCTTCTCACCTCAAGAGAGACACAGGAATGAATCCTTTAATTAAAATACTGTGAATAAATTAGTTTGTCAAAAGTCTGTCAGTTGGTTGTATGAATTGCTTATGAAATGACTGAAAATAAGGTCTGATGTTCACGCAAATAAACGATTTGTTCTACAGTACAAAATGCATCAGTACGTACAGCACTCTTGTAGTTTTGTGCTTTTTATGTCTTGAAATGGCGCTTTCTAACAAGTGGCTAAACTGACTGAAAAAAGATGTTGTCCACGACAAAGTGAACACATAGAAGAAAGAGAAAAACAAGCCCAACGATTTTTTGCTTACATTGAAATCACGCATATGTGCAGTTTGTTAATAATTAGTTTTTTTCCTCGAATCTTGCAATTACATTTAAAAATAATGAAAAATCTCTTGAAAAAGTGGTTGTGAGGACTACCTTGCTGAACTAAAAACTGAAGTCTTAAACCTTTGTTTGACACAAAGCCTGTTTTTGCACTAATTCAAAATCTAGTGAAAAAATCCCATTGGCTTTTATTGGAGGGAAGTGATGCTGATTCCAAATTCCCTGTTTTCGTACAAAATGCATCATCCCTGTTGCACTCTGTAAACTAACCTGCAGCTTCTGTATAGCTCTGTAGCTCATATAATCTGGTTCATACTATATTAATTTGATATTGCTTGCATCAATCTAAATGCCAAAGTTATTATATAGTTCAGTGTGTGTGTTTGAGTTTATTTATTGTCTCAAAAAGGCAAGCCTGTGACAGCTCCGTTTTCTTCCCCTACAGATGTGTCTGTTGACTGGCTTCTGCGTTGCCACTGCTCCTCCCCGCCTCCACGTTGTTGCTGTGATTTTTTTTTTTTAATTTTTTAATCTTTATTTTTTTCCTGTTGTCCACATCACCTGGATTCCTTGGGTCTCACTCGTCAAGTCCACTTTGCTCAGGAATGGCGTCAGGAATCAATCAGTCTATCATTCAGTTTTTCCTCTCTCCTCTCTCTCTCTCGTTGTGAGGGGTGTCTTATCACGGCTTACACTCGGGTGCGGGGGGGGGGGGGTTAAGCCAAGAACAACAAACAATTTTTTTTTGTTTCACAAAAGCTCTGGCTATTCCTTTTCCAGATGTTTTTGTAAAGTCAAATGATCATGATAGGCAAGCTGTTGTGTTTTTGGGGTGCAACCCTTAATGTTATTTAACTCTGCCTATGTTGCACAAGCAACATTAGATCACTCATATGATCAATCAATGATCAATGAAAAAGGCCTTTTGAATTTTCTAACATTTGTCACACTGTTACACCATGATCTCTCTCTCTCTCTCTCTCTCTCTCTCTCCCGCTCTCTCTCTCTCTCACCCTCTCTCTCTCTTTGACGGAGAATAGGAAAACCCAGATTAAATCAACTGATGTATGCAATGAAATTAATCAGCCTGTATGGGCTTTGAAGCCATCCCACAGGGTTGAGATCTATATTTTAATCATAAAATATTTTATTTTAATCCTAAATATACAGAAGGTTTTATATATGTACACACACACACACACACACGCGTATATAGATGTGTGTGTGTGTATGTATGTATATATATGTATGTGTGTGGCTACATATATGTATATAATGTGTATATATAGATAGATATCTATAGGGTTATCTATCTAGATATATCTGGAACTGAATATATCTATCTATATATATACACATATATATATGATGCGTGTGTTAAAATATATGTATATGTGTATATATGTATGTATATATATATACATATATGTATATATATATATATATATATATATATATATTTCAAAAGAGGCTTTAGATATTTTACTGGCAAGAATGATGGTAGACAATGATGAATTTACAATTATTTTCTTTTATCAGAAACTTTAAAATTTCCTTTCCATTGGCTTTTTAAGTTTATGAAGAAAATATATTAAAATGCAGTGATAGGTTTCACCCATTGTTTTGCCATGAAAAACTAAAGTCGATTTATGTAAGTCTGTATTTACAATATGATATTTTCATAAGGAGGAAGAAAGGACAAGAATTCTGATACTCCACAGAACTCTGTCTGGAGGAGACATCCTGTCTTTCTTCTTCTTCAGTCTCGTCTCTGTTAATCTCTCTCGCCTTGTTAAAAAAATACTGTGCCCTTTGCATGACTGTTAAAAGCTCTGTATACAAAGACAACAATGTTAAGTGCCACACAAGCCGGGCAGATGTGCTGGGAGCGTCTGGGCTCTTTCTGTTCTAACCTTTGTGGTATATTACACCTCCCAATCGCATGGTGCTTTTTGTCCTGTTTCTCTGTTTTTATTCCCATCGACATCAATTTAGATTTGTACAGATTCACACTGACCATCTCAATTTAACCTTCATCTGCATGTTGAGAAAGTTTGGTTGTTGCAAATAGGAGAATAACCATATAATTTTATTTATATCAAAACTACAGAAGCATGTTGTTTCCTGAACCTGAGAAATGGGATTAAGACTTGACGAATTTGAACCCAAATCTGCCAGATCATTTTTTTCATTTGATTTTTTTTTTTTTAATTTTACATTTAATTGCACATTTTCACAGACAACTGCAGTAAAAATCAAACTATAGTTTAACTTCTTGCCAGTAACTGTTAGACTTTTGAAGAATTCGTTGATGCGGAAATTTCTCTTGAGTATACAAAAATCAGAAGCTCTGAGACTTCATATAGCCAGCTGTGCCATTTTTGAGCAGCACTGCAGCTTATAGCAGCTCTCTGTTTTACACATGGGCCTCAATACTTTGTTTCCCAATACACCTCACCTTCCATTGGATCATAGTAAAATCCTTTGGTCATTTGATTGACTTCATGATTGAAATGAACTCTGAAATGACTCGGTAGTCAAAGTCTGCCTGAACTGAATAATCTGACTCTGCTAGCACTTAAAGTAATAAATTCCATGTATAATAATCTATAAAATTATTGTTTCAGACCTGTGTGGCTGCTTTGACTAAGTAACTACAGCAACAACTTTCCATTAATAAGTGACAGTGTGACTCAGTTACTGTGGGAAGTCATGTTTAAGCTCATTTCAGAAGGCAAGTAAAGAGTAACGTGACTTTTGTTTATTTTTTCCATTTGCGCACATGTCAAGTCAAACTGCAAGTTGGAAAAGCATTTCTCTGCTCTGGAAGAAGGAAGATTAGTGCTGTGTGAGTTCATCATCAGCAAATGGAGCCAATTTTATTTATGATATTCAAACCAAAAACAATCCTTTCCCCTCAGTGACCTATGACAACGGATTAGCCGATAGTTAGCTGAATTTTGTTTTAATTTGTATTTTGGATTATCTGACTCTTAATTTTACAAATGCAGATATTACTAAGGAGTTCCAATGAAGTGTCTTGCAACAGCTTAAATTGGTGTAAATGACTCAGTGAGCTGCTGAACAACCTTGAGACCTTAAAGGAGTAGATTGTAGTTTTATTGTGTGGATTTTTTCTTTTTTCTTTTTTTTTGCTAAGTGGTACATGAGAAGATCAGGTCATTAGGTTAGTGGCACCAAACGAATAATTAAAATCTGGTTTTATTATGTTATGTCGGAGACTGTCTCTTGGCTGCAGTCCTAGACTTAGAAATTACTGTTCTTGGGCCAAGAACTAGTCTTGCTCATAACTCCCCAACAGTAACGTATTTTTTGTATGAATTAAATTAACTAAATATCACAGATCGATTATTGAAATTTAAAGGTGGAGGTAGGTGAGTTTGTCATAACTTTTAATCTGTCTGCCAGAATGCAAGTAAGCGAGTTTCTAACATTCCTTAACTTAAGAATGCTGTGACCCAAATTCAAATTTAAAATTATTTCATAAACTGAACAATTCTCTTTAAATGTGGGCCTGCAGCAATGCCTCACATGTTAATCATTCATCAACAAATGTAACAATTATGAGAGAAACAAGTGAAAATAAAAAATGCAGTTCAAATAATAAATTGGAAAATGGAAAATAAAGTGTTTATACTTCCAATCTAAAAAAAAGTATAAACCACGATCAGCATATAACAAATCATCATTAATGATAATGTTAAACTGAATGATAAAATTGCACTCTGAAGTGGTTGGCCCTGTTGACGGAGGTTTAACTCATCCACACACAAAAAAAAATAGACCTTGCAGAAATGACTCTTTTTGCACTCATAAACGTCACCTGAGCAGACGTGAGGTAACAGTCCTTAAACGCCTCACACTTGCTGGAAACGCTACCCACGACGATTACTAAATGCACTTGCTTCTACAGTAGTTGGGATTTACAATCCGAGGTGCCTGCCCGGACTTGACTTGCCTGTAGATATTTTTTTTCGGGGGGGGGGGGGGGGGGGGTTGCTGTTATTGAGGGCACTGGAAACCTGACTGGGATTCGTTGTATGATAAGCTTCTGCTGAGTTCTCTGTGCAACCCGTCTGTCTGTGCCTTTTTTGATAGTCTTGAAATCCAAGATTTGACGTGCAGCTTTTGTTTAGTCGGGACTCTGTTGTAATCGCAGTATTCGCTCTTAAAAATGAAAACAATCAACTACGGGGTGGGAGGGATTGCGGGTGGGTTCTACTTATTAAGTTCTGTACATTTTAAAGAGATTTGTTCCCACAGCTGTGTGATTTGTGACTGTATTGAAAAGATGAAAAGCAAACTTTTTTTGCATCACCCTTTTTCTTGAGCCTTTTTTTCCTTTCTTTTTGATGTTTATGTGCAGATATTTTTATTGTAAAATGAATGTTCTGTTTCTATCAGACACTAATCTCCTTTGAGTTGTCGCCAGTGGATCTACTTCACTGTATGTTTTGATCAGTATTGTGTCGTTAACATTTCAGAAAGGAGAAAAGGTTGTATTTTAAAGGTAATTGTGTGGTTTCCTGCCATAGAAATCATTTGAACTTATCGGTCAGTTTTATTTTGCTGTCGTGTGAAGGATTTGACTTGAACGAAGCCTTTCTTTGCTGTTATTAAAGACTGATTGCCACTTTTGGGAAAAAAAAACAAGTTTTTCAGTGTTTTTCACCTCTGCCATAAAATTTAAATAAGGAAACACTGTACCTTCAATGAGTGTAAATTCTCTCTGTAAGCCAAGAAAACACCATATTGACGTCAGCTGGCAAGATGCAGTCCAGTATTTGATGCCGCTCAGTGAACCGCTGTCCATGCAGATAAATACATAGAGTTGCAAAATAAACATTTCTAATGGTAACCTATTTCTCAATTAAATGTATTTAATTAGAAAATTATCAATAAAAAATGTGTTCTACCCCAAAAACATGATGCACTTTCATCCGTCTGCCATGTCTTAACTTTTTTTTTTCACCCTCGGAAACAAGGTTTGAACCCATCATAGCAGGAAGATTGCACATTTATAATAAGACAGTAAGTTTTAAATTATGCTCACCTGTACTTGGATAGAGTTCATTTGATTATCCATGAATTTCCAAAAGATTAAAAAAAACAAAAAACACAGGTCCCAGATGACCCTAAGGTTTTTGGATGTTTCATGAGTCACAGATGAATTTAACTGAAGTTGATTAGAGGCTGGCGATGGGATTTTAATATATGGCCTCCTCTACAAACAGGAAGTCATTTTTGGGCAGTGTGAGGCGCTTTACTTTCTTGTATTGTCCTCAGAGTCAATGATTCTGGCAGAAGTATCTTGGATGAGCTGTCTCCTCTCCAGTAGTCCAGGCTACATAATAAAATTATTAAAAAAAATAAAAAGTACAGTCATAATTTTTAAATAATTTTCACATACAAATATCTTACCATGTGATAGTGTGACACAACAATTTCACATTTTTATTAAGGCTGAATTCAAACTTGGTATCTTTTTACAATTTATGGCTCACTAACATTGTAAAATATGTTTTGTTCCATTCAGAATTTAGAACAGCAGGATCTGTAATGTGTGGGATTCAAACACTCCCATGAGTAACCTGTCTGAACAGCTGTCTTTCAATATTGTTGATATTTTGCCATCACTCATAGACAGGAAAGACTGATAACCTGACACATTGCAGCAGTTTAATGCCACTAAATCCTGAGGGGAGCGCTGTTGTGATAGTAAATACTGTAAAGTAATCTGCCTTGAGTCTCAGCCATGATACATTTCTGCAGTTCACGTTTGTAGTTAGTAAAGTAACCTTGATGGGATCAGGATATGTTGCCAGAATAAGGATCATTAAACCTGCCTTATTTTAAGGCTTTAGGTTCGTACATTTGAAATTATTAATAGAAATTCACGCATGTTTGCTTCCCAAACAAAAATAGCTTGAATAATATTGATGATGATACTGACAGAACTCGTGACATAAATATTTATAATGAAAATGTAATAAAGGTCAAAATTGAACCTCATCTATTGATTGATTATTGGCTTGTTTTGTTTATTTGTTTTGCTTCGACCACGTGTTTGCAGTGCGGGCACGCATGCGCATCATTGGTTCTGACGCTTTGCACATGTCTGATTTAGTGGTGCGCGCACGGCCAAAAACAACACTGTTACGTGAGCGCGCAGTCTAGAGTCTGGCCTCGGGTTGATTGGGTGTCTAGCCTTAGCCCCGCCCGTATTCACGGTGGATTGGCTATTCTGAGATCATGCTTCTCATTGATTGGATGCTATTTGTAGAAGCGGCTGTGTAGCTAGGCTCCTGATGCCTTCTAGTGCCTCGACGATGCTCAAATTTCGAAGTATAAATGTGTTTTTCAGGTGATTTAATAAAATTACCTACGTCAGCGGCATCAAAAGACTCCGTTCTTCAATTTATACTTGAATAATTCTGTTTGGAGACAAACATGCTTTATACAAGGCATCTGAGGTTTCTCTTATTCATCAAAATATTAAAAGAATTAAAAAAAGCAAAAAATAGCCAATAACCAAATTCATCAGTTTATTTTCAAAGTTTTCAGAATAAAAGTGGAAGCTTAAATAAAGGCACCAAATAAAAAAAATGCTTCTAAAAAAATGAACTTCCAAGTTGGGAAAAGATAAATCAGGTTCTGCCCTCTTAATGTATTTTTTTCTTTTGTTGACCCATAGTCTAAAACATAAAATACTTGTACTTTTTATAAATATCTAAAACTGCCTTTCCAACATTTAAAATAACGCTGCTGCCGTTTGTGTAGGTACTTGATGTTTTCGTCACTTAATGTACAAATCTTTCTTGGGATAAATCGATTGTTATATTTCCATCGATGACTTTTTTTCTGCCCAATCCTGCTAATCTAGATTTTCCCGCAACACTTAAAGGCAACACCGCTGATTATAATTGAAAAACTGCTTCAATTTCACTTTTGTACAAGTTTGACTCTGTGGCTTGCTCGCTGGGTTCATCCGGATGTAGAAACTCCACGGAATTGGCGTCCTGGATGTTTAGTGAATTATTGAAACGCGCTGCGCATCACCGAGTGATTAGGATTTCAGTATAAATAAGGCCGCAGACAGGACAGCTCAGCTTGATATTACTGAGGTTGGATATCCTCCTAAAGCTGCAGGCTGCTCCAACATGCGCCCTCTGTAAGCCGACTCACGGATGTGACTCTACTGCGGCCGAGATTTCCCGCAGATTTCATCGTCTGGCGCAGCGAAGATCCACCGAGGACACCGATGTTTTTTGAAGAGTTTTTGATGGCACTCGACCTAGTCAAGCTGCTGCTACCGCTGGCTGTGTGGGACGGTGAAGGTGTCCTTATGTTGTGATAGATCCAGACTCAAGCAGCTCCAGCTGATTTCTTCTTCGGGTTATTTTTGTTTCCAAGGGGGGGAAGGCGAAGTGTTTTTGGGGTGAGTACAGTGGCAGTGACCTGCTGGAGGACAGGTGTTTATCAAGTAACACTGGTCTTATTATATTCTAAAACATGGGTCGCCTTGTATTGTAGGTTTGTTTCCTGCTGCTGCTTCCTTCCTATCATAGGATGATGTTATTTTAGGATAATGTTCTAAACTGACGATGCCATTTATGCATGATAACAGTATTCTGGCCTATTTCCATAATGTTCTCCAGAGTCCTAAAGTTTGTTATTTATGTTGTTTGTTATTTAAGTTGTCATATTCCCCCTATCTCAAGTATGATACCTCTGTGGATTCGCGCTCATTACAGCTCCCGTTTGCATTGGTGTCTTTAATGAGTCACAGTTCATCTGGTCCTCATGTTAGATTCAAAGACTTAGCTCTTCCAGTAGATCATCTTTTGCGATATATCTGTTCCTATTTGGCTGCAGATGTCGGTCAAATTTTTTTTTTTGGTCTTTGTTGAGGAGGAGGGGAGGGATGGGGGGCTTCATGCCACGTGAACTGGCGACAAAAACACAGTGAAAGGACGCATTTCATAACGCTCCTGCGCGCACGGCCCGCGCCCCACTGCGGTGTGCGCGCTTATGTGTTTACGTGCAACCACACGTCGTGCTGCATGTTTGGGATTTAATGAAAACAAAAAAAATTCTTGTCGTTTTACATTGCATGTATTGCAATGCATGAAACCTGAGTAGGGGGCGTTGTTATTATGATCTGGCGTATATTTATTTTGGGACCTATTAATGCCGTCATTCATGGTGTTGTGTTTCAGATGTGTGCATTGTGATGCGGTACTGACATACAAATTGTGAAGTTGCAACAGGAGGAGAAAGCGCCATAATTGATTTTTCGTAAATAAAATACAGCGTTGCCCCCCACAGATGGCTACATTTTCCAGGATTATCGATCTGTTGCTAAAATTAGCTCAAGGGAACTGGATTATTTTCAAGGAGCTTGTTCTTCCAAACTGTAGTTTATTAGTCCTGGATCAGTAATACTTTAAATATACATTTCTTTGCTTGTCATTAAGTTTGTGTCATCTTCATAACAGACTGTGGCGTCTTTTATATTTTTTTCCGAGGTTTAAATCAGTAATCAGCCCACACACTTTGCATCTAAAATGGGCTGGTCTCCTTTTTTTGCAGAGTGACGTAGAGATGGTATAGAGAGAGTCACAGATGAAAATAAACAAAATCATTTAACAGAAAAAGAATCAGTCGGATTCATATTCTCATCTTGTATTTATTTACACATCCGGGGATGTGTGAGCTCACGCCTCCCGTCATTGGTGCGTTCACGGTACATGGGAAATAATGGTTTCAGCATGAAAGAAACCACGTTTCAAAGACGACAACGTGTGAAACTTTCTGCGTTGTTCCTGTAATTACGTATTTTTGGTGATCACTAATTCGCTCACGTTACACGCTGTATGAAAAAAAAGAGAAGTTTGGATTTAGAATGTAAAAATGTAAAATGTAACCACCTGACATCCCAAAATGATACCAAACGTATTCCTCAAGTGATGTATGGGCTTCTGTACAAGGCTGACAGTTTAAAAAAAAAACTAAAAAGAAAGAGGGGAAATGAAAAAGCAACAAATCAACAGAGGCTAATATGCCCACTGTAAGTTAATTAACAATACAGTCATCCAAGACAAGGATAATAAAGTGGTAAAAATCGCATATATTATGAACATCTATGATACAAAGTAATTGATACAAACTAATTGATACAAACTAATTAATAATTCGGTTGAAATTAATATGAACTTCCAAGTGTACTGAGACAAATTTAGCAGAAGAGATTACATTTATTAACGTTGATAAAAATCGGTTAATTTAATGGAAAAATATAGTTGTTTCGAACTAAAAGTAAAGCAGTACAACATAAAAATGAATGGTTTTCATCTGTCACACAGGACCCAAATGCAACGCAGCTTTGTATTGGTCAGCCTAGCTGTCATTCACTGTTGTAGCTCCCTCCCACGTGATGACGTTTCCGTGCCAAAGTAAGCAGGCTAGTCCATTACGCACACAAAAGACACAACAAAAGCTCGTGTTGAGAAAAATGAGATCAGTCAGCACCCAGCGGACACAACAATAAGTTCCCGTCTGGCAGCGTCACACATGGACCAGAACTCGGGACGAAGACAATCATTTATTTAACTAAAAAAACAACCAAAAACAATAACAACAAAAAAATCTCTTTCTTCAGCAAGCAGTTGGCCACCAAGCTGCGTTTTGCTCAGAACTGATCCAGGTGGTGAGTAAGTACAGCAACGGCAACATTTAGCTCAATAAACCCGAGAGGCAAGCAGCAAACATGGTTCTGGTGTCGTGCTGGCTTCACAGACTGCACCAGGATCGGAAAACAAACAGCACACGCAGTCACACTGTTGCTGGCGTCGTGCTCTTTGTTAAACACATTTAGGAATCGCCGATGAAAAAGAGGAAAGACGGCGCTTATGAAGAGGCTGGAACTTGTTTGTGTCAATAGAAATGCAAATTAGAGTCAGGCTTTGTTGGAAATGTGGTGTTTTGTCGTTGAGATTCTGTGAAAGGAGCGAGGCTATTGTCTGGACACTTCTTCCTGTTGGTTACCAAAGACGCACAGCTCTTTGTTTTCACTTCGCTCAGTTAGAATATCAGCTGTTCCTCCTTGGTTACCTGTCGACTCCACTCACTTTCTGACTGAGACAAACGCTCTTAATGTTACCCTTAAAACAAGTTAAAAAAAAAAAAACAGACTTCATATCAGACGACAAAGAAAGCTGAAACAAAACAACAAATTGACATGACACGAATTGACCTCGTAGCTACATTTTTTAAAGAATTAGTTAATTTGTGTTGCTGGAAGAAAAAAAAGTAAATGCAATGCAATAAAAAGTTGACTCAGATAGGACCATGTGCTGCTTTCAAATACCCAGAAGTCAGCAAGTTGGATTCACAAGAGCCCAAAACAAACAAACTGCTGACTTCCTTATTTGGCAGTTATGAATAAAACAGTAAGGTGTGTGTGTGTGTGTGTGTGTGTGTGTGTGTGTGTGTGTGTGTGTGTGTGCACGCATGATTTTGTTTTTGCAAATAACAGCATGCTATTGTGTGAGTTTGAATGGCAATCTCCCCTTTCCATCTTAAGGAAGCACATGTAATCATTGATGACACACACATCACGTCTTGTTTGTTTGTGTGTGTGTTAGAGCTGATGGGGTTAAACTGGGCTACTTAAGAAAGGGGATTTCAATCTTTTCATGCAGGGATTATACCTCGGGCACCTGTGCCGATTATACTGTATTTATATAAATATGGCTGGACAGGGGGCAGTTTGCAACTTTGAATGTACCCCTCCACCACTAATACCACCACCTGTGTGTGTGAGTGTGTGCGCGCGCGCGTGCAAGCGCGCTTGTGTTTGCAGCAAATTGTGGCTGTTTCCTGTTGAGTTGCGGAAGCTCCTTTCTTTGTTTTCTTGTCTGGCTGCTGGCTTCTGTCTCAGCGGCGGTGCTGCTCTTCCTGTTGCGGCACGTTGAGCTGAACTGGAAACTTCCAGAGCCCCTGGTTTTCTTTGTGTTTGAACTCCCTGGGATGCAGTCTTGTTTTACAAGGTGCAACCTTTGTTGTGCAGAGTTGCCAGAGAGTGAGACTGTAGACTAGTCATAAATATGCTTTTTTTAAAATCAAAGTTTTTCTGTATGGCAACAGGTAGTTTTCCTTCCTTTCAGTACAAAAGATATCAGGTCTGAAAACTTGATCTCAGGATTTTATTGTATTTTAACACTTTTTAAAGTCCTTATATTTCCGTCAAAGTTTCTTTTGCAACTCTCATCAGTCAACAAGTGTGTTTTATGATTATGTTGGGGAAGAATTGAATGCCACTGTTCTTGAGCACCACCCTTAAGCAGCCCTGTTATCATCAGAAACTGAAGAACTTGGATGCCACAGTACTGCCTACATTCTTTGATTGACAGGCACTACACTTAGGGATAAGCAGTGTGAGTCAGAGCCATCATGTAACAACCCCTCCACACATTTCACCTATTAAATTTGTTCTTATCAGAGTAATAATGTGTCTCAGAGTTGGGTTTTTTGAAGAAACAGGAGGTCCTGATTCAGATCTGTCAAATACCATCTTTTCTTTCACCTTTTTTCCAAAATCTATGAAAATATTATTTTTTGCTTATTTGAGAAGCATAGAGGAGCACGCTAACTTTTTTAGAAATAGACCTATTTGCCACCCTCCCCATTGCCAGACTAGAAAATAAAAATACCCTTTTCTCCCCTGTGCGTGCATGAAGTAGCCCCACAGATAGCTGCTGACTGCTAGTTAGTTTACCACAATGAATGGTAGTGGGTGGGACATGTTGGCATGCCTCTGTCAAAAGTCATAGTGAAAAGTCAGGACTGAAGTTAATTTTTGCACCTATGAAGAAAAAGATTATTAAACAAGATACCATTACAAGTAGGGATACAAATATTGGATTATTGTAACAGATAGCGATACATCCACCTACCTAACCGTAGAGATCATCAACCCTCTTCTGTAGCAGATTAACATATGATGTATATACTCTTATTGTGATGTCCTACTGGCAGAGGACTTTCAGCAAATTGAATAAATAAGATGTACTATTAATTCACTGTGTAAATAAGAGCAATCGTTATGAATACGTCATGTAGAACATGTCATATTTAATTTCTGACCGAGTTCATACACATTGTGTTCATATCACTCCTAAAAAAGAATACTTGGATGATGATCTCCCAGAGACAATCCTTACGATCAGGGTAATTTGGGCCTATTTGAAAGTTAACGAAGGGAACAGAACATCTGTCCACAGGGCTTGTACATTTACTGGATTTATAGCAAACGGAGAGTCAACATGTGACATCACCAACAATCTTCTCAATGTTGCTGTAAATGGCTGCTTTTAATTCCACTTCAAATCTACATCAGTCAGATACTTCCAAATGGAGTGTCTTGTCCCTCCGTTAATACCATTGGAAATCTGTTCAGTTCCTATGGAACACTCCCTGATCTCTGCTGTGTTTGTGAAAGCTTCTCTTCACACATATTTTCACTTCAGTTTTCCCTCAAGTATGAAGGAAAAACAAAAAAAAGAACATTTGCCATATATTTGAGATGAGGATGAACACAGAGTTAGCAAAACAAGCTAATGTTAGCATGCTGTAAGAGGGCTAGCAGAGCAATAACATAATCGTTTTTCCATCAGTTTCAGAGTGACACCTTTGACCCCGGGCCAGTCAGGAATGAATCGCTAGCTTTGTACACAAATGGAGAAGAGGTTGCTGCTCAGGTTTTACCTGAAGGGCACATGTTGTCTCCGTGTCCATCTTTGTTGTCCCAAAATTGTAACTGTCGGGCTGCGTCTTGGCTCCTCCTGGTATGATTGATGCTAAGTATTCATTGCAAATAGTTAATTTTCGGTCTGTTTCCGACAATTGAAATCCATACATACCACCCACATTTGGAGCTCTCCCTCTCTTCGCCCATCAGCAGTTTTAGCAAGTGGATGACCTCGTCACACTGCGCCCAGCTCACTCACCCCACAGACATGATGACAAGCACTCAGTCCAGGAAAAATAAGCCATGCCATGATTTTTTTTTCGTGGTTAGTAATATTGACAGATATCAGCAGTTTTGCTCATGCTGATAATTTGCCTTTAAAGCCAGTATTGGTCGATACAGATGATGCACAGGTAATATTGTGCATCTGTAATAACAAGCTGTGTGAAAAAAGTAGAAGAATGCTTCTCTGAGCAAAACACCCTAACCTGAAGTCTCATTGTTCACTTCTACCAAATCCATCTTTCTCCATCTCCATCTTTGTTCACAGAGAGAACTGATGCATATATTCAGTCAGCTGCAGTGGACCACAGACACAAATACAATAATTTATAACCATAATTAAATAGACAAGATAAACTAAAGGGGTTGTCAGGGGCAGCAGGAAGAAATGCTATTCCTTGTGCATGAACAGATGTTGGACAAGGAATACAGCGCTTGTTAGTTGTTTCTGAGGTATTGGCCTACGGTGCAGGTTTCTCGGTTTCTCCTCATGTCAGGTTATTTCAGAAGACAGCTTACCCCTCGATTGTCCTGGTTAAAGAGAGAAATATTTGGTTTCAACAGAAATATGCCATTTGGAAATTCTTGACCCGGGGTTCTCACATTATTTAGCTTAGGACTCCCTTAGCCTATAAAAGTTCCAGAGATGTTCAGTCCCCATTTTAAACCAGTAGGGACCCTTGAATATGAGGATATTTTGGTAAATGTTCAGATGTCTTTCAAAAGCATTGTAATACAAAAATTTTATCCAACACAACTAGTCTGGCCCTCAAAAACATAAATTTAGGGAATCTTTAGAGATCATTTAGCATTTTTGTTATGCTACTTGTTTTGTAAAAGTTGTTATTTTTGGTCATGCTTTAGTAACTTATTATCTTTGCTCAAATGCTAATCACTTTTCCCCCAGCAAATTCCGGTAATTTCTTTTAAAAATATGAGATAATAAAAAAAAAACCTAAACCATGAAATGTAGCTTGAAGTATGACTGGAAAACCATATTTATGATTATCCAAAATGACATATTCAAAGGTCAGGTCAGTGATGCTGTGTCTGATTTCTTGTGCTTCGTTTTGCAGAGGACCTCCGTTGAACCCTGGTTGATCTCGTACCTAGTTTTGTGAACCCTCGGTCTCCACATGGCAATGTTGCAGGTCTCCATGCGCTGGTAGATTTTTGGCATACTGTAGACATGTAGCAGTGTTTGTGTCTCCTAAATTCACATCGTTGTAGTGATTCAGCTGCATTGTCTCATCTGCTATTCTGGTCTGACCTTCATATGAGCGAGTGAGTGTTTCTCAGCCGCTGAATTAAACTCCAATAATATGACCAAACCCGTGGTAAGACCTCATTGTTCAAGCTGTATACAGCTTTCTGTGCTTTATTTTGTTTTGGGTTTTCTAAGGAAAGCTCAGAGTAATCACATGAATATATGTGTAGTTTTGGCTGTCCCTTCTATCTATATTGCATTATAATATATAATATATATCATATCATATATTTTTCAAGTTATTCCTGTGGTCTGGGAGTTCTGTGACATCACTAAGCTCATACAGGGTAGGAAAGGTGATGTTTAGGCAAACCGGTGGTCACCAACCCTATTCAACTCCACGGAGAAACACAAGAGCTCCTTTTTTATTGAATTTTATTTCACCCATTTTTTAAACTAGTTGCTGTAGCCCTTGAAAGAATTTAATTGTGAATCCTATTCATATTAAAGGTTGTTTGAGTCAAAAACCTTTGCTTTTTAGTTGGGCAATTTTATTGTTGTACCATGTTGCTGTTCAAATCCAAACTCCATTTAGAAAACAAGCATTTTTAGTGGGTGTTTGCTTGTTTTCTGGTGGAAAAAACATGACTGGCATCAGTTATCACTTTGTACAAATCAGCATAATGATGGAGATACTTAGCATTAGTTTTAAATTGGTAATGGTCAAATCGAAGTTAGAAGCAACAGTCATTCAGAGGACTGTGAAACTCCCTTGCTTGTGTGAACCCTCTGCTGCTCTCTCACGGTGCATCACTTGCATATAACAACAGACACAGAATTAGACTGTGCTTGCCAGTGTATCTAAAGTACATGGAGGTGTGTTAGGCCGATCTTAACAGGTTTGTGGGTGCAGTTCTACCTTGATACCTACATAGAAAAGAAAATCTAAGGGTTGTCTGCAGCCTTCTGGAGGGTGGTAGGCTTCGGTGGGTGCTTCTTCCAATAAAGTTGGATGTTATTTGACAAAAAAATTGGTTTCGTACAGTTTTATAAATATTGTCCCCTTAATAGTCTCAAAGGAAACACAGATTAAAGTATTTTGGGGTTTTTTTTGTACAGATCTTGATGTTCAGCAAAAATAGTCAATTTTATTTAGAGATTACACACGGTGATTATATATCACTGGTTAAACAAAGCCTTCAGTAGAGTGATTTGACTTGCTAGCTACAATTTAGAATAGTTCTTAAGACTGCAATGGCAAAAGATCAATGAATATTCAACATTGGAAATTTTCAAAGGAAATATGTGGGAATTTGAGGCTAATATATATTGTGTTTTCTTGTCATATACAGACACACAGATATAAACACAAACATTCTGTTCACATAAGCAGATAAACATGCAAAAATTTGTAATACACGTTTTTGAAATTAAGTCTTACCTGAAGTAGTGTGCAGGATGCTAATAATCTGTCAACGTGATGGAAGAATGTATAGTGCATGGTGAAATATAGGTGGTATAGATTACCCCAAATTCTCCTGTACATTTTTG
Organism: Aulostomus chinensis; assembly: GCF_037954235.1. Classification (NCBI taxonomy): domain Eukaryota; kingdom Metazoa; phylum Chordata; class Actinopteri; order Syngnathiformes; family Aulostomidae; genus Aulostomus; species Aulostomus chinensis. The sequence goes on along the minus strand of NC_141325.1, from coordinate 18,612,970 downwards.
TTATTCACATATAGTCACAGGGATGACCATGTAAAGTTTCCACCTCTTTTACCAAAATACAAGTTTAAAATATTCCAAAAATTTCAGTAACTTTTCCAAAAATGTTCCATTAAATTTCCACCCTTTTGCAACCCTATCTAACTCTGGTGTGCACTGACAAAAGCTGTAAGTACTGTGTCATCCTACTGAACATGATAGATCTCAATAACACCTTGAGAAAAATTCTTTAAATTTTCCTCGAAAGTTCTTTGGGACTCGAGGATGAAGTGAAAGATTTTGGTGGTCGTGGTCAATGTGACAGGCAAATCGCATTCAAACAGGCAACAGAAATGTGATGTTCCTAATTTCCTGTAATTGCTTGGACAGACTTTATGCAGACAGGAAAATAAACAAAAGCTTCCTTTTATCTGAGAAACTCCTCATTTTTTTGGTTCAGGGAGGAAAAACAAAGACTCACGTTTGCCACTAAAAATAAAGTTGCATTTGGTTTTGAAGTGACACAAGCTGAGTGGGTTTGACGAGACAATAGTTCGTTTGACCCGTCATGATATTACATCCCCGATTAGCCATGTAGTGGTCAACAACATAAGATTCTAATCACATAATAGATGATTGTGATCCAGTGATTGTCCCAGAAATGAGCTGCACTTCTTTTGAAAATGCAATCAAGATCATGAGCTCTAAAAATAGGAGATATGAATGCATCTCACTGAATCAACTTTCCTTCTCCCTCCTGCAGGTTTGATTTTCTCCCGTGGTGTCTGTGTGGAGTCTGCCACACACCCACTCCACAACAACGACGGCTTTTGCTTGCATCTTCCAGTGCTTCTTCTGTCAGCAAGTTCAGCAGAGCTGCAACTCTTCCAGTGCCAGCCCTGACACCAGCGAGGAGCCCTGCCCCACTGACATGGTGAAGATGACCAAGTCCAAGACCTTCCAGGCTTACCTGCCGTCCTGCCATCGCACCTACAGCTGCATCCACTGCCGGGCACACCTGGCCAATCACGACGAGCTCATCTCAAAGGTACCGCAGCCAAGTTTGCCCCTCTTCCTCCTCCACATTCCCTGCAGTGTTGCACATGACATTCAACTGGTCTTTCTTGTACATGGTAAAGGACCACACTGGATCTCATGTCAGCCATGTTTGGTGCCATCATCAAGGTTAATAAACACAAGATAAACCTGCAATACAAAAGAAAGTTGAAATATTGTTAATAACAATGAGGGTAAAGCTGGTTAATCTAAAGGCATGCAGGAAGAGACTAGTGGCAAGGCCAGTTGTAGTGCCATCACCTGTCATCTTCCAAGTTTGTTGGTACTGGTACTGGGCCAATTTAAGATTCATCTACGTGAGCTTGTATAAGGTAGTCCTTCATAGTATGGGTCTTATCCTCAGTAGATTTGGGTTAGTATGTCTTCTGTGCAGACAGCTGATAACAGCAGCACTTTGAAGCTGCATACAAGGAGCTTCAGAAAACTGTAGTTTATCCACTGACTATTTTTACTGCTCTACAGTTTTCAAGTCTAAAACTTCCTGCCTATTTCTACTCATTATACACATGCATGTATTTGAAATTGCTTTTGCACAGTAATAAACTGCTGCACAGATGACATATTTTGGTTTCTTTCAGCCTAAAGCTAAAGGAATTTTACACTGGATTTTGGATTATTTCTAAAAAAAAAATGAACGTAAATAAAGGTTTATGCGATTTGTTTTGTTTCACCAGAGCAAAATCTTCATGGTTAAATTCAATTGATAGAAGTGCAAAGCAAATGCCGTTTCTATGAATGCACTACACCACAGTCGAATGACACACATCAGTGTTTTAGGACTCGTTTTTCCACCAGTCTTTGCAGTGCAGAACATGAGTAGAACACATTTTTTGCATCTATTGTTACATTTTATTTTCATCCTTATCTCGTGCTAAATCAGTTAGCGTTTCCTTGTTTCTTGCAATAGCATACCAACACTTTTGTTGTTGTTAATTACATTGGAGTTGACATTGTGGATGATATAAATGTGACAGTGCTAGTGTAATATTTGGGAACGATAAATCTGTGGCTGGTTAAACCCTGAAGTCTTACGGCACCGATTGAGGTATTAGTCGTGGTTAATGGCACTCGGGGGCTGACAGCGATGTCATTTTAATTGATATTCACCTTCTTTCTTGCATCTCCAAAGCTTGCTCACCTGTCTGCTTTTGCATCTCTATTTTATTTGCTGCCAGTAAATTCTCAGAGGCTTTGCTGACAGCCTGAGCTGCTATTATTATGGAGTCATCTCTGCAGTGCACAAAAAGAGCTGGTCAGTCATTCAAGTGTTGCTTCCTTGGCTATTTTTATGTCTGTTTTGTAGTTTGAAAAATGAAAGAGCTAGTTATCCTCACTGCACACCTCTGGTAACCTTAGAGGCTGATTTTCAAAGAAATCAGTGTCTGATTGCTCATGTTTTCTCTGAAACAGGTTATGTTGTTTTTATGTTTATTTGATCGTATTTGTAATCTTTCTTTGTTAGAAACTCAGCCTGTTGTGTTTAGTGGTCAGAGAGGTTGCCTTTTGTGTTTATAATTTTGTTTATTGAATTTGATGAATGCAATCTCAGTATATATAGTCAAATATCACCAAAAGTTGCTGACACAGAAACTTCCGATCATCTTCTACATTGTTGTATTGTTTCAAGTCAGAAAGGCTTTCCTCAATGGCCTGAACAGAATCCAAATTTGTATCAAATAAGCATCCGTGTGTGCTGGTTTTAAGTTAAAACCAGTTCTTATACATCAAATATTCCAAGAAAATGTATCAAAGCTGCATCTGAAAATGTTTACAAAGTTAACATGTAACTGTGGAAAAAGGCTCAACTTCAAATATAGTCGTCTGTGTCCAGTCATTCAGAACACCAGAGTCTCAAGTATGCCCATTGTCATTTAGTTACACCATAAATGTTTTCCAAAGGTTGAGGATGTACTTGTGCTGGGGGATGTTGCAGAATGTGACAGGCAAATGACGATTCCTTTCACAGCCTTTTCATTTAAAAAAAAAAAGATGCACAAAATTCCGTGCTTAAACTGGTAGCATGTTGCTATTTTCAAAGCTTGTACATTGCTAAAAAAAAATTCTCAATTCCATGATCCCTTTTATACACCTTATTTTCCCAGTGGAAAGAAAAAAAATGGTAAGAAAACAGATTTCACATGTAGTACTTGTGCTACACGACGTTTACAAAATATCAAATTGCGATTATTTTAACTGGTTTTGCATTGAGGGAATGTTAATTTTTACGTCCTTATACTCATTTTTTATTGAAAATCCCATTAAACTAGAAAAGGCGTTAGATAAACTTTTTGGGGGGGGGGGTGTTGGTATCAAACAGAGATGTTTTCTTCAGTCTACAGAACTGTAACATTTCAAAGTTGTTTGTCATCTTGTGGAAAGACTTGAAAAAACATGAATTTATATTTAGCACAAGTCAGCCTCATGATGTCCTTATTTTGGCATTATTTTGATCAGTTTATTCTAATTAAATCATGGTGAAATTGTAGTTAGGAGCAGCTGTTCCTGGAGCTGACCAGGCTGTGTGCGCCATAAGTTCGTCATTTCAACTGCCTCTGGATAATGTTACAGACAGACAGGACAGTGTTCAGTTTTCCACACACACTGACATACATACTGGCCCACTGTTACAGGGCAGCATGAAGGTTATTTCTGTCATGGTTGATGACAGAAGGAAACTGTAAAAAGAGAGGTGTACCTTGAGTGAAGTTAACCCAATGTAGGGAGAAGAAAAGGGAGAGAAAAAATGTTGTGTATACAACTGCAAGATCCCTGCAGTGAAATTCCTCTGATACTGACTTAACACCTCCTTCTATATGTAAGTATAGAAAACATGAACTGATTCAGGTCTAATTTTGCCCAAATGTTTGCAATATATTTACTCCAACTTTGTGCAAGAGATCAATAGAAATGTCGGTATTTTTCTGGCAGCATTCACTCTAACATCTATGAGATTTAGTAACTCTTTGGGACTCTGTTTGATTTCCTGAAATAAGTCAGAAATTGCTGAATTAAATTGCTGGTAGTGTAGTGCTGAGCTTTGAATTTGCACGTGTTCTCTGGCTGTGATATCACACAAAATAGAGGAAGCTGTTACAGTTGTTGAAATCACTATGATGTGGTTTGAAATCACTTGAGCTTGAGCCGTAACTGTGTCTCACATGACTCACGTTTTTATTGAGGTATTTCTGATGAGAACAGTTGTAATATTTGTCTCCACATTGTCTCTGTATAGTAGTGAGGATTTTGCCTGTATTTTGTCTTTCTTTTACTGTGCTGTCAATATCAGTTGATCAATATCAGTTCGGAGATGAAGTCAAGGTGAATGAAGTTTTAAGAGGCTCTCTGATTAAAAGGAACATTGCATCATTCTCTTATATTTTTTCCAAAAATCTCTGTAAATTGTTCTATTCTCATCCTATCATGAAGCTACCGTGCAGTGTTGTCAATCAGTCTTCAACCATGAATCACTGTGGCTGCATCTGTGGATCCCTGCATGTAAATCCCCCCACATCCTCTCCCAAACAACACTGTTGATTTTAGAAGAGATATATAGTTGAAGTTCAAAACTAGGCCTGCAGTAATAGCAGTTGGCTAGTTTATATTTTCTTGTCAATACAAAAAGCTCAACATTGCAACATTATTGGTTTTGTGAGGAGGAAAGTTCTCCCCTTAAATAGCTTTCCAGGTGGAAACCATTATTCTCAGGGATGGGGGGAACATATGCAGAAATTGCAGCCCCTTCCCAAATTCCTTAGGTTCTTGTTGGGAATTTTTGTTTGTTTTGGAGGATATTATATACTTTTTCTGAACTGTTTATATCTATTGCAAATTCAGCCCTGTTTACATGGGACTAGCAATGCATGGATCACTTAAATCTTATTACTAAAATCAGAATACTTGCCATGTCAATCTTATAATTGCTTACTTCAGGTTAGGTGTATTGTCTTAATCAGACTGGTGTTGTATAATGGCTCTCCGTGTCTAGTAGCCAAAGACAGTCATAGCAATATTCCCACACTAGCCCTATGGACAGGCATTTTTGTGACATGTACGGCAGTCAAAATGCTTTGATACATGGCCCACCTTCCAGAAAGTGTCACTAACCTGGCTCCAAGCACACTGTTTGCATTATTTAAAAAAAACCAAAACAAAACCACTCCAAATATACAAAGATCACAACATGACAGATATGGTTTCAGGTCAAATTCAGACTTAATGATGTAATGACGGGGACATACCACTCCTAAGTTGGGTTTTGCTTTGTAGCATGTAAACAGGAATATGAATTGAATTTTAATAAGAAAATCTCAGTGTCTTAATTGAGATATTGTCTGAAGTAGAATAAGGTCACTAGAATTAATGATTTTTAAATGTAGTCAGTGCTTCAGCCTTTTTGCCTGGAATGAAATTGTCCTGGCAGAATTGTTCACAGGGAGCACTGAGTCCAACCCTGAGTGTTACACAAACAGGACAGTGATTACATCCTTTTGTTTGCTTTTCTAGAGTCTCAGTTTGTTACAGGATATCTGAGTATTGAAGTCTGCATTGTCCAGTTAACACTCACTAACAGACATTTGGAGCCACAAACACACACCACTGCCAAGTGCTGCTTTCATGGTCACTGCAAAACCGACAGCTGATGAGCCAAGAGTGAATCAAGTTTCTAAATGATCAGAGGATCAGAACCGCACTGACTGAAGTGATGACCTTCATGTCCTATAATAAGATAGTCACAGTGCTACTGTTGCAATGGCAATATACACAAAGCAGATTTTTCAGACTGGGCGAAGATGATCAGTCCTGCCTCCTTCATGTCAACACAGATTTGCTTCTCGCAGCACGCAGACTTGGAAGCTTGTTAGTGAAAGCCGGACAACAAGCTCAGTAAACAGATCTACCAGCAGACTGTTGTTCTTCTCAGCAAGATCAGGGGCTTCAAGATGGTAATTTTTGGAGTTGTAACCTCTGCACAACAAGGATTTCACAGGCTTTACTTGTTAAAGATGCGCATCATCGTTCCTTGTGTTCCTTGTTTATATTCACCTCACTTAACCTATCAAGCCTCAGAGATTATGAGGAATTAATCTCCTTCAAACTCAGATTGACTGTTAATGATTGTTTGGCATTCCTGTTGAGGAAGTAATTCTGTTTCTTTTTTATTCAACTCTAACCGAGTTTCATTTTATTTAAAAACAAAAAAAACATTTGTCAGTTGAATTAAGTATGTAGCCTTCTTAAAACAACCTTTTTACAAGACAGTTCAAATGCCTTAGTCAAATCTGAAACAGGTTTACTTACATATCCAAAGAACTGGCTTTTGGCCAGTAAAATGGGTTCCAGGATGGCATTTGGCTAATCTAGAACTAGAAACTAGTTATTTCAGGAGCTCAATCCAGGATTATCATTACCAGTTAGACATATTAGAACTTTTTGACCACCGTTTCCAAGTTTTTATAGGCTCCCTAATCCAAATGAGAAAAAAAGAGACAACCAGTCGTGTGTTTGGATGCAAGCTCTAAAAGCCAGAAGTAACACATTAAAACTCGATGTAGTCCTCCATTGTGGTTTTGGAGCTAGTCTTAATGGAAAACATACATGGATGAATACAGACATACCGCATACAGTGACATAATGGAAAAGTGAGCATGTTTTGCAATTAAGAGCCCAATTTTATGCATGGCGCAAGCTGGCAAAAGCATTGTTACTGTTTTCAAGCCAGTGCAAATGACATTTTCACACAAGCAAATGAACTTGCTGCATGAACATTGTCATTTTGATACACCAGAACATGCTTGCACCATAGACCATGAAGAGGCTAGTTAGTAGTCAATGGCGTTACGTGTGAAGTGCTATTTAAAGGGCGCATCAATCAGACGAGCAGATGTGTGGTACCACAATATGGTTCTGTGGATGCCCAACAACATGGAAACACAGGCCGCCACCTCCTCTCAGTCCTGCTTCACGTCCTATGGCTTTGGTGGATGCCTGCTGCCCCAGTATGTAAACATAATGTGCTCATGTTCCTTTACCTGGTACCTCTGTGTATTCCAATGAGAAGCATTCTCTTCTTCCAACTTGAAATGTGTGCGCCACTGAAATAGCAACATGCCAAGTTCTGGCACAGCTTGGGTTTCAAGCGGAATGACCTGAGGTACTCATTGGTTGATTGATGTTGCATCTTAGACAAACCTATGAATAACAAGGTGCCAATGACTACCTCTTGGCACCATTAGTCATGGTTTGCCCTCTGATAACATGCCCTTTAAATACCAAAATGACAATGAACACGCCCCAAAAGCACGACTCCATAGATCACTTAAATGGGGTCCAAAGTTGACAGATTCAACTCTGCGCCAGATTCACATTGGTGGAAATGTGCACAAGAAGTCAGATTGTGAATGAGGTTTGTCTGAAAGGTTTCAGAGTGGCACATGCTCAGGGCTCATGCTTAAGAATACGTAGAAAATCAATTTTGTATTGATGACAGACCCCAGTTTGCCACAGATGCAGTGCTCATACTTCATATGTTGGGGATAAAGTGCAAGAAGTTTGGGGGTTTTGCATACAAGTGTCATTCTCAGAATCTGCACTTAGATTTTGAAGCTTTTCAGTAGACAGTATATCTTGTCCATCTGTCCTGTTCTCATAAATTAGCAGATTTTTTCAGATTAAAGTACTCAAAGTCAGCTGTAAAAAAAAAAAAAGGATGAGAGTAAAGACACATTTCTGCTTTTATTTTGGGGGCAAGGTAACTGCAATAGGTGTGATTTGGACTGCTAACTGATCCAGAATCATATGTGACAAGACAGACAAAAAAATAAAATCTTAGATTCCTCATAACAGTGACACTTAAACCCATCCTTGATGGGAAGAACACTTTAAATGTTGTTGTTTTTTTGGTTTTGTTAAATTTGGCGCCATAGCACAAGTCCACATGTTGAATATTACAGTTTCACTCAAATATCTCATTGAAACAATGGTGCTGTGAGGTCATTCTGAAACCAAAATGTTAATTTATCACGTCAACACAGTGATCTGCAAAATCAATCATCATTATTTAGGGCTATAACTCAGGAACAGATGGAATTTTGAGGTGTATGTTTTCACATTGCCTTCTTCAATGGCTACAACTTCATGTTCTTTTAATATCAGGTTTATGGCCCAGGTGTATGTGACAAAACTCTTTTGCAGTTAACATCATTGTTGGAAATTATTCATAGTAATCATGCAACTCAGTACCTTTTTATTTAATTCCTTTAACACCTTCATGATATATTTTGGAATCTTGACAGATGGGGATGTAAATTGCAACTTGGTTAGTTGATGGAATCATGAAAACCGCAAAACTGATTTAATCCTTGCAACACAGCCATCCATCCATTTTCTTCTGCTTATCCTATAAAGGGTTGTGGGATGGAGCCTATCCCAGCAGCCTTCAGGCGAGAAGCAGGGTTCACCCTGGACAGGTCACTAGTCCATCACAGGACCAACACATATAGACAGACAACCATTCACACTCACAGTCACACCTACAGTCAATTTAGAGTATCAATCAGCCTCGTCCCCTCTTGATGTCTTTGGACTGTGGGAAGAAGCTGGAGTACCAGAGAGAACCCACACAGGAACAGGGAGAACATGGAGACTCCACACAGAAAGATCCCGCGCCCGAGCCGGGACTCGAACCCTGGACCTTATTTCTGTGAGGCGACAGTGCTGACAACTGCACCACCGTGTTGTCGCTCCTTGTAACACATACTTTACTTAATTAGCAAACGTCTGATAATAAAGGCATTTTACTTCTCTGGACTACAAATTTTAAACCGTCTTGGAAATTAAGTCCAAAACTCCCCGCACTTCATAATATATACATAATAGGTACATAATAGCCCAGCGGTGACTCTTCTTCCACTCTTCTTATCTTATGACTTGTGATGGACATTTATAAGTGCTTACTGAATTATCAATAATTCAATAAGATATTTGTGAGCTCAGTCCTTGGTGCTCCTGACGTCACACTGGGAGAGGCTGGTGATGTAAAAGGAGCAGTCATGTTGGACAACCAGTTGCACCGGAGCCTCAACTAGGAAATGCAGGCAATCTGGATGTATTACAGTACAGTACCTGTGTTGGACACAGCTACTTAAGTCATTTGTTATTGTAGAAAAGTTTGGTCTATGGTTTGTGTCTATCGACAGGAACATATCTCCTGTATAGTGGTGCATTATCAAACCATTTATATCACATCGAGTTTTTATTCTGCTGTTTTGTATGTCTTGTTTAGAAACAAGGACTGGTGATGCCCTGCTTCAGGCATAGTAAAAAAAATGCTTTGAACTGTGCAGATGTTTATAAGTGCTCAGGAAGACTGTTTGTTTGAGTTTGCTAATGCTCAACATCAGCTGCTGCCACTATCCTGCAGGTTGAAACAAAATATATTTAAAAGAATTCTGGAGGCAGCGAAACAAATTATTGGCATTTTGTCAAGAGCTCAGGCAGTAATTGACTTTTTCTCATCAGTCTGTGAGCAACTGTGGATTCCACTACCTACTGCAGTTTGTTTCAAAAAGATCTGCTGGGCTTCTGGATGGAGCTGTGCAATAGAATGATACAGCAGTATATTACAATGTTTTTTTCATCGTACTGTATTGATATTGTAGCCCCTAGTATTGAATCACAACTTATTTTGATAAGAGTTGTATTTTGAGTCGTGTAAGTTATAGTAGCTACAAACTGTGCAACTTAGCAAATGTCATTGTAATAATTTGCAAAGGAAGTTTTAGGTCTTTTTATTCTGTTGAGGAATGCAGTACACAGCAAATTGTATTTCAGCTTTATTTTCAGGTTTTTTTGTAAATTAGGTTGAGCATCACAATAGTCATGATGTCATGTATCACATTATTTTGTGATGAAATCCAATCATGACAAATGAATTGTAAAATAACTTCAACTGTGTGTCATTTCCTTCGATCTCTACGACTGGAGAGATTTTTCAGACTGACTTGGGCACAACTGAAAAAAACCCATTGCCCTGAACCAGGTTTATTGGCGAAGTGTCGTGTACGGCACAACCCAACAGGAACGGGGGCCAACAGGAATGTGTTAGTCATGTCATACTGGTGAGATTTTGTAAATTGACCTTTTTGGGCAGGTTTGCCATTGATAGCTGTAAGTTACCATTTGCTTCTAGCTAATTATATTTGTCTCTTTCAGTATTTTGAAGTCACAAAGGAAGTGACACAGCAATGAAAAAAAATCTTAAATCCATTTTTGTGAGCTCAATCCACTTATTTGTGAGTACTTCAACAGCTAAATTTTGGATGATGTGTCACTTTAATTGGCTGAGCTGCAAGCTGTCGCCTACAGGGTTTATAGAGGATGCATCGTAGGGCTGGGTAATATATTTGTATATATCAATTCTGAAATAAATGACAATAACAACATTACAATCAGACAATATTTAAGAATCATGACTTTTATTTTCTACATTGCCCAGCCCTAATACGCTGATAATAATGTATCACAACTATGGATTAGGATCATTCACTTGAAGGCTACTATAGTTTTTGCAGTTCCTTTATCAGTTGGCTCAACTACCACTGCTTACCTCATTTGGAGATAAATCATGTCTAAGAAGACTTTGAATGAAATGAAACCATCTTGATTATTTGTTTAAGTCTCTTTGCCACCTGGCTGAAGTTCCCTCAAGCTTGACATTTCCAGGGGTTTTCCCTTGTTACGGAATTTTGACACCCCTGTAATTGCAGAGAAGTAGAACTTCCCCTCACCCCAATCAGGGGTCAATGAAGTGTCTTGGCAACCTGATGCCTATTTGTCAAGAGTCACTTGATGGAGTTAACGCAATAAGCACCAAGACCCAGTCAACGCTTTGCTCTTATGACCTCACCAGTTAGAACAATCCACTTAAAAAAATAACTGGATTAAATGAGGGAATCTTTCGCAGGCAGTCTGTCTTGGTGCAGAAATGTATGTTGTTAGTTTGGTTGATAGACAGTGATCGTAACAGATAAGAATAAGAATACTTTATTTTTCCCTTCACGGGGAAATTTACATAGTTACAGAGAGAAGAAGAAAGAATAATTTAAAAAGAAAAATCATGAACAAAGAAAAACAAAAATAACATTGATATTCGCCAATTTAGTTATTTACAATTGGTTTACATAAAGCACAGTCTGTTTACATCTGCTGAGGAGCGTCATGTTTTCAGGGCTTGTTCATTGTTTTTTGGCAGAATTATGAAAAAACTTGTACAAACAGAATTTCACTCAATATGGTGGAGGGGTTTAGAATGTGTGAAAGGAAGAATCCTTTCCATTTTGGGGCAGATTAATCAAAGTGCCACATGGTGGCAATGGGAAACTTCATCAAGGGTTTTTTTTTTTTACACTTGATGTACCTCTCTAATTGGAACAGATCCCCCTCAAATTTGTCCAGAAAAACCTTAAGAATTTGGTGATTGGTCATTGTGAAGAGTGTTAATTTAAGTCATAGGGCCACCTAGTGGTTACAAGAAGTAAGCCTAATGTAACAAACATCAAAATAACACTGTGTTGTATTATGTACAACATGCAACATGATATATTTTACATGTTATCTAGTACCACCTAGTAGATGTGGGAAGTGATATTTGTACTACAGTCCACAAATTAGTCAGCTGCATCTCTCGGTATCAAAATACGATCAGGTTCTACCTCCCTCCTGCCCTATGGAACAGCCACCCACTGCCACATGCCAAGGGGTGTTATTCATTCAGTACTCAACCCTATTGGTTACTTTTATTTTTTTCACCTGATTGTTTCTACACTTTAACATGTATCTTTACATACTTTTTACTTCCATTTTTTTTATCAATATTTACTATTTTGTGACCACACTGCTCACAAGTCTCTTAATATGTCCTTTACTCTCTGACACACCTTGTTACCGTTTGTGCTTTCAGAGGTTTGGCAACATCACCAGCCCTCAGCATCCACCCTTCTAAGCTGATTACATTACTTAGGAGAAGATGACACTGTAGTCTGGTGTTTTCCACTACATGCTGCCCAGAGCCACCTGCCACATCCATGTTTGATTCTTATCCCGTGTGAGATTTAAAGTGCCCTGTGCTGCAGTGCCCTGTTTCTATTACATTTCTGCTCTCTGAAAACTTTAAACAACAAAACAAAAGATACAGCAGCAGCAACACAGCACTGTGCAGGTTATGGCAGATTTCCCTCCACAATTGCAGCAATTTGAATGGTGGAAATCATCTGAGCCAGTTATTTAAAAAAAAACGAAAAACTGTTTCCCCTCCATGGGCTTATGTGTCAAGTCTTCAAGGCTTGCCAGCCGGCAAGCAAAGATGCAGATGGAGCAGCCTAAAAGAAGAAAGGATTAACCTGAGCACACAGCCAATATGGCAGCACCTCCCTCCTTCCCTACCCTCAATGCCCTTAACCACCTAACTAAATATGACAATCCATCCATCTATCCATTTTCTATACTGCTTATCCCAGGAGCCTGTCCCAGCTGATATTTGGCAAGAGGCAGGGTTCACCCTGGACGGGTCGCCAGTCCATTGCAGGGCCATCAGGAGCAATTAGGGGCTCAGTATCTTGCTCAAGGATAATTTGACATGGTCACCGGGGGAAGTGAGGATTGAACCAGCGACCCTTTGGTTGCTAGACAGCCACTCTACCTCTGAGCCATGCCGTCCCTTCGTTTTGGCAACCTTCTGAAATGAAATTCTCCTTTAGCAGTAAAACTCCCTGATAAAGCTTAGTGGGATTATGAATGTTACTGAGGTGGTGTAGTCATGTCAGTGCAGGATGACTTGAGATATTTCTGAAGCCTCCTACACTGTTAACATTAAAGAGAGTGTTGTGAAATATTACATCACTGTCAGCTACAGACATATTATAAGGATGTCCTCTGATTGTTGTTGCAGTTTGTAGATGCAAAACTTTGGAAGCGGTTCACGTAGGAAATAGACATTATACTTTACTGCAAAGATTAAACTATTTTTCAAGTTTTTTTTCATGCTTCTTGCCATTCTCATTGCCTTAGCAAGATCACAATATCACAAGATCATACAAGAAACCATCTTCTCAGGTTTCAAGTTATGCTTTTGTGTCCGAACCACATTGTTTGGACCTATCACCATCGTTTGAGAACTGTGTGCATTGTTTACAATGCATACATATTTACATCCTGTCATTTCAGTCAACATCTTCAACTTAAACATAAAGTGCAGGCACAAAATTGGAAATGAGTCATTCTTGTCATCCTGATCATACCGCATCTTTTCAACATTGCTGTCAGTTCCCTTCCCATTGTAACCAGATATGGGTTCCACTCCAAAACAGATCAGATAGCAGCATGAGCAGCAGTTGAGAACAGAGTGTGAAGGCCTACTCTGTGAACGTGGTCCTGTGGGACGATGCAGCCTGAATACTGAGGAGGAGGAGGAGAACTTTATTCAGAACCTTGGCTTCGTCTCACCCATCAGACTGATGGAAGCCCCTCTAATGGATTGATCACACTTTTCCTTTCTTGCTATTAAGTGACGCCATTCTTCAGCTATTTATTGCCATCCAGCATGAAGTTTGCCAAGACTCTGGTAGTTTAAATGTGACTGGGGTGTTTGAGACGTAGCGGCTGATTTAATGCTACTGTGCTCTCCTTTTTATCATTATAAAAACACGACTTTTATTTCATATGAATTGGTTATTGCATCTCATGTAGTGCACAGTTTACACCATGCATGCAGAGCATTAGATTTTCAACATTTGCTTTTGCTTCCGTTACTGCCCAGGGTGCAAAAGTCATAACAGCTGGAACAAGACTGATTCTAATAGGGAATATTATTATTTACTTATTTTTATATGATGCAGCATTCATGGTTACAACCATTGCAACAACTTTCTGTGCCACTAGGAAGGAGTCTGCTCACTGGTCCACCTTAAAAGTCCTGCCACCGTGAGTGAGCCTTGGTTGAATTCGTCAATTTGCTTATGGACTTGCCCCATTCAATTTAACCAAGTCAGTCAATCTGTAAAACTGTATTTATATCTCATATTCCAGAAAAATAAATTGAGAAGTCCTTTCAGATTTCAAACTGTCATGAAAAAACTGGAAAAGTCATGGAATTTGAAAAAAGCAATTTCCAGGTCTGGAAAAGCCAAAACACAATGGGTTTCTCTGGTGAAATTCCTGGACTTGTCTGCTCCAACATCAAGAGCACCATCGGATGTGAAGGAGGACACATGGTAATTTACAGGCTACAATATAAGACATTTAATCCTCAAAATGGCTACATTGTATTTCGATGGAGTTTTGGGGTTTAAATTAGAACCGAGCACCTGTAACAGTTGCTGCTAACAGACAGATTGTTAAAAGCTGACCTTTACAGGTTTGTCAATGGTGCAGAGGTAATCTTTACTTTGAAACTTAGTTTGATTTATTGTGTTGAACAGTTAAAAAAAAAAAATCATCTTGTGGATCAAATTAAATCTACCTGCAAGGCTGTCACTAAACTCACCACTCACTGCAGTCAATGATATATTTTGCTTCTCAGGGGTAGATATGTGTTTGGCTAAAGCAGTGGATTTCTCAGTGCGAGTTATTGTTCCATTCAACTCCATGTGGTCAAGAGGATTCAGAGATTTTGAGATTTGTTGTGTAGAATTAATTTACTGGGAACCAGAATTTTTAAAAAGAGCACAACTGTGGTTGTTTTAGTCTACAAGCTTGGGAACCACACTAATGTTTTGATTTGAAAGGCAATAAAAAAGACCTGTGGCAGTACTTAAAGTTTGATTGTTTTGAATTTCAGAAACAATTGCAGTATCCTGTTGAGCTTTCTAGTAGGATTGTTAGGAGTCTGCAGGGTTTTAGTGCAACCTCAAAAGCAGCATTAAAAAAATATGAAAAGGATTTAATGCATAAGATCTTGCTGTTAAGCTGTGTGGCAAGCATCCTCCTGCTCCTGATGGTGTTGTAGCTGAGCAATCTACAGAGGAGCTGTAGAGAAAACACTGCCAAAGTAAAAATAGAATGTGGGAAACAGATAACAGCAGCAAGATATGCAACCCTCCAAGCCAGTGGTTACTTTGATGGCAAAGCCGAGGCCACAGTGAAGACCAGATATGACACCCAGCACTTGTCAACTGGAGTAAACCCCCCACACCCTGCCTTAACACCATGGAGAGGACTTGTTGTCAACTCGGCAGGGATTGGCCTAGTTCCCTGTGGCAGCTAAAGGTCACATGTCTTCTGGCTCTGCACTGTAAGTGTGCAGATTTAAAATACTATCACTGAACTTGAGGATGTTAATGCTGATGATGATAATAAGAAGAGGGAACAGAAAATATAATCTTGAAACTCACCTTTATCTAGACTAAAAGTTTTCCAGGTTGGAAAAAACACTGACAACAGCCAGAGAGTTTAAAGACATACCCTAAGCCTCAATGGAGGTTTCACCCCTGACTGTGGCTGCAGTCAGAGGAAGAGGCAGCTGGTGCTCCTATTAAGTGGTATTAACTCAGTGCCCTCAACCGCAGCCACAAAGTTATCAGCTGCACTCATTTGCAAAAAGCAAAGCCGATTGGGGCCTGTCTGCTAGCCGAGGATGACTGGGCCTGGCCGACTGTCATCACCCAATGTGATGGCTTTGCTGCACCACAATTACACCCATATGAACCATTATTATTTCCTGTATTCATTTTGTACATTTAAATGTACCCACACTGTTCCTGTGAAGCACTTTGGTCAACAAGAGGTTTTGTTTTGGTTTTGTTTTGTTTTTACATTTTGGATTTTGGTGGCGGGAGGATATCGTCTCTGCTTTTTGCAGATGATGTGTCCCTCTTAGCTCGATCAACTCACAACCTCCAGCTTTTGCTGGGGCAGTTCGCTGCCAAATGTGAAGAGGCAGGGATGAGAATTAGCACCTCCAAGTCTGAGGCCATGGTCCTCAGATGGAAAAGGGTGGCCTGCCCACTCCAGGTCAGGGGGGAGGTCCTGCCTCAGGTGGAGGAGTTTTAAGTATCTGGGGATCTTGTTCACAAATGAGGGTAGGATGGAGCAGGAGATTGACAGGTGGATTGGGGCAGCGTCTGAAGTGATGCAGGTGCTAAAGTGGTCCATTGTGGTAAAGAGGGAACTTAGCCAAAAGGCGAAGCTCTTGATTTGCCGGTCAATCTACGTTGCGACCCTCATCTATAGTCCTGAGCTTTGCTTGATGACTAAAAGAACAGGATCTCGAATACAAGCGGCCAAAATGAGTTCCCTTCGTGGGATGGCTGGGCTCTCCCTTAGAGATAGGGTGAGAAGCTGAGACATTTGGGAGTGACTCAGAGTAGAGCCACTGCTCCTCCATGTCGAGAGGAGTCAGTTGAGTTGCTTTGGGCATCTGGTGAGGATGCCTCCTGGATGCCTACCTCGGGAGGTCTTCCAGGCATGTCTGACCAGGAGGAGGCCTTGAGGCCAACCCAGGACACGCTGGAGGGATTATATCTCTGGGCTGGCCTGGGAATGCCTCAGGATTCCCCCAGAACAGCTGGTAGAAATGGCTGGGGAGAGAACAGTCTGGGCTTCCTTGCTGAAGCTGCTGCCCCCGTGACCCAGACCCGGACTTTTTATCAACAATACACCTCATAACTTGTCCCCTGGGAAGACCGGATAGAGGAGTCCCATGAGCGGAAGAAGGTCAAATACCTTGAGCTGGTTGAGGCATGCAGAGAGAGTGGCTGGAGGGCCCGCTGTGAGCCAATAGAAGTGGGCTGCAGGGGCTTCCTAGGGCAATCTGTGCATCGAGCATTCAGACTTCTTGGAATCGGAGGGTTGCCGGAGAGAAGAACCACCAGAAACATCAGCGAGGCTGCTGAGAAAGCCTGAAGGTGGCTGTGGATCAAGAGGGGAGACGCAGGGAGCGCGCTGCTTTAACCGCCCCCGGTTGGGTCACCTAGGCGAGGGTGTATAGAGAGTAAAGACCCAAAACACCCAATGAGCCCGGGAACTCTACTGAGGATGTGTATAAGCTGCATCACAAGGTGTTTCTTAATAATAATATAATGTTTAAAGAAACAGGGCAATTGTTTGCAAAATCCTGTGCTACGCCATTGGTCAGCTGTTGTCTTTGGTTTTCAGCTCCTTAATGAAGCACACAAGAAAGAGGGATATCTTTTTTTCTTGGCAAAAGCCAAAAAAGTTGGCTTGTTCCTTTTAAGCTTGAATCACAGTGCATCTAAGTTAGAGTTTTCTCCCTCATATTCCCAGCTTATCATGTCCAGCTGAGGTGTCCTCACGTGTAGTCTAAGATCTGCTTCCTTTAATTGAAGCAGGTTTCCACACTGACAAGTAAAAGATTCATGCCAACTATTCTGACTTGGTTAGTCCTGCTGCATATCAGATCCCAAAAAGTCTTTCCCACCATTTTTGTGCTTAACTGCAACTTGCATATAAAATATATATATATATATATATATATATATATATATATATATATATATATATATATATATATATTTATTTATTATATATATAAAATATATATTATATATATATTTATTTTATATATATATATATATATATAAAATATATATTTTATATATATATACATATATATATATATATCGAAGTTCATTTTTGAAGTCTTGTGCAACCACATTTTTGAAGGAATGCAGGGTACAGCATGCACACAAACACATATTTGAAAGCAAGTTCATCAGCAGTAGTAAACAAACCAGATGTGGCATGCAGCATCAAAGAGTGCTGATTATTTATATAGGTTGAATTAATTTTGGCTTTTGTCTCTTTTTGAGTTCTCACCCGATCTGGTTTGATGATTTATATTAAACAGAAATGTCCCCAGTTTGATTCCGGGGAGATTTTGCTGCTTCCTCTGCCTCTCTGGTTTAAACCTTGTGCATTGAAGGAGAAAATGCTCCAAAAGTTATTTGTTGGGGACATTGTTAACATTCCAACCAACAGTAGACAATCTTTTTTTTTTTTAACCATGAAACATCCCAGTACACCAGCATAGTTGGGCAAGAAAAATTGCCAACTATTTTAGATGAATAGGTTTACTTCGGACATTGAGGTTTTCTGAAAGGGGTTGCTTTGCATGGATTCTGTTGTTTTACAAGCGCACATTGCATTTGGGACATCTGGTCTGTTGTAGCCCCTAGAGACACTTACTTGTATTTCTTTTATTCTAGCCTTGTGAGGAAGGAAACTGAATCACAGTTTTCATTGGAGGCAACAGCAGTGTTTTAAATCAGTAATTAAATCTATAATGTGTGTGTAAACTGTGTCTGTGCTGTTACTGTCACTTCATGCAGGACGCTCACATGTCTATAATTATTTCAGTATCATATTCTTCTCTTCTATAAGCTTTTTAACTGTCAAGTCAAGTCAATTTGATTTATATAGCACCAAATCACAACCAAAGTTATCTCATGACACTTTACAGGTAGAGCAGGTCCAGTACCACACTCCTTCAATGAATTTACACCCAACAATTCTCCATCAGCAAACACATCCTGCAACAGTGGGGATGAAAACCTTCCTTTTAACAGGCAGGAACGTCGAGCAGACCCAGGCTCAATGGGGACGGCCTTCTGCTTTGACCGGTTTGGGGGGAAAGAGAGCAGGAGAGCAGGACAGAGACAAAGACAGATAATGTAGGAAGACAGATATGCAGAAGGAAAGAGTGGGACAGAGATGAACAGAGAGAGAAAGGAAGAGACTGATGGACAGATGGGGACATGAGCAGGTGGAGCTACAGGTGGCAGCTTGAGCCTCTTCAGGGCTGCAGCCTCCTCCAGCAGCACCAGGGATCTGGGATGAGGGGAGCCTGAAGGCTTCGAGAAGAAGATGAGTTAGTAACACGTATGAGTATGATTTATGTTTGACAAATATAGGAGGACAGAGAGGAGGAGAGAGAAGCCCAGTGCACCATGGGAGATCCCTGGCAGTCTCAGCTTATAGCAGCATATCTAAGGGCCAGCCTAAGCAGCCCAACTATAAGCCTGATCAAAAAGGAAGGTCTTTAGTCTGCTCTTAAAGGTCAAGAGGGTGCCTGCATCCGGGACTGAAACTGGGAGACGGTTCCACAGGAGGGGAGCCTGATAGCTGAAGGCTCTGGCTCCCAGTCTACTTTTAGAAACTCTAGGAACCACCAGTAACCCTGCATCCTGGGAGCGAAGGGTTCTAGCTGGATAATAGGGGACAATGAGCTCTGTAAAATATGAAGGTGCCTGATTGTTGAGGACTTTGTATGTTAGAAGGAGAATTTTGAATTCTATTCTAAATTAACAGGGAGCCAATGCAGAGAAGCCAGTACAGGAGAGACATGGTCTCTTCCACTAGTTCTCATCAACACGTGGGCAGCAGCATTTTGGACCAGCTGGAGAGTCTTTAGGGACCTACTGGTGCAACCTGATAGGAGGGAATTGCAGTAATCCAGCCTGGAAGTGACAAAGGCATGGACTAGTTTTTCTGTATCTTTTTGAGACAGGATGTGTCTGATCTTAGCAATGTTTCATAAATGAAAGAAAGCAGTCCTAGAACTTTGCTTAATGTGGGCATGAAAGGACAGATCCTGATCAAAGAGAACTCCTAGGTTCCTTACGGTCGTGCTGGGGGCCAAGGTAATACCTTCCAGGGTACCTGTCTCATTAGATAGGGTGTCTCTAAGATGTTTTGGGCCCAGGACAATAACTTCAGTTTTATCAGAGTTTAATAAAAGGAAATTATGGGTCATCCAAGTTTTTATGTCCTTTAGACAGGCCTCCAGTTTAGTCAGCTGATGTATTTCACAAGGATGCATTGATAAGTACAGCTGTGTGTCGTCAGCATAGCAGTGAAAATTAATTGAGTGTTTCCTAATAATGTGACCGAGAGGAAGCAGATAAAGGGTGAAGAGGATTGGTCCAAGCACAGAGCCTTGTGGCCAACTGCAGTTGGTTTTGTAAGTCAGCATGGCTATGGGCTCACTCAACCAAAAACCAATGGCATTTTTACATTTAATTCAGTTCACTGAAATAACCCAGCAGCTTTCCCTATTTCATCAAAATCTTTGTTAAAACTTTCCATTTTTAGTGTGTAGGTTGCTATTAGCTTGATAGCGAGCACTGAGGTTGTTGTTAGGGGCATAACTGCAGAAAACAGAAGACCAACTGAAATAACCGCCCATGGCAAGATTGTATCCACAGATTTGTTCTTGTAAACTAGAAATTACTGTTGTTAAAGCTGCTTTGTTGCTCTGCAAATGTATAAAATTTATGTGGTGTGAACGTTGGTAAAGAAGTTCTCTAATTGGCATCAGTTCTCTGAGGAATGTGCACAATTTGTAGAGGAAGTTATGTATGGAGCCATTATTGTGTATAATATTTCAGTTGCGATTTAATAAATGGTATGATTCTACTTGACTATCAAGAAAATTCCACACAAATGACTGAAGATTTCAAAATTTGGTGTTTCTCAACTCAAACATAAAATGCTTAAAAAAATGTAAAACAAGCTTTTGTGCAGGGATTTTTTCTGAATATCTTAATTACTAAATTAGGTAAGTAACAATAATAAAAATATCTTATACAAAATAAAACCCAAATGACTGCTTGGCTTTTTTGCTTATGTAGTTGCACAGGCTGAAACTGAGATCTGATTTATCCTGCAGCACTAACTGAATGCATACCTTCCATAAATAACACCCTCAGTTCTTCAGAATCAAGAAAGATCTCTCCCAGCATCCAGCATGATGTGGAGATGATAGACATTTACATGCTCTGCTCTCTTCTCCCAGCCTCAGTTTTATTTAACTCCAGGTAAATGTTTTGTATAGGAACCTTGACAAGGTGGAAGAAGAAGTGCGGTATGTTCAACAGGCTCCAGGAAAAAAGGGCCTCAGGGCACTGACATTCCTTCACACTTCATACTCTTGGTAATGTGGTACAGCATTTTATTGTATCTTAAATTATTTTTTTTTCTGTCTCTTTTTGTCATTTCAGTCATTTCAAGGTAGTCAAGGAAGAGCTTATCTGTTCAATTCAGTGTAAGTATAAGCCTTACTCCTGCAATTCACCTCATGTATTTTGATCCTAGTTCCCAGCCTTTTTTCTGTTTTGGTTTATTGTGAACATGCTTGAAATTTACAAATGCTCTGAGACTTGTAAATGAAAATCATAAGCGGTACAGAGTTGTGAAATACGGGATTTGGAAGTTGAACTTGGTTCTCTCTTCATTAACTCCTTTATGAAAGTCATTTTGACATTATGCCCGTGCACAAAACAACATTTCCAAACAGGCCCATGTCATTCCAAGTTTCAAGAAAACAAATTGATTTTTGCATGAACACCTACAAATGCACTTTAAAAAAACACCTTATGGCGCAAATAAAAATGATAAACAAAGACTAGCGGTACTGTATTTTTGACATGTAGCTATTAAATCGTGATGCTCTTGATTTCAAACTGTGATATCACAGACAGTATTTACAGTGCTCAGCATATTTACCACCCAATGTAAGATTTATGGCACAGCTGCCCTGAATTAACTGCATTGGTAATTACCAAAATCATTTCTTATGTTGTGGTTAATACACAAATATGTAGAAGCTCTTGAATTAAAAGTATATTTCTAATGCTTTAATACAATTATTATTGTTATCTGTGAATTTTCAAATTTAGTGTTTTACAGAAAAAATGTTTAAGCACATTATTATTTCTTGTTTTAGTGGTTGAACCTAACCCTTAATTTATATCTGACTTCTCAGAGAAGCCCAGTGAGCTGGCTCAAATTTGGGTATAAAGGGTTCATTCAGTTTGAAATTCCTCATTCTTGTTCAAAATGGTTAAATGTGGAGAGTTCACTGAAACTGAAAGAGTCCGCATTAAAGCACTGGATAATGCTTGATGTCTCTTAGACAAATAGGGAGAGAAAAAGTGTTCTCACAGTTGTGGTCAATTATGCTTTGGAGTCAGTTGTCAAGAATGATACTTACAAATTGCACCAAGGAAGAGGCAGGAAACAAAAGTCAACTGAAGCAGATGTCAGACACCTCAAGATTTGAAGTACTAGAGGTGCAAGGAAGAACAGTGCTGATCTTCAACAGTGATGAATGCTTCTAGATCAGAGTCTGAGAAAGTCTCCAGAATGACCAGAAGAAGACAACTGTTGGAACAAGGCTTAAAAGGAAGAATAGCTGCTAAGAAGCCATTTTTGAGGCCTGCAAACACCCAGAAACGCCTTGGATTTGCCAGGGAGCGCTTTGATTGTTGATGACTGTAAGAAGTTATCCTAGACAGTCCAAGTTTGAACTCTTTGGTCAGTTTTGTCGTGTTTATGTCTCAGAAAAGTTGGAGAATGTTTTAATGGCAGATGCATTGCACCCATAGTGAAACACGGTGGAGATCTGATTATGGTATGGGGTTCTATTTGTGCACATTAGTTAAAATTGATGGTGTCATGGACTGAATCTGATTGGTCATGGGTTCATATACCAAAAACAATGTCCCCAAGTATACTTCAAAGCTGTGCAGAGACTGCTTGACTAAGAAAAAGGAATCTAGAGTACTGCAACAGATGGACTGGCCAAGTCAAAGTCCAGATTTGAATCCTATTGAATAAATTTTGGATTTAGCAGGTTCAAAGATTGATCACACAAAAATTTCGTCTAAAGCAAGTCTGGGAACAGCTAGAAACTATTTGGAATTCAATTTAAAAAAAAAAAGAAAGAAAGAAACTGTCAAAAAGTACATAAAAGCAATACCAGCAAGAATGCAAGCTGTTATTAGAGCCAAAGGAGGCCATACAAAATATGAAGTTCTGTGGTTATTATGTGTAGAAAGGGATCATTTAGTTATTTCCGTTTGTTATTTGCCAAACAAATAAAACAACATTTTTTAATATTTGAAAGATTTTTAAAGTATTTGTTTTCTCATTTTTATGACAGGTGGTCTGATAAAGCACTAAAAGTGTATCCGAAACACTGATATTTGATTGTTGCCTTGTCAGTGAAGATTGAGAGGTGTCCTCCTGACTGACTTGACCACTGTTATGACACCACGAATGTGCAATTGTGGTTGTTTGTGTTTGTTAAGTTAGTTTACTCGGATATATCCCTGATGTTGATCTTGCTTTGTAATTCAGGCCACTGGTTGTTAATAGACCTGCACCATTAATTGAAATTTAATCAAAATCCCAACATGGTCTGTTGCAATTTTCAAATCTTTGTTAAAGTCTACTTGCGTGCCAAAATATAATTTCAAATTAAATATCATGGTGCTGCAGCAATGTCCTGCCTACACACATACATTCACTTAAGAAAACAGATTTTTTTGATACGGATCAGATACATCAAGTGATGTTTTGTTAATGAAAATGAGAACAATTTGGTAGAAATTAGCAGCCCTTCTAGTATCACAAATCCCATCATAATTGCAGTAGAGTGGTGGAGGAATGTATCCTACAACCTGCAAGAAAGTTAATCTTTTGGCTAAATAACAAGAGCTCAAGATAGATGGTAGCTAAGTTCGTGGTTGCCCCACAAAAATGTCTCCCTTGCAGAATTATAACAGTCAAAATGATTACAATTAGATGTTCCAAAATCAGGCAGCTGTAGTTGTTCATGGCATGAATTGCAGAGAATTTTTATTTGAATGTTCAGAATGAATTGACAATAGGAGAACAAGCTTAAAAGACTTACAGTTGAAGAATTTATAGGCAAACTCTTAAATAGGACATTAGCGAATGAATTAAAGAAGGTATTTCCTGTTTTGGTGAAAGCTTTGCTCTGTGTGGCATATCGAGCAAATGTGGAGGTGAAAGTTGATTAAAGTTAGTGGAGAATGGAAAACAGCTCCCACCTTCCACAGCATGCCATGGAAGCCTCACAGTTAACACATCTGTTAGGCCTTTTATCAGTGCCCTTACTATTGTTAACATGACAGCTGCTGTTGCACAAGTGGAAAGGTCGCACACAAACTGGACCAGAATATTCCAAATTAATATCGCCACCCATGGGTAGCACTTGGTATCATCTTGATCTGACCTGCGGTTGGAGAATTTATTGATGTTACCAAATGCTGTGAAAATTGTAATTGTAACTTGCTACTTCGAAAGTAATATAGCTGCAAGGTTGGAAGTCATTTGGAATAGTCTACCATCATACTACAATACTCATATTGAATACAACATCAAACTAATGTTGCCGTAGATAAGCTAATGTTCATGAACTATGCTGTGGGCACATGACTTTGACATCTCCACAACAAGCTTCAGGCTTCTGCTTTCAGCACAATGATGTTTGTTGTCACGTTTTGCCACTTTGAACTGCCACTTTGAAAAGGTATACAATCTTTCAAATGCATGAGTGCTGTGCTTAGGGACATATCATATTCCATAGAATCAAATGTTAAATGCCTGAAAAAGGTTCAGTGGTTTACTCTGAATGTACATCTTTTAACTGAAAACCCATTCTATAATCCTGTAGTTTTTTTTTAGACAGCAACATTCAACAATGCTAACTTAGTTCAGATTCATCCCTCCACTACTCTGTATATAACTAGTCACAAGTGAAGATTCTGTATCTTGTCTCTTTGATGACTTATGAGGTAATGATAACACTTCCCACCCACTGCCATTCATTGTGCTAAGCTGATTAGCAGTCAGCTGATCTCTGTGGGGCTCAGCTCCCTTTTTTACATGCAGAGGAGAGAAAAGAATCTGTGTCTGGTCTGGCTCTGGCTCTGGAAATGATTTATTATTGACTAATTTTCCAAAAATTTGGTGTATTCTTTAAAAGAAAAGAAGTAAGCTCTGTCTCTAAAATGATTGATTTCCAAGGAAACATGAAAATTGGTCGTGCTGCAGTTTGATGGCATTATTTATGGTTTTTTTTTGTACTTGGTTAAAATAACGAGAGATTTTAAATAAAAAAATGTGAGTAGAATGTCAAACTGTTCTAACTACAACTAAGATACAATTAAGAGCATTATAATTCTTATTTGGAGAAATCATATATATATACAAATTACAATCGTTGAGCTGTTAGCCCATTTGTGTCTAAGTGTGAGTGTTTTACATTTAATTTTTGGGTATCCAGTCACTCTTGAAAGGACCAATGCCCTGTAACTGTTCTCTACTGTCCTTTCTGTCCTCTCCAGGGTGAATGTTGGCTGCGGGCCAGCTGAGGAGCGGGTCCTCCTCACAGGTTTACATGCTGTGGCTGATATCTACTGTGAAAACTGTAAAACCACCCTGGGCTGGAAATATGTAAGTCCTTCACCTTTCACTGGGGCCTTTTGGGTTTCTGATCCTACTGTTTCCTGGTGCTGTTGTGTTGTTGCCTAATTGGTTTTCCAACAGGAAAAATGATGTTAGTACAGGTAAAATAACAAAACTGGGCTTATTAAAGTTTTACTTGATAAAGCCATATTGACGAACAATTGTTTCTTGTTTGTTTGTTTTTTACTTAGGATTGTATTGAGGCTTAAAGATTGAGCACTCTGTGGTCTCCAAGCATGTGAGATAATTACAGTGCTGAAAGGCTGGTTGCAGACGGCCAGACTGGTACCTCTGAGAGTCTACAGTGATTAAATGTCAGGCCATTTTTTTTGAAGAGGCTTGTCTGATAATTGTCTGAAAAAAACTTTGGAAGGTTGTAAACTGACTGAGCAAAGCATGACACTGGGACTTACTTAGATCTGTTCCTTTAGTGACTCAAACAATTCAAGAGTATAAGGAATGCCCCACAGTAGAGTAGAGGGGGTTCACAAAATAAAGCAGGTGGAGAAAATTGTCAGACACTTCATGATATCCTGAACCAAGTTTAGGCGCAACATTTGGATACATTTGATTACTGAAGCAAACCTTTCCTTTCAGTTCTTCTCAATGGTTTTCCCCTTCTCATGTAATAGCAAGAAAACCACTCAGAGAGCAGGAACAATCCATTCTTCTATTCAATGTAAATTTGCTACTGTCATGTATATGTGGACCCTTTTCTATAAATATTTGATTGTTGTTTTTTCATAAAACCCAGGTAACCTTCCAAAATCTGGGTATTAATTTACTTGCATATAATCAGAGATTCACCCAAATCAATATTTAATGGAATGCAGATCACACTAACTCAGCAAACAGTTGCCATAGAAATTTCTAGCAAGTATGACAGCTAAGCAGTGACTGACAGTTTTCAGTTGATTAGACAAACTTTTGGATTCTGCTTCTATTCCCAGACTTTTTGGGGTCTGCAAATTTGGGAGTTTTTTCCGGATACTTGACTTTTTCTTGCCAGTGTGATGGTGTTCAAAACTTGGCAGTTGAGTGGTTAATTACAGCGCATTGCTGGTGACTTTAGATGAGAGCTGTGACTCTCCAAACCATGACGTTTAAGCTCTGTCTAAGAAAAGGTCATGATAATACATGCTGTGCATCATGAATAATACGCATAATGTTGTACCACTACTATTGATGTAGCCTAATTTAAAAAAAACACACAACTCAATTACCGATGTGGTCACAATGGCAGTGAATGAGGTTTTCAAGCCCCAAAGCCTTCAGGTTAGTCCTACTTGTATATTAAAGAAATTGGAGAAAAATGTCAAGGATCTGCCCTTCGACCCAGAGCAGCACCAAAAAGTCATTGATTTGTCCTTGGACTTGCATTGCAGCTTTCCATAAATATTGATTCAAAACCTGGCAGGTAATTTTTGCATTACTCTGCTAACAGATGGACAGCGAGCTCCATCCAACTAACGCTACCTGTCAGTTATTTCATCTCAGTTGTTCTAAAGCAGTAGTTGCCAGTGGAAGCTCAGTTCCACTTCCAATGTAGGCTTAGACCACTGTTTTAGAGCTACAAAGAAGAGTTTTTTTTCCTGTGTGTAATATTACTTGGGAGTACCTGAGCTTGTATTGCATCTTGTTTCTTTGTACGTATGTCCTGGAACTAAAGATTTTTTTGGGGGGGGGGGGTGTGTTATGTGTGTGTGCTTTTTCAGGAGCACGCATTTGAGAGCAGTCAAAAGTACAAAGAGGGAAAGTTCATCATCGAGCTGGCTCACATGATCAAAGACAACGGATGGGAGTGATGCTCCTGCTGTTCTTTTTCTGACCTTGGAATGCTCTTTAATATTGAACTGTGTGGAACAACAACCACCAACAACCCTGCCCCCCCCCCAAAGAACCCTCCCCCTTTAAAAAAGAAAACCCAACCTACATACCTAACCTCCTTCACACGCACACCTGCTCATTTTAAAAACCGAAATGACATAAAAATGATGACCAGGAAGAGGGGCAGAAATCACAGGAGTCCCGGTTGAAGATTGTGTTTTCTCTTTCGCAGCTCTGGAGCTTTTGGGTTCGAATGCCCCCGCCCACTCACACTCACCCTACCTCCTCCTCCCCCTCACGAACCACGCTTACAAGTGATTGTGGTAATATGCCGACCACTACGCGGAAGGAGATAGACTTCACTGAAAGAACATTTTTCTTTATCTCTCTCATCCAGTGAGAGGGATGACCTCAACGGTTACATTATTTGCCGTTTTACATTTGGGTTAAGGTTTTGCTTTGATGGCAGATGGATGTTACTGGTTAGCATTTATTTCCCTTTCAAGTCTGTCATGTTTTTATTTGTTAGACTGGCTTGTTGTATATTTGCCTGTAGCTGAGCATGCTTTTCTTTGCTAATGTCCAAATGAGCAATCAGGGACGGTTGAGGAGCAAGGGGGAAAGGGACTTTATTGTAGTTACAAATATGTAGCAACATTGTGCTTTTTAAAAAAAAAAAAAAGAAAAAAAAGTGGCATACGATGGGATTGCAGTAGTGTGGGATTGTACACCTATTTTTGTTTTCCTGTGTGTAAATTTTCTCTTTCTGACGAGGAACAACCTCCACCCCTCCTTTTGTGGTACTGTTCACACCAAAAGCATCAAAAGCAGCACCTGGTGTGTGTGTGTGTGTGTGTATATATATATATATATATATATATATATATATATATATATATATATATATATATATATATATATATATATATATATATATATATATATATATATATATATATATATATATATATATTTGTTCGTGGCTAAATGCAATTGTGGCTGGTCCCTTTTTGCAACAGTATCATATCATAAGTGAGAAATCTGAGACAGGGGAATCATAAAAAATTATGGCCGACTGTAATATTCAATTGTCCAGAATGAAAACACAACTGCATATGAATATATAAACACATACTATGATGACATATCCATATACTATGAAAATATTTGTAGAACATAGATTTGGAACATGGATTATATATGTATATATCTATATAAATATATATGTATACACACATATATGTATATGTGTGTATACATACATTTATATTTATTTACACTGTCATGCACATGTATATATATGCATATAACGTGTGTGTGTATATCTATATGCATTGTGTTTGGTGTCACACATTACGCAGCGGCGTACTTGAACGCAGTACTTCATTTGCACTTTGCAGAGGCTGTTGTTTCATTGCAGTTTAGAGGCAAATGGCTCTCATCTAGTTATTAATGGCCTTCTTACACATGAATGACAGATTGTCAGATGTGAGAGGAGAGTGTGAGCTCTCTTGTTAGATATTATTCAATCATTTGACCTTATTTAAAGTCATTATCTAAAAGTTTGCCTTTCATTGGCGTGTTAAACTCACAAAGATCTTTACCCCTCCTACAACACTTATTTGTGACTCTAGAGTGGAGAAAGAACAAGCCACGTCTATTTAACTAGAGGCAAATGGTAACTCAGCTCAAAACAGCAGAACTGTCCAAGAAAGGTTACAAATTCGCAAGTGCATTATTTGCTATAATCCATGTTTTTTTTTATCCAGCTTTATGCTCAGTAAACCACAAACATAATTATTTGAGCTAAAAACCAAAACAAAAGAACAACTACAACAACTTTGTGTTCACTGCTACAGTGAAAAGGCACGGAGTGTTACCAGCTGGTGCATTCAGGTGAACCAACTCGCCCATGCTTGTCAGATGTCCTAGTTTGTTAGTTCCTGGCTCACATCAAAATGTTTGTGGGTTATTGGGAATCTGATTTTATAACACTGAATGTAGATTATATGAGAAGGTGCACTTGCAGTTTTTTGTAAACCCTCATTTTGCATTTCGGAGAAGTAATGCAGGAGGGGAAAATGTCTTTGTGTACTCAACACACCTTTGCAAGTACTTGATAAACAAAATATACTGGGTGAAGTATTGCTTTTAATGCCCTTTCCTGTAATATTGATTGTCATTTTCAATGTTTCCTGGAGAGTAGGGTTCCTTATTCTCTGCTGCTACCCTTGAAACCTCCTCATTTCTTCTCATTCTTGTAGGTCTTTTGCACTTTAAGCTTACACATCTCTTTCTATATGAGAGTTGTGTCTGTATTGGCACGGTCTGTGATTTGCCTCTAAGCAGTATGAATCTTTAACCTCTCCAAAACATGAACCCAGCGTTTTTCTGTTGTGCAGTGCATAACTCGGAAAACATTCATGTGAACCGATGTGTCTTCTCTCTTCTGGATCAAAGTGGCCAACAATATCACATTCAACAAATCCTCATAGAGCTGTGCACAAATTTTTTTGGACAAAAATGACTTTTGGTATACATACATACATATATTTTTTATTTAAAGATTTAGAGGTGCAAAAACAGATGGCTATTCAGTATATTATTTCTAAGTTAAGAGGACTGAAATATGTTGGTTTGTTGTTAGCAGCAGGTGGAGGTGGGTCAGGGTGGAATGGGATGGGAGAGATTTAAAAATCAGCAGTGACTGATTACTTTGCCGGCAAGGTCAGTCAGATCACAAGACCTTTTATCTTATAAAATAAAGACAATGCAAATCCTAAATAGTTAACAGTGACATCTACTTGAAGATATAAAGACATAAACAACTGAGATAATGGCCCGTGTTACAGATTTTGTACATAATATTTAAGGTTTTATACGCATTTCTACTGGGTTAGTTCTTTTACTTCCCCAACTTGAAGCACTTTTGTTCACTGTACCTCTGTGTGTGTGCGTGCTTGTGTGTGCGCGTGCACGTGTGTGTGTGCGTGTGTGTTAATTTGCTCACATGCATGCACACCTGCACAGGAAAGTGAATGTTTAGTTTCTTTTCCTCTAACTGTTTTATTTCTCTTTTCTCCTGTTTTTAGTTGAGAATTGTTTTTCCTTGCTGTGAGGTTTACCGTCCCTCCCGGTGATCTGCGAGGTTTGTTTGTTTTTGCCCCATTTTGTTAGGGTTTTTTGTTGTTGTTTTTTTTGGGGGGGGGGGGGTGGGTAGCTTGTTTATTTAGCACGTGTGGTGAAAGCCCATAGGCTTGGTGTTTAGGTCTCTGCTGAGCCGTGTAGACGTTGATGGTGAGCTGGAATCTCCCACCATGTCACAGGGAGAGCCTTTACCAAGACCGTTTTGCCACCACAGTCAGTGTCTCCTGTGCTGAGAGCTTTCAGGTAATGAAACACACACTCGGGCAGCCGTGTTGGAGGTCCTTAGCATACGGTTTTTGTTTTGGCTGTGTACACTTGATTGTATTTCTGGACAACTTTGCAGTCTCAAGTGAATTTTTTTGCTGGTTTTGACTGAAAATGATTTGATTTTATAGATTGTTTTAATTTTTAATTTATTTGCAACTTAAGTTGCTGTATCCCAAATGCAAGAGCTGCAACCTTTGAAGTTTGTCTTAGATGCTTCCCAGGGAAAGCCTTTTGACCTGAAGATGCCTCTCCTTTCGAACTGGTTTTTGTTCCAATTAGGTGGTTGTTTCCAATTTGTAAAGTCAGGAGCTATCACATGACCTCATTGTGTTTACCAGGTTTTTAGTGTTCCTGTGGTCATCAGTTCTGGTAACCTGGCTACTTTTTCGTGAACTCGGGTATTGTGGAATTTTCTACTTGGTATTCATAGCTGTGTTATTTGCTTGTTTTTGTAGTTGAACTTGAAAATTATTGACTTATACAAGTTGAAAAGGAGCACCTGAGCGCAACTGTTCGTCGGTGAGATCGGACAGTCTCATTTTGGGAGAGTATGCGGCAATTATAGTCCAAAAATGATGATGTTTACACATTCATGGGTCATAATTTGACATCCTGATGTTGCATTGATGTGGGGTCAGTTCTTATTCATCGTCTTTCAAAAGTTACAGCTTCTGAAGTGGGATGGAGCTTTTGTTCAGTCAGCCAGTTTTCACTGTAAGTGAAGATATGTTCATTCACTCAAAATCAACATACTTTTGCTTGTGGAGAAGTACTTCTCTCACACGAGTAGCAATGAGACAACCAAATGGTATTTCTGGAAATAAATCTACCAGCTCATTGATGTCAGCTTAAATTGCTTCAGAACAGACCCCCTCCTCTGATGACCTGCTATATGCACAGAGCCAGTTTTTCCTGAGGACCTCCAACATGGCACCAGCAGTGCTTGCTGGGAGTTTTGTGACACAAATGCAGAGCTTCAATACTCTCCCTTTGATCAGTCAGATGATGTTGAAACTACAAAAAGCAGTTGCCAGTGTCATTGAGAGTTTGTACCAAATAATTGCCAGGTTATATCGAATGCGTCAGTGCCCACTGGCAGGAAGGAAGCCAGGGATGATGTTCAAGTGTCTCCTGGAGATTCAACTGCTATACCAAAATTAAAGATGAAAAATCCTGTCATGTATGACAGATTTTCTGTAGAATGTTTTGATTCTATGAAATTAACAGCATCAAAGCAGCCTGGATTTAGAAATTGTAGATATTTGCTGCTGAAACTGTTTACTTTTATTGTTATTTTGTGTTTATTTTTGTGACACTGGCTACCTACTTATTTACTGTCTAAAATGTACCTGAAGGATGTTGATCAAGGGCAAGATGGGTATACAGGGGAAAAGACTGTATGGGTTCTTCTCTTAGGAGTATTACAATACAGTTTAAGGTCTGAAGCATGTTGTATTTATAATGGCTATATGTTGTGCCTGTTTTATTATTTTTCCTAAATTTAAAACAAAATTATTATATGCTTTTTATTTGACTACATTGCTTTGCATTCTGTCTTAGTAAAACCATGTCACATGTCTGTTTTCACTCTAATGTAAAGTATCGGATATCACAATAAATTTTCAATGGCATTGATTGGTGGATTGTGTGAAATTGTCATTCATGTTTCATATAGCAAACATATGGATTTTTGTTTCATTCGACATCTCAGGAGTATATAATTGAAATACTCTTAAAAGGTTTAGAGTGTCATGAAATATCTGTCAAATGTCAGATTTACTTTCTCTGATTTTGTCTGGCTACTGGAATGTATAAAAACATACTTTTGTTTTTTTGCCCTTCTGTGCCTTTTTTAAAACAACAGAACAAAACAACAAAAACTTATGGGAGTATTCGCAAAAAGTTGTCTGTTGATCCAAGTGAAGTACTTGGAAAACTCAGGAAGAGGAGGAGGAGTTGTCTTCTTTTCTCAAGACAGCTTTTATCTACTAGCCCTTAATTCAGACTCAATTCATTGAAAAAATTGTCATCAATTAAATGTCTGTCACTTAACTTAGAACCATGCCTGCTGGCAAACATAGCTTTGATGTCTTTAAATTTCAGACCAATCACATAAAATCAGTGAATGGTTGACGAGGGTGTGTGCACACACTACTTTGATTCAGATTCCAGCAAATGGACTCAATTTTATATAGCGCTTTTCTACCTTAGCGGCGCTCAAAGCACTTTACAGTGTCATCTCATTCACCCATTCACACACACACTGATGGTGGAGGCTGCCATGCAAGGCGCCAACCTACTCATCAGGAGCAATTATGGGTTCAGTATCTTGCTCAAGGATACTTCAGCATGGTCACCGGGGTCGGGGATCGAACCAGCGACTCTTTGGTTACTAGACGACCACTCTACCCCTGAGCCATGCCATGAGGACATTGACTGAAATAAAGCTGTTAGTTTTCAAGTGTTTATTTTCTCCTCCCCTGTAGGGGCACTGCAGAAATGCATCTGGAAAGTTTCACATTATGAAAACAAAACACTAGCATGTTAAAATTAAGTAGAAAAAAAACAGGAACCAAGAGTTTAAAAAAGAGCTGATCTGCAGTGGAAGAAGTGATGGAATTTACCTGACAGGATCCAACTGGGGTAAATATTACAGGCAGCGAATATGTCAAAAAATGCCCTTTAAATGTAAAACAATGATAGAAGCTGTTGAAGTTGATCACTGAGCGCCAACTTCACATTGATTTTCTTAATCATCCATCAATTTTCCACACCACTTAAGGGTTTGGGGTCTACTAGGGGGGGCTGGAGCTTATCCCAGATGACATTGGGCGAGAGGCGGGATACACCCACCCAGTGCCATATTTTCTTAATCATACAAACTTAAAATAGTAAAATCCTTTTTTCTTACTCACAGCATCAATCAAGGCAGTGACTTGTGCAGTCCCTCTCATTTGCCAACACACTGGACAATGAAACTATCTGAGTGATAGGAGCATATATTAAAGTATAACCTACAAAATGGATCAGACAAAAAAAAATTGTAATTCTCTATAAAGAAAATTTACAATCTTTGTGACATGGATGCTTCAAAACTCTACTTTATACTTTTTATTTTACATTTTTGGATCAGTATCTGCTTCGAAAGTATTTGTGAACTTACCAATCACATGCTTGTAGGACTGCCTCTTAAACCAGGTTTTCACGAAGCTGAGAGACAATGTTACACTTTAACTGACTGGAAACAAGCTGTGCACATTCATCATTCTGACTAGTTATTCTCCAAAATTCAACTGTGGGAACGAGGAGAACATTTTTGACTGGAAGAAAACATTAATTAAATGAATGGATGGACTGGGGTGGTTAGGATAATGTCTTATGTGTAACTGTAATTGTTTTGAGGTTTTGATTTTTGTCTCCAGTCCTTTCTTGATGAAGGAAAATATGGTTTCTCTCAAGTCCATGTTGATTCATCAGGAAATACTAAATGGAATTGACACAGCATCTTTTTTGTTTAAAAAGACCAATGGTCTGATCCTGGGGAGACATTTGAAAGGCAAGTGACTCGATTTCATAAATGCTATCTATCCATCCATCCATCTTTTCCAGAGCGGGGGCCCAGTGACCCATGTGAGGGAAAACTTGGTCAAACTTGGTCGATCATCATTGGGTCTTTTGTGCTACTCCTCGTCTGGTCCCTTCCCAAGGACCTGTTTGTCTTGGGTGGACTTACCAGGGGCATAACCCCCCCCCCCCCCCCCCCCCCCCACAAATTAGCTCCTAGGATCGTTCGGACACACAAACTCCTCCCCCACAATAAGGTGGTAGCTCAAGAAGGAGACTGGGTGGCTTCATAAATGTCAAATCAAAATGTAAGATGTAAATGCATCTGAAGCTCTGTGATTATCAGTAGGTTCATTTTGCTGAGAGTACTGTTACACTGCTATTTAAATGTGAATCATTTGATAAAAGTACAAATTGTACATTGTAATTTCTTTTAAGGACTGCCGTTGCTATGGCAGTACATATTTAGATTACTCTGAGAAACTGTCTCCTTGCCCGATGCCCACACAGTTATGATGTCTTGAGGTGGCAGACTTCAAGCACACAGCAGCTTTTGTCTGTTTCACTCCATTTGCCTTCATCTTAAAGTTACAAGAAGAACCTAACAAACAGAAATCCCTTTTAGTCTGTGTCCTCGATTGGCAGTCACAGAGCAGGAAGTATGAGACAATGTTAAATAATTGATATG
Source organism: Aulostomus chinensis (assembly GCF_037954235.1). Taxonomy (NCBI): domain Eukaryota; kingdom Metazoa; phylum Chordata; class Actinopteri; order Syngnathiformes; family Aulostomidae; genus Aulostomus; species Aulostomus chinensis. Next base: position 18,578,139 of record NC_141325.1, on the reverse strand, counting down.
CAGCTGATGATGAGGAAAAGAACCTTGTTTTCATTTGCATCCTATAGCTGAATTCAGAACCTGATGGCATTACACGCATAAAGCTTGAGGCTAAAATGTTACTGTCTCAAGGCAGGTATTTTATTGGCACTGGCACTACCAACTGATTAGGCCATAACCATGTCACCTATCACGACAACAACTCATTTCTTTAATTATTGTTGTTGTCTATGCACACTGAATATGACTGAATTAAGCATTTAGCATTAGTGTTGTATTTAGTTCCTTCTCAGGTTGATAACCCAAAAAGTTCTGCAAGGTTTCCATGTGGTAGTTATATTTGTTTCGAACCAACAGGCTTGTTTTAGTCCCACCTAAACCACACCCCCATCTCATTATTGTAAATTGATTGGTTCAAACTGGACAAAAATGAATACTTGAAGCCTGACGTGATGAATGATCATGTGACACTGTGATCTCACAAAACCAGCTGCTTTGCAAGGTAATGGAGGAACATTTGGCAAGTTTTGAAGCATTTCCAGAGTTTTTCAATTTGTTCTTCAATCAGGACTGCACGTGTCCCCCCTTGCACAAAGTACTGTCTTCAAATCCATCCATCTTACACCACATATCTGGGGTCAGGTTGCAGAGATGCCACTATCAGCCAAAAAAAAGCTTTCTTCCAAAGTTACTTATTTTTGTACCACTTTATAGTAAGTCCTCCCTTACAAAGAATATATAAATGGTTGTGAGTGCATTGAACTGGTTGATCGTTGTGAACAGTGACAAACTAAGACACCCATGCCAGAGAATGGGCCCATTCATCGCTACTTGCAGCTTTAACTAGGGCCCAATGTGAAAGTGCCCTACTGTATGAGTCCATCCATCCATCCATCCATTTTCTTCTGCTTATCCTGTTCAGGGTCGCGGGGGGCTGGAGCCTATCCCAGCGGCTTTCATGCGTGAGGCGGGGTTCACCCCGGACAGGTCACCAGTCCATCACAGGACCAACACATAGAGACAGACAACCATTCACACTCACAGTCACACCTACAGTCAATTTAGAGTATCAATCAGCCTCGTCCCCTCTTGATGTCTTTGGACTGTGGGAAGAAGCTGGAGTACCAGAGAGAACCCACACAGGAACAGGGAGAACATGGAGACTCCACACAGAAACATCCTGTGCTGGAGCCAGGACTCGAACCCGGAACCTTCTTGCTGTGAGGGGACAGTGCTGACCACTGCACCACTGTGCTGCTGTGCCCTAGGAGTACAAATGATTAATCTGAGGGCAGTTTCAAAAATATACTCATGGTAATGCATGTGTCCTCAGTTGACACTGGGGGGCTCCATATCTATATGATAGGAAACATATTTTTTTCAATTTGGTGATTGGCCATCAGGGTTGTATTGTAAACACTTCATAAACAGTTTTAAATAACTTACGACATCTTTAAAACCTAATGCATGGTTATTATTTGACAAGATGAGGAAATTTTATATGACTGTATTTTTATTTGACTTGGTTATAAACAGGCTAACTACATGCATAAAATGCATGAGTATACTTTCATCTTGGCAACTAGTGACCCCTCAATGATGTCTGAGAAGTTGGAGTATAAATTCCTATACCTATTAATAGATTAAGTTATGAAGTGTTTCAATATTTCTCTCTCTCTCTCTCTCTCTCTCTCTCTCTCTCTCTCTCACACACACACACACACACACACACACACATTTCATCATTACTCCCAGCAAGCAAACCTGTTTTTGCTGCTCTATCATCTTGCTTCGATCTCTACATTAATTCATTGATATGTTGGATGAAGTTAGCTTCTGGTGGTAGAGATGATAGACTGAAGCTTTGCTCAATCACCTACTAGGCATTATTTATTTTATTTATTTATTTTTTTGCTTTTGTTAGTTATGGGATCTCACAAAGTAGACTTTTTCAGTCATTGACCACCCCCCCCCCCCTTTCATATCCCCTTTGGAGAAGTCAAATCAATCCCATGGTCAACCCTGGCTGCAGCAACAGATTTCTCTGGGTTGGGATAGTGATTGGAAACACCAGACATAATAATATAACATACATAGTATATAACATTGTACTTGCCATTTTTTGACACTTGGTCAAGTGCTGACCAATGAAGTTGAATTTCTATGGAATCCGTCTTTCTCTGCTGGCGTTCATGTAGGTTGAAGACGTCTGAGTGCAGACATGAGAAACAGCATATTCCAGTTGTAGAACGCTTTTATCTGGAGGACCTCAAGCCACTTTTAGAGCATACATATTTCAGAGTGGCTGGCCCTCGAGTGAATCAAATCTAACCTTCAGTGAGAGACAGGGAGGAGCAGAAATGGGTTTGTTTGTATTATGGTGTCTGCAGATAGACAGGACGTAGTGGTGTTGGCTGTTTATGTCGCCTTGTGTTAGTCTCACAGCACTCATGTCTTCTGACCGACTTCTCTGCAACACTCAGTTACACAGTTCATGCTTTTCCACAGGAGGGTCTCTACATGTTTAAGGGGTTCACACTGAGAGGCAGAGGGGGTGTTGTTCATATCACGTTTTTTTCTTTTGTCCACATTCCATTTCCACGGACAGGTCCTGGGTATGAGACAGGAAATAGACAAATCAGCAGTGAGTGGGTGTAAAGCAAACAGAGAGGGAGGAAAGATGAAAGTACTTATACAGCGATTTATTATGAAAGTTTCCTTTTAATTTGAGGTCCCATCTAGAATTTGCTTTTTTGGCAAAAAAAAACCCAAAATAAAACAAAAAAACAACCCAAAACTGCTCTTGGATTCATGATTTGTACATATGGATTTAAAAAAAATACCCTTGTCTATTTTTGTCAACATGTCCAACTGCAATTTCTCAGTTAAAGGATGATGGCCACATTTAAGTCTAATGTTCCTTGGGTTAATGGAGATGTTCAGCCCAAGTTACTGCTGCTGGGGAGCCAATATTGTCAGTGGAGTTTTTGTCTGTTGGCAGGATTACATAAAAATGATGGTCACCCAAATGATGAAGAGATGTAAAATTGGATAGGCAAGACATCTCTGTATTTTTGGGCAGAGTAATGTTCCACCTGGTGGCAACAGGAAATGTTTTTCGTCACTTTGGCATAATCCTCCATCAGGTTTTGACCAGATGCATGTCAGGTTTGGGTAGAAACACCATAACAACTTAATGATTAGTCACTGTGAAGACTTTGTTGTTGTCACATGATGTGCAACATACAGTACGTCTCTGGGCCCACTCATTACTACTTGCAGCTTTAACTAGGGCCCAAAGTGAAAGTGCCCGAGAGTACAAAACGTGAGGGCACAGTCAAAACTGTACACATGGTAATGTGTATTTCCTCAGTTGACACTGGGGCCTCCATATCTATGCAATTGAAAAAAGTGAAAGAACTGCTGAGCAGTTCTGATGTGCATAATGTATACTGAACAAAAAAAGACAAGATAAACAGAAAGGAGATACACCAGGGAAAATTGTTAAAGCGCAACTACTTGATTTGGCAGAACATAATTGCTGCTCTCACATTTGGCTCCTCCTTTGTGTTCAATATTAGCTGTCAGGCCAATGACCCTCTTTGACTTGTTGCTCTTATCACTAGATTATTTCTTCTGTCACTTTGTTTTTTCATCCTGTCCATCCACCCGCCTCCCTAAATTGGATGAGGCAGCCCTGGGTGCAGGCCTCACAGCAGGATCCCATGACTGGAAGCTTTAATGCTGCTGCTATTTCCAGCCCTCTGATGTCATCTGAAGGAGGGGCCAGCCCTCATCCCCACAGCGGTGAGTCAGAGCCAGAGAGGATGAGGGAGGGGAGGAGATTCAGTGAGGAAGAGCCAGAGCATATACATGTCAATTAAGGTAAATTTTTTGATCCCATGTTAATAAAGGCAGAAGCATAAATGACAGCACAGTGGCATGTGTAGTTGCCCTAATATTAGTCTTTTATTCCATCATGTATTCGTTTTATTCTTAACAACCACAACCAACGTAACACCATTACAGAAGTAATTTTGAAATATTTTAATTATAATTTGTCATTCTTTATTGTCATATTCATTCAAATTTTTCATTTGGAAATATTATTTTGGACATTTTCATTATTCTGGTATTTGAATTGAGTTTTAATTATATTTAATCATTCCACATTTACTTCAGGGTTTGGCACTAATGCAATAACATTTTAGGCAATAAATAAAAACATGCACACTTTGTTTGTAAAACTAAAGGTTTAAAAAAAAACAGTTTTTAGTCCTAGATTTTTTCTGACAACAGTATAAAAATATGTTACTAATGGCATTGCTATACTGCTAGTGGTTAAAATTCTTCTCTTGCAGACAAACAGTTCACCCTCATCAAATTTTTTTTATAGAAATTTCTGATTAACCAAATATATTTGGCTTTGCAGCAGCGTCAAAACAAAATTCAATGTTATCAACAGAGAAACAGACATAGGAACTGAAGGAGATGTTGTTTTTCTTCTGTCCCCCTGAGTGATGTCATTCCTATTCAGAGTCTGCCTACACAAAGTCGTGGCAGTGCTCAGCATCCACTGTCACCATGGCTACAGCACTGCATCTGCCACGGTCCTCTCAAAAACACCAGGTGCCAAGCAGGTCATCATTGGTTGATCCATCTGACTGACGGTCACTTTGTCCAATAAGAGACAGGGTGAGTGATGTCATTGATGGGATGGAACCAGGACTGTTGTATCCAAACAGTGTTGGAGATGGTTTGCTGACGCACTAACTTAACAAGGAGGGCTGTCACATTAGTGGTTATCTGTTTAAGGGGAAACAGATCCTGCTGCCATCAGAGGTTTTAAATCTGCAACCAGTTATGCAAAGATACAACCAATTAACCACAGGCTCAACATGGTGGGGGGCACTTATGGGTGTAAGATTTTGCTTAAGTGGCTTAAAGACAAGGAAACAACAGAAATGATCTGACTTTCTGAGGCATGAAGTAGGACTCCTCTATAAAGCACTGTAACAATTCATAACAATTAATAATTCTATAAATTCAAGCTGGTAAGAATTAAAAATCTCTTATCTGTATTTATAAATAATAAAAACATGAAAAATGCTGTTATAACCACAGGATTACTTCTTTTAAGAGTGTTATACTGCCCTGGCTCAGTAAATGGCTGCTGATTTTTCATATTTACAGAATGCAGTATGGTGCTCCCAGATCTATTTTTTTTTTATAACCTCCAAACTATTAAAATTAATTGCATGTACTTTGAGTTTGGAAAAATCTGAAATTTTATTAATCAGGTCAACACAGTTTATCACCAAAAAAAAACAAAAAACAACCTCACGAGTGGAAATCATTCAGTAAATTCATATACTTCAACATTCAGTGCTTGATGCTCGATCCACAAAAATCCTCCATTTTGCCTGTGTTTAACTCAAAAATGTGCATAGTTTTGGTGGTATCTCTCAATGTGTGTGACCTCAGCCCAGTCTCTCTGATTTGTACACAGCTATGTTGGCCTTCAGAAAAGTCCTGGCCCTTGACCCACCCCCTCTTCCACTCTAGATAGCACCACAGACTACCACATGCTCTATCTGTCATGTGAGGATGCTGTGCCATCAGGAGATCACAACAATTAGGAAGATAGCGTCGTCAACCATCAACAAGAGTTCCATACCTATTTGAGACATGGAAGGTCATGTTAAGGTGAACAACAAATCAAATGCTCAGTTTTTACATTTGGATGAATACCCCCCCCCCCCCCCCCCAATTTTAACTCTGTTATTATTGTTGTTTGTTGTTGTTGTTGTTGGTGATGTTGATGTTCTCACTAGCTTCTGCAGGGAACCATTTTTCTGCAGCAGCATACAATCACGATAGTTTAGTTGAGTTCTTTTTTTTTTTTTTAGTGTAGTTCTGGTTAATTACTTCAGTTATTCCATGCAGTTGCTTTCACAGGGAAAACATTAAGAAATGCAGAATTGTTTGTTTCATGTTGGTCTAAAACCCTTTCATGTTGAAAGCCATCAAATTGCCTGGCTCATCAGCAGTCTGTGTTGCTTAGCAACACAATAAGAGGTATCAAGAAGTTTGTTTATCATCTCTGATTTTTTTTTTTTCAGTAAAGTTGAATTCAATAGAGAGCACAGAGAATAGAGAACATAAGATAAAGGCAAAGTTCTCAAAATAACCATAAAATACAATCTAGGCACCAGGAGATATACTATAAGTGCTAAACTGAACAATTAAGCGATTATATGAGTATAATCCGAGTCGAATTAAATGTAATTAGGTGGAAAGCCAAACTCTTGTCCTTCATTTAATTTACAACAAATCTTGTTTACAAAGGTAACAAGCAATAAGACACTGAAATGACTTGATTAATATTAACATTTTGTAGTTTGCATTTATAAACCTTGCAACAATTTTTACAGTTGGGTAGGAAGTGTATAACATGTTGTAACATAGGACTAATCATGTTTGTATGAGGTCAACATCGCTGTTCGATGCTGGTGTGTGATGTTTAGTTTTGTTTCCAAATCGTGTCTAAAAAAAAAAAATCAATCTTGCTTTGAGTTATATTTTCACCAGGCAATGCTAATGTTATGCTAATGTTAGCTATCAGTTTCTACTAGCTATATTCAATGATCGCCCCAAAGATTTGACGTCATACTTAATTAAATGTTGTTAATGATGTAACCTCACATCATGGTCACATCATATTTTTCAAAAAACAAAACAATACACCTAATTGGAAACAGAAGACGCTGGGGAATGTTTAGCAATTCGTTTGTTTCTTTATTAATTTGATCAAAACTGCCTCTCTTCTTTTCTCAAGACAGAGATAAATTCATGGATGTCCACCTTCTTACTTTTTAAAAATTGCTCTTTTTCATCTTGAGATCCCAGGTTTATTATTTTGTCATCTTCAGAACTAATGATGATACAATTGTCAGTTTGATAACTGAGATTTTTTTAGGATTGATTACCTGTAGTTTGCTGTCATTCACCATTAGATTTGTGCTAAATATGCATGGCTGGCTCTTTCTGCATTCTGCAAACCATTTTCCTGAGGTCATGACACCTACTTTTGAGTGTTTGAAAAGCAAGGAATACTTTGTGTTTGACATATTGCTTCAATTATATCTGGACAGCCACATAATGGCATTGAAAAAGTAAATACAAACATGAACACTTCCAATTATTCATTCTATAAACATCAAAATGTATTCATTTACACATAATGTACACACATAAAGTAGTAAAATATACAATTTGGGGAATTGTTTTAGTTTTCCACTTTCCTACAAATATACAGTAATGGGTATATAATAAACGTATCTAAAATATACTCAATTAAAAGGTCTGCATATGGCTCTGAAGGGGTTTATCACAAGCCCATAATCCACAGTAGGGTCTGTATAGGAGCTTTTTTGATAATGGAGTTTCTGCGGCTCACTGCAACATCTCTTTCTGACTGTGTAACATCATAAATGTTTTAGATTAAAAAGCTACAGCTTTGATGTAACTCGGATAAGCCATTTGCCCTTCCTGCAGTGAGGAGGGGAAGGGAACGAGGAGATTACCTCTTTTTCCAGGAAGGCTGATTCATATCCTTGTCTTAAAAAGTAACTAGTGGTCCCTCTTACTGTCACACCAGTTTCACTGAAATGGTTGCTGCATGTAAAATGCAGCCCGAGAAATTGACGGTAGCTAGACAGATGATTGTTGTAATTTTGAAGCGGGGATGAATAAAGGGCCTGAAAAATGGTGTTGACAGATACACCAGATAGTGACAGTGATAATAAATTTGATCTGGTGTCCTCTGTTTTAACTTTCTTAGGCCTCATCCCTGCACTTGGTCAGTAACCTGTGGTGCCTTTCATAATTCTTTCATAATCAGAACTTTGCTGTCAGAACACTTATTAATAGTACGACTTACACGGCGCCAGCATTGTCCAGATGCACAGCTGTGTTTAGACTATGTGAAAGGTCACATTTATGCAGGATGTTCCAATGAGGTATTACTGATAGTGCCTGACATTGCTAATATGACTGTTTAGGAGGGGTGGGACTGCGATGTTCTGGGGGAGCATGTTCTGACTCATCCTCATCTCACAGCGAACCTTGTTCATCTGTAGTGGCTATATTCAGTAAAGTGTCCAATGTAAGCCATCTCTGAGTCTCCAGCCTGTTTCTTGTGTCTGACAAATTCTTTCATCACATAAGATTCCTCTACACTTATCTCTCAGCAATTATCAAAAACAGATAGCACCTCAAAAAAATCTTATTCAATGGTATCCCATTTTCAGCATTTCTCCAGCGCTTTACATCCATCCATCCATTTCCTTCCATTTATCCTGTTAATGGTGGCAGGGAGGGCTGGAGCCTATCCCAGCAGCTTTTGGGTGAGAGGCGGGGTTCTCCTGGACAGGCCGCCAGTCCATCGCAGGGCCAACACATAGAGACAGACAACCATTCACACTCACAGTCACACCTACGGTCAATTTAGAGTATCAATCAGCCTCGTCCCAGTGCTTTACAGTTTTAAAAAACAGGTCGGTAAAGCATCAATAATGAATAGCTTTTAGCAGGTTACCTCTGAGTCATCTCGCTGTGCATAAATTAAGGACAACCTTAAGTTTTGTAGAGCTTATAATAGTATTTATGCCCTTGAATGTTTTACATTTATATTGCTGTATTGAATGATGTTCAATGAAATTTGGCTTTCTAGACAAAAACTTGACTAAAACTGAATGTACCTTAAATGCTTCAATGTCAAAGTGAAAACAGATGAATGTCAAAGTATACAAATGTCCATCCATTTTCTTCCACTTATCCTGTTAAGGGTCGCGGGGGGCTGGAGCCTAAACCCCAGCTTTCAGGTGAGAGGCAGGTTTCACCCTGGACAGGTCACCAGTCCATCACAGGACCAACACATAGAGACAGACAACCATTCACACTCACAGCCACACCTACAGTCAATTTAGAGTATCAATCAGCCTCGTCCCCTCTTGATGTCTGTGGACTGTGGGAGGAAGCTGGAGTACCAGAGAGAACCCACACAGGAACAGAGAGAACATGGAGACTCCACACAGAAAATCTCATGCCTGGGCTGGGACCCAAACCCTGAACCTTCTTGCTGTGAGGGGACAGTGCTGACCACTGCACCACCGTGCCACCATAATACAAATGTATATAATGTCAAATAAGTGATCCCATAAATATTCACCCCATTCAAAGTGACTGATTTCAGCAGAGATCCAGACAGTTAGAGGTAGTCGTCACACATTTAGCGAAATGGAGATCATCTTAATGCATTGAACATGTCTCACATGGTTACAGTATAAAGATTTCCTCCTTTGGAAGGTCCATCATTGATTAAACAGTATTCCTAGGTAAAATTGCCCCATGAAGACCAAAGAACACTCCAAGTATTCAAAGAAAACTACGAATGCCACCTCAACTAGAGTTTGCCCAAGGGCATTTGGGGATATCCAAGGTCAACCGAAAGAAGGTTCTTTGGACTGATGTGACCAAAATTGAGCTTTCTGTCCGTCAGACTAGAGTGTTTGTTTGACGGACACCAAACACCATCACCATACCTCACCACACACATACAGTGTCCACCCAAGAAGCTGGTTGATGGTAGCATCTGTGTAGAATTTGTGGCTGGACCTGAAAAAGGCTGTTCAGTTCATGCCTGATTCCTCTGCAACCTGTCCAGAGTTTGAACAGTTTTGCAAAGAAGAGTGGAGTGACATTGCAGTGTTCAGATGTGCGAGGCCGATTGAGACCTATCCAAACAGGCTCAGTACTGTAACCACAGCTAAAGAGGCATCGACTGGATACTAATTTGAAAATGATGAAATACTTTGCAAATATTGTGGTATTTACAGGATGAATTGTAGCATATATGCTCAACTCATGCTACAATTCACTCTGTACATGCCACAATATTTGCAAAGTAATTCTCATTCATTAAAATAATTATACTACTTATCTATTGTGCACTACTACTTCTTCGGCACTACTACTTCTATCAGACATTTTACAACCAAGACTGCAGAGGTTGTCAAGGATATTTAAACATCATCACACCATGAACATGAAAGAGGCTTTGGTGGTCCAAAAATAATGGTTGCCTTGAATGAATACGATATCTCAGGAATGCCTTAAAGGAATTTTTTTTTTCAAATATAAAACTAAATAAATGTTATTAATTTTGGAGCCCCAAGTGTACAATTCACATAATTGTTGTGGCCCTCACTTCGCAGTCCTGTAAAATATCAAACTTAAAATTGAAAAAGAGATACTAAAATTCCCAATGCCAGCAGCATGACTTGAAATCTCTCTACAAAAAAGGTCATGATATCACCTGGTGCAGAAATGGAGGCATGTGCAGGACTAGATAAGGAGTAAGCGATAACTCACCCACTCTTTCCCTTTTACTCTGCTGATGCGTATTCTCAGCAGTCAACTTCAAAAGGAAACCTGGGACTAAAAAGTGAGAATGAGGGAAGGGAGATGATGGGTGAATCAAACATTATTATTATTGGTGTGTGTGTGTGTGTGTGTGTGTGTGTGTGTGTGTGTGTGTGTGGTCATAAAGATAATACTGAAATAGGTCAATATCGGCTATCGGTCAAAATCAGCTGCAAAAAACATTGGCAAAATCTCAAATATCATACATCCCTCTAAAAGACAGAAATTACTAGAGTAATAAAAGAAAGAAAAACTGGAAAGAACACATTAACTAGAAAGGACAAATGAAAGAAAAAAACAGTTAAAAAAAAACAACTACCCATTAAAGAATATAATGGAAGACAGCAATTTTCACATGTGAAATCCTGGAACTGGCGAACAGTAATTGTATTTATCCCTGAAAATTGACTCATACAGAATTTTTTTTTTTTAAAGTATCTTTTTACTTTCAGTTGTCAAATAATGGATTTAACTTAATCCCTTAAGGCCTCAACATTAAAAGACTATATTTGAGAGAGGACTGTTGCATGCACCACAGACCTGTACGTGTAATAAGCCTAATGCATTTCACCTACTTCATCTTAAGTGCATCATGTGAGCAACTCACTGTTTGCACTTACTGTTACTAAAATGACCTCTATTATTAATTCACTTAGTGACTTCAGTGTCCAAGAACCTGCTGGAATTCATTTTCTGGAGCTGTGATGGAAGGACAGTGTTAAAGTGTACATCTTGCCCATTACACTTTGGCTCAGTTTTAGCACTCCGTTTTTGAAAGGGATAATCATGTAGGTCAGGACCTTCCATTTTGGAGGGCACAAAACTTCATTTTCCACCCAATGAATCTATGAGGCTTCATCTCGCTGCTGGGAAAGATGCTAAAGACACTCAAAGGTGTTATCATTCAGGCTACAGCTCCGAACCTGGCAACAGCTGCACAGGGCAGATCTAAATAATGACTTGAGTGGAACAGCGTCAGGGAGATAACCAAGCATCCAATAAATCATATCATGTGAGACAAGGGTGCTATCACCAAAAAAGTGTTTCACTGGTATAGAAATACCCTTCAGAGATTCTGTCATGCATCTGCTCATCTGATAAGTCAATTCTCAGATCCTGAAACAGTAAATGCTTGTACATCTGCACAACTGCTATTTCAACTTTTATATATATATATATATATATATATATATATATATATATATATATTAATGACACTGAGGGGTTGGAATGGAAGATTTTTTGTGCCTACGCAGAAGAAACCAAGTGGGGATATTGAAACCTAAAAAATTCCTTTAACTCTGATAAAAAATCCAGTACCAGTTGAAATTATGAACATACCTGTTTTTTTTCCCTACATTCCAGAATTGCCAGTTAAATGATGAAACAATGAAATAGCACAAATCTGATTTTAAAGACCACAAAAATGGGATTTATTTCAAAGTTAATATTAGATTAAGGGCTGTGGTGTTTCACACTGTTCATGATTAATCTTCTCCTTGATAAAGTCAATATTGTGTAGCTACATTTGCATTATTTCAAAAAGTGACATACACTTTCAGTCTTATGTAGTTGAATTTGGGTTAGATTATAATCTGAGTAAATGATGATGTTTGCATTTTTATTTGATTGCACAAAAATTAAAACTTCAGTTTTTTAAACTATCAGAGTAATTGCTTTTAAAAATAATTCAGAATTCCAAAGTACATTGTATAAATTGTTAAGTTTCCTTCAGAATATTTAGGTGAAAGGCTGACTGAAATAATTTAGATCTGAATGATCTCTGACCCTGAGATTTTATACATTGACCTGAGTTCCTAGGTTGTGTTTTTTGTCCACCAGGTGCACATTTTCAAGTTATTTAAATCATAAGTATTAAGCCACAATGTCTCGAAGATTGTGAGAAACATTTCATTGAGTCAGGTGTATTCCAAATTTTCAGACACTGTACCTGCCCTGCTATTTTGCGATACAATGTCGTACTTCATTTCCCTGTTTTCAAAGACAATGACAAAATGTCCTTAAAAATATATTGCATCTATAAAAAAAAGATCAAATCACCAAAACAATCCAAGCAACAGACAAAACACAGCCCTCACAGAATGACACATTTAATAACGAATGAGCAAAAGAACAAACAGAACCAAATAGTGACACAGCAGTATATTAAACAGATAATTACTACTTTTGACTTCTAAATGCTTTTTTTCTTCAGTTAACAGTGAACCTGTAGGTGAATTTTCATGCAATACATAAATTATTACTATTGTATTGCATTACTAATGTATTGTTATGATACTGCATTTTGATTTACCATGACATGTAAATCATTTATCTTTAAGACTTGACTGGTCATTTTGTCATATTTTCTGAACTCTGTGAGACTTAAATTATGTGATGTCAAAGATAGTAAATTTCCAGAATACACCCAAATAAAGTTGATTTTTCGCTGTAGTTTGAGGTTTTCTAAGAGTTTTCAATGAAAAACTGGGCAGTGGTTTATATGGGGTGGGGAGAGGAGGATCATGTCTTAAATTAACATGACCTGTGTAGACATATAAGGGACAAAGCTTCAGTTAAATTTTTGATATGGCAACATCAACTTAGATATAGTCCACAAAGGTTTCTGGAGAATGCTGTGATACACGATACTGGAAACATGACAAGCATATCTGTTTATAGCTTTGATGAATTCAACCAAGTTAAGTCTACGTTCCAATTTTTCTGTCATTACATCGTAGAAGAAGACTGGTGCAGTGAGTTAATCATGTTCAGGAGCACTGGTTTGGAGGAAAGGGACCAAATATTGATTTAACAGTACAGGATCAAAGATGTAACAATCGCATGATTTTGACCCAAATATTGCTTTAGAAGGTGAGATTATCTGGGAGGTGTTTTGCCTTGCTAAACGCTGATTGCCCCAAAAATGTTTTTACATTTCACCCAAAATGCCACATATCTTGATGGCTGTGAAGGATGTATGCAATAAAATCATCACACTTTCTTTGAAAAATGAAGCTTTGATTTATTGTTTCACAAAACAGCTAGTACTACTGAGAAAATTTTAAAAAATGAAAAAAAAAAAAAGAATAAAAAAGTTCTATACTGAAAAATAAGCACAAGCTGAACTGACAGAAACTGTTGATGCTACCAGGAGCTGAAGTCTCCAAAGCCAGTCTTGCCTTTGGACTTTTTGACAGCTGTAGTGCTGGTGGACGGCCCGCTCTCGTCTTCAGCAGCTGAGCGTTTTCTGAAATACAAGTAGAATTTTAACCCTCTGAGGAGGTGTATATGATCAGCTCTATCTCATAGAGGGGGTCCTTCTAGATCCTTGGAGACTATACGTTCTTTTTCTATTCTGGATTTTGTGGGAACGTGTATCTATTAACTTCTAAATGACATTGTGCAACGTCCATGCCAGGCCCTTCTACCTTTTATTTTCTTAATAAAAAGTTAAACCTATAGTTTGGCCAGGTTATCATCTTTTTTTGTAGCTTTGAATCGAGGCAGATCTGTTACAGCTGGTAGTTTGTCAAGAATTCACTCCAAATAAACATTATTAAATCAGATAATTTGAGTGAAACAGCAAAATAAAGAACTACAAATGACAAATAATTATATCCATTTTAGTTCAATCCAATTTTCTGTCTGGATGGAAGCGTGGCGGCTGTTTTAGAAAGGTTGCCAAGTCAGTGAGTCAGAATCAATTTTTCACTACCTTCCTTTCTTTCCTTTTCTTTGCTTGCCACTCATTAACTTTGGATTTCTGGTGCTGTACAAGTAGATATGGGACACTCAGTTTGTTTGAGCTCATCTGCCTTCCAAGGATGCCAGTATTTCAAAACGGGAACTCAATGAGAGGAGGGAGACGCAATCAAAGTACAGTGGTAGATATCAAGCAAAGGAGCTGGGTTTAAATAATTTTAGCAAAAATATCACAGTAACAGGTTTAAGGATTTAAAATATAATCCAGAACCAAGAAAAATAACTCAAAAGCCTGAACATGGATCGAACAGCAGAAAATGTTATTATAGTTTTTAAAAGTCAAAATGTTAAAAGTCAAACCAAATATGTCCTTGTCCTCACTGCTGAAAATTTGAAAAATGAGAAATGACTTCTGAAACACACCACAGCTTTACAATAAACTCTCCAATAAGAGAGACAAGCAGTGATAGTGGAGCATTGACAATGATTCGCTCCACATACAAGTTCACATGTGAAACTGATGTGATGACTGGAGCAAACTAAAGTGGTGTAATTATCTCTTACTACACACTTCAGCCAACATTTGCAGTGCAATTAAATGCAGCTTAAGTTTAGTTAATGGCAGTAATTTCAGTGCTCCCTTAGCTGACAGATTCTGTGAATATTTTTACCTCACTTAAGTTCTGCATTGATGAGGGACACAGTGGAATAAGTAAAGGGCACGAACAAATTCTACCATAAACACATGCAAGAGTTTAAAAGGACACAAATGACTGATTAATCTGAACTGTGTCTAGGAAGTGAAATGAGATTTGGTTTACTTATTGGTTGTACATACACATCTTTGTGATGCTTAGTGATGAGTCACTACTACTAAGGGGAAGAATCATACAGCTTGGCAAAGAGCGCATCAGAAATACAGATGTGAGCCCTTACGTTGCGGTGGGGTTGATGTATTTTCCCACCCCTTCTTTGAAGGTCTTGGGTGCCTGCTCGTCCTTTGCTTTCTTGAGAGTGATGCTGGCCTGCTGCCTCTCATCCTCCTGCTTCTGCAGCTCTTTTTCTCTCTCCTCTGCAATCTGAAAAAACATGAATCAAGTCAATCCCCGTGTGCGCATATCAGAGGATGCGGAGGTTATACTGATGCTGTGGGATGTTAGGTAGGACTATTATTCTTATGTTGATACATCTTCAGTGAGCAACTTGCATGAATGCAAACAGGAAAATCGACATATCCAAACCTGAGCATCAGCCTCTTCATATGGGTCCACAAATACAGTTGTACTTAGGAGCTTGATATCAGACTGTCAACGGAGACAAAAACAAGATTACAATCTGAAAGGTATCCATTATATTTGATGTTCCAGGTTATTATACAGTGCCTAATATCAGTAGCTAAAATATAAAGACATTTAATGCACATTCCTGGGAAATTACACATTTTTGCAAAACAAATGTCCTAAGATCTGAAACTGTAAACATTTTATTTTTTAGATTTTGGTGTCCATGAAAACAATAGATTTTACCTTCATTTGTTTATTGACATCTTTGGTGATCTAAATTTCAAATGTCACTGATGTTTCAGATGACTTCTTTCTTGTCTAATCACATAACCTTGACTTAATACTGTCATGGCACCATGGCTGAGACGTATACTTCAAAACTGCTTTTGATTCAAAACATAATTCTAAATTTCAGTTGCACGGAAATGGGGTTATTTCTAAAATGTAAATAGGAAAATGTTAAGATTTTAAGATTCATTTTTTCAGTGTTCATTTAAATATGAGACAACTCATTTTCTTTAATGAGCATGTGTTTGTGGTCATTGTCACACCTCTAATTTTATCTGCTCCATTCCCGTGACTGTAAAATTTTGTAATTGTTTAAAAATACTTGACAAATCTCAGTTGACCCAGGGGTTTCTCAATTGATGATTCCAACTGGTGGGTTTCAGAGGGCGACCCTTATTATCATTAGTGTGTCACTCACATGTTAATTGAAAAATACACAGAAACGATAATGCTCTGACTTTTGCAAGGATCTGTAAGAGACCTCAAGTCTGCAGGATAACATTAGCATGGTGGTCTCTCTCTTAATTATGAGTTAATAATGTCAAAACTGCCGGAAACACTATCTTAAGATATGCTTCTAAATGAAGGCCACATCAGATATAATCTACTTCCTACCTTGGGTTTGTCCGTTTTAGGATCGCTTTCCACATTCTCCATGGCTGTCAGTGTTTCAAATCCACCAACAACCCTGTAAACAAAACCATCATCATTATCATGACAACAAGGTTTTTTGCACATGATAATAAAAGAGATCCAGGCTCCCAAAACAGGTCTGAAATTGCTGAAGTCTGAAGCCTTAATAGACACTGAATTCTCATTTGAAACAGGATTTACAACAACCATAAATTGAGGCTTTGTTCTTTACTTAACAGTGAATCTATTTACTTAATCTTAAAGCTTGTTTTTTTGTTTTTTCTTTACCATATGAGTGCCATAGACTTTTCTCAACAATGCAACAGAAAGCAACAATGAACTTGACTGATAAAATTGTTCAGCCAAACAAATTGAGTCAACTTGCCCCGATATATCTCATTCCTCTGAGCCATAGAGCTCTGCTGTGTCCAAAAACAGTCACGCTGTCTAGCATGTCTCTTCATTATGATGCCTCCAGTCACTTGAGTTATTTTGAGCTGATAACACATACACATCCTGCTGCTGTGAATACTCACCAAAGTAACAAACATAGATCAATGCACTGATGAAAACAGTCCCACAAATGCACCATTTC
This sequence comes from Aulostomus chinensis, assembly GCF_037954235.1. Lineage (NCBI taxonomy): Eukaryota > Metazoa > Chordata > Actinopteri > Syngnathiformes > Aulostomidae > Aulostomus > Aulostomus chinensis. The sequence continues at coordinate 18,561,171 of NC_141325.1, read as the reverse complement.
TTCCTGTTTGAGAAATGCTTGAGAAATGCTTGCTAAACTAGTGAAAACTAGTTCAACTTCAACTTTATTTTTATGGCACTTAAGACATAACACTATTGTTCTATGGTGCTCAAGTATGGGAAACAAAAAAGGCTAGTAAACTCAATGGAAGAGAAAAGAAATGAAACTGATGACAGAATGTTGTCAGCAATACTAGAGGGGGTGGCATGGCTCAGAGGTAGAGTGGCTGTATAGCAACTGAAGGGTCGCTGGTTTGATCCTCACTTTGGTGACCTTGCTGAATTGTCCTTGGGCAAGACACCGAAACCCCTACTACTCCTGATGAGTTAGTTGTCACCTTCCATGGGAGCCTCCACCATAAGACGGAGTGTGTGAATGGGTGAATAAGATGACCCTGTAAAGTGCTTTGAGTACTGCAAAGGTGAAAGGTGCCACATAAAAAATGAGTCCATTTACTCCAATAAAATAAGAGTGAAAGTAGGCAATGCACATTGTGACAAAACCTGGAAAAATATCCTACCTGGATTTTTTTTTTAGTTCTCAATTAATAAGTGCATTACTTTACTGGCTATGAAAGTATAAGTTCATGGTATTTGTTACCAGCACAGTAGTCCAATCATGTTAACAAAATAGACAGAAAAACTGCTGAAGATTTCTAGTCTGTCAAGTGCTGAGGGTAAGAGGTGATCTGTTAGTGACTCCCTGGAGCTGAGCACTTCACAAAGTTTGCTCTCACCTTTCTCTAAAAACTGCAAACTCTCCCCCCCCCCCCCCCCGTGACTAGGTGTGCAGCAAGAAGACAGACACACTTTTTACAAAACAGTGAGAGGCATTTTATACTGTTTTTTTTTTAAATGGGTAGTTCAAAAACATGGTTGCATCAACCAAAATAATTTGGTAACTGGAAATGGTTAAAAAAAAAAATTACCTGTCTTAAACTTCTTCAGATGAAGATGATGATGATGGCAATAGCTCCTATACCACAAACAGGGTCCGTGTCAAGCTACCTAACTATAGTTGATAAAGCACTGCCAGTGAGAAGTGTTTGAGGCCTCTGTTTCTCTTATATATCTTATAACACAGGAGCACATTCAGTGCTAGACTCATCCCACCTAAATCAGAGCGCCACAGGAAGTCATTCTTACCTGTGGCCATCAAACTCTTTAACTCCTCCCTCTGAGTGATAAACACATTCTTCAGTGTATCTCATGTCATTACTTAACTATGCAATACTCTTTGTCATAACTACTGTGCTTTGTAAAAAGTTTATGCTTACTCTTACACTTTCTTATTTCTTAAAGTCTGCACTTTTCTAATTTTTGTAATTTGTAATTGCTTACTTTATAGTACTTCGAGAGCTTTAATAACTGTAACAACATTATTTCCCCCTGGGATTAATAAAGTATTCTGATTCTGATTCTGATTACTGGAAATGTCACAGTGCAAAAATCAGTTTTAGTCAAAAATGGTCAAGGACGACAGACCGAAAAGGAAAATGCTGGTCACAGATTTAAAACAGAAGCTTTTTAAGGGTGTTGACCATGTGAATAATCAGGAAGCTGAAAGCAGCCTGAATATTTTTAGACAACGGTGAGAGCTTTCTCCAAAAATACCATTTAAGATGGCGCTTAGTTCAGCAGAGAGAAATCCATCAGTCTTCAGCATCTACTAAATTTTTCACTGCTCTTGCTCAAGAGTCAGATAAAGTCACATTGCTGCCTGCAATGTCTGGAGCTCCAAAGGCAGCTAAGAATGTTTTAAAGAATAATGGTGAGAAAAAGAGACCAAAGCAATAAACTAATAAGGAGAAGATGACAGGAAAGTCAGAGACAAAACTTGGGACATGTCCCTTTTAAATAATTTAAAAATTTGTCAATATACAAGTGTTCTCACACTAAAAGAAAAAAGAAAGAAGTTTACCTTCCAAACACTGTGTGCTTCCTGTCAAGGTAGGTGCATGATCGGAAGGTGATGAAGCTGAAAGGAAATCAGAATCCTTAGAATGGTATATTTTTTTTTAAAGTTCAGAGTAACTTAATGTTTTAATGTCCAGGGGAAACGGCTTGTCAAGGGTCTTGAATTGCTGTGTTATAATGCATTTTATAGTAAAATATGGACTGGGAATGTTGAAAATCTGGCCCATCCAGAGCGTGTCATAACATTATATATGATGCTGCAGTTTCAACATGAATACATTTAAGCCAGTGACCCCAAGAATATGACCATGAATCTGAATTAAATGGGTATAAGGTGACATTATTAAATTTCAGCTGGACCTCAAAACTAAATGGCTATTCATAGTTTCAGAGACACACAGTATTATAATAGGTAAGAAGTTGTGTCTTTATTACACTATAGCTTTCCTACATTAACCAGAACTGTGGGCAGAATGGCTCAGGGGTACAGTGGCCATCTAGCAACCGAAGGGTCGCTGGTTCGATCCTCAACCACAGTGACCATGTCGAAGTGTCCTTGAGCAAGATACTGAAACCATAATTGCTCCTTATGAGTAGGTTGGTTCCTTGCATGGCAGCCTTCACCATCAGTGTGTGAACGGGTGAATGAAATGACACCTGAGTGCTGCTAAGATAAAAAGGCACAATATAAATTGAGTCCATTTACCATTTTGCACATTTCTAGGTCTTTCTTGCCTAAAGCATAAGAATGATATAAATGACTGTGACAGTTTACCAAGTGTAGTATTTCATAAATCAAAAAAAAGAAAGAAAGAATCATTACCTTTAACAAGAAACAGGTTTGTTACGGACCTATCGCTGTCAGAGTCTTGTGGGAGTGTCTGAGAGTCTTGTGGGAGTGTCTGAGAGTCATGTGGGAGTGTCTGTGACCTTAATTACAGGATTGCCATCACCTGAAAGGGAACTGATAAAAAAAAAAGGCAGAGGGAACATCTTGCTCTCTCTTTTCTCCCTCACTCCAGTGACAGAGCGGCAGCAGAAGCAAGTGTGAGCAGCCACATAAGCCTGACATCGTGTTGTCTGTGCGATTTGTATGTTTTTGGAGTTGTTTGTGTTTTATTTTCTTTATTAGCTATAATTGGGCCTCCTCGGAGTGTTTTGAGTTATGGAATAGTTTTATGAGGATTGATTTCTGTTGTGCCGCTGACCTGAGTTCCCTTATTAAAATACCTAATTTGCTCCTTATGCCTACCGTTTTTCCTTGTTTTTCCCATCTCTACCCAGTTCTAAAAGTACTATATTTGTTTGTCCTGACTACCAAGGTTAACAAGGTTAAATGACAAATATAAGTAAATGTAACTATAAGAACACTTCAAATTTTGATTCTTACATTTACAAGCCACACATTTTTTTGTTTTATTTATTTGGGGCCTAATAAAAAAAATCGAAGAGATGAAATCTTGAAAGGAAGAGACTTAAAAAGAAAAACAAATTCTCTGTAGGCTAAGTTTCAACCACACTGTTGTTGCTTGTGTGAGATTTCTTACAACTGAGACTTGTTGGTGTTTGGGCCAGAGTTTGCCATGCTGAGAACCCCTCTGCCTGTGTGGGACAGGTTGGGCCGAAACTCATCTTTGAAAGGTTTCCCCCAGAAGGATTCACCTCCTGGGAAGAGGGAAAGTGGGTGAGGGAGGGAAAGAGCAGAAGGAAAAGAGACAAGAGAAGATAATGTGAAAGAAACATCAGGATAGGACAGGGTGGAAAAAAATGGATGAAATATGTCAAAAACAATCAATAAAAAAATTAATGTAGTTGAGTGCATGAAAAATTTCAGTCCTGATACTGATACCTTGGCTTTGGTTAATGGTTGTTACCAAGAACTGATTGAAAACCGGTGATTAATTAAGAGAGGCTGTGTATACGTTCGTGTATACCAGTCACACACACACACACACACACACACACACACACACACACACACACACACACACACACACACACACACACGAACCATAAACCTGGTTGGACGTATGTCAAACTTCCACAAAACCAGCATTTTTGGACAGCAGGTCTTGCACAGCCCATAGTGTTAAGTTATTTCATGGCACCATCTAAAATTTTTGTATGTAAACAAAATGAGAACAATTCATGGGGTGAAAATGAGAAAAATATTTTCATGTAGAGATTAATTTCAGCTCCATGGTAATGTTTACTATGACTCCCCGACAAACATACACATTAAATATGATCAAAGTGTGTGCGTGTGTGTGCTGCCAAGAGATGTGTTTCACTGTCTTGCCTTATGCCAGCTTGTATGAATGCTTGAAATTGTGTGTAGATGTTTAGATATGTACGGACTGTGTGTTTATTGAAGAATGTAAATGCATATTAGCAACCAACTGATGTGAGAACACTGTGCAGCTGTCAGCTTCCCTGGTGACATTTTTGCATAATTTATCACCTCAGAGACATTTTACAGATAGATCATGAATGTAAGGAGAGCAAGTCAGGAGGATGAAATAAAACTAACAAAAGAATAAAAAAATAAACTGATCTTCATTTTCATAGATTTTGAGCAGAAAATTCCCATTAACAACAATACACTTTGACTGTCTGATAAGTTTTTTTTTTTTAAAGCCTACCCACCGGTCTACTACCCTTTTCACACTGAAAAACGCGTGTCAACGTGGGTTTTTGGACCCGCGTTTGCTCAGCATTAGGGTGCATTCAAGCTTCCAGAAGAACCGGGTCTGAACTCCCGCTGTGAGGGCTGCATGCCTGTGTTTTTCTCTCTGGTACGTCATCGCACTGACAACGTCATCATTACACATAAACGTGCGCCGAAACACTGAGAGGTAAACAAACAACAACATGGACGTCGCCGAGTCGAATGTTAGCGTTGTCGTTGCATGCATTGCAGTGTTGACTCTTTTGCAAAGCATACAAACTTGGCGCAGATTGTCCGAGCACTAATGCAGCGAAGGAGGATGGAGGTTTTGGCTTGTCTGGAAGGGAGCTGAAGAAGCTACAGGCAAAGCCTGACAGGTGGAACAGTGACAAAATCAGGATGCGACAGGAAGGTTGCGTGACACCTGAGATGACACGGGTTGCCTTTTTCACACTGCAGCCGAGCCGAGCCGCTAAGCACCCAGGTCGCTTGGCGAGTCGGTCGACGCGGGTCAAAATGCCAAGTCGACCCTTTCAGGCTGCCCAAAAACCCGTGTTGACCCGTGTTTTTGGTGCAGTGTGAAAGGGGCTTATTAAATGCTAATTTGTACAGTAACTGAAGCAATCATATCTGTCTGAATGTATGATTACTTTAGTTTATTGGCTTTTTATTTATCCATTTATTGTTTATTTTTTGATAAAGGAGGCCCATAAAGTATTTCCTGAAAAATGAATAAATGTCAAGTCAAATTTATTTGTTTCACGCCAAATCATAACAAAAGTTCTCTCATGACACTTGGAGACTTTACAAGTAAAGCAGGTCTAGTAACACACTCCTTCAATGAATCCCAACAATTCTCCATGAGCAAGCACATCCTGCAACAGCAGCACAAAAAAAATCCTTGCAATGGTGAAAGAATCCCTGCTATAATTTTGTGTGGATAACTCCATGCATAATCCTGCTGGCAGACAGACAAACAAACCAAAAGTACACTAAGACACCACAGACTTCCACCAAGGCCAACAACCCAGTGTTAGACAAACAGAACAGGATCTGCAAAACGATTCTGCATACTATTGATAACACTGGGACTATATCTGAGTTTTTGTGTTGGGTCCATGGAAAATTTCCTAATAAATTTATAAATATGACTAAATATATCAGTTAGTCCAATGTAACAATAGTGTGGGATCCACCAAAATTCTGGAATCAAGCTCTGAATCCTTTTCAAAGTTTGATGAGCTCTTCCCAGAGCAGAGACAAAAGAATCCCTCATAATTTTTTGGGGGGAAAATTATTCTGTAACATTTTGTGTAATCCTGCTGGCAGACAAACAAATCAGAAGTGCACTCAGGGGTCGCAGACTTCCACCGAGGCCAACAGCCCACTGTTAGATAAACCAAACAAGATCAACAGAATATTTTGCACATTAACTGCTAATACGCTTTTTTCTTTCCCGTGGCGGTCGCCGTGATCTGCTGTCTCTCAAAATGCTTAAGAATTAAAAAACATAACTTCAACCATCATATATATGTCCAGAAATATGTCAAAGAGCGATAAGTAATCAATTAGATAATGCTCAAGTTAAGTTTCTTAATAAATGATTTTTTGAGGGAAACTAACAAAGGTTGACTAGATTAACAGTTTTTTCCCCTTTCTTACCAATACAGTGACAATAATTTCTTAGTGTTTTGGTCAGACGGGACAAGATGTGAGATGACATTTGTTTGGGTTCTTGGAAACTGTGATTGCATTTTTCACTGTTCAGTGTGTCTCTGTCTAGGCTTTTATTTACAAGCTGATGTTTAAAACATTTCTTTCTCCAAAATGCTCAAAAGGATAAATGTGGCTCTGCTCAACTTGGAGGAAGGGTTATGCTACAATGAGCAGTTTACAGGACATGTCTTTACCAATTTATATACAGGGAATGAGAAATTCTCTCAAAGTCTGGACAATTTTTAAAGATTTTCTTGACATTCACATCTTGAGCTTTGGCACATGCTCAGTACATTATTCTGCTGTTACAATCCCTTTCAAAAGAAAAGTCCAAATAATTGCCAAAATACATGTTATTTTTTGCAGACTGTTTTACTTTCCATGTAACTAAATGTTAACAGATATTCATTTCTATTGCATTTGGCCTTAATTTACAATCCAACCACGTTATACTCTTGTCTGAGTGTACTAGGGCTTACCTAAACCTCCCAATATGGTACACATTACAATATATTGTGATATCAATACGATACATATTGTGATGTGCTATATAATTAACAAAATTTACAAAAATAGAGCCAAAAATGCATTTGTTGTCTATGACCCAAGTAGTGTAGTAATGAATATATCACGATTGATCTTATATTAGATATTACATGCATAATATTGATATTCACTCACTGAGAAGTAACACAATGAAATATAGCCACCATAAAATATATGGGTCACAAAATGATTTTATCACACTATATTGATGCAAGGGGGGCTAGTGTACTGATACAGTATCACGGAGAAGAAAAAAAAAAGATTTGTGTATTGATTTGATAATACAGCCCCAGTAGCTACACACACTTTATCCTGGTGCAGCCACAGCGTATACGTCTTGATCATCCATAACTCTTCCTCCTGTGTGATCTTTTATTTATCATTACCCATTCATTATCTATGGGAAATGACTGAGTCACTGCATTGAGAGCATGCTGGGATACTTAGCAACGAGGCTCAATCTTGCAACATAAACCTTGTACATAAACCATGCGATATTAAAAATGCAGTGGGGTGGCATACAGTGTCACAATGGGGTGTTGAATGGATCACCGCTACAGTTTAAAGTTTTGCCTGACAAGCCCCTGAATCTCATGACAGTGATGAAATTAAACAGAGTGTCTGCTGTCGATGGCAGGGAAGCTAGACATGGCCAGCTGCACCCTTGACAAACAGTGGAAAACATCATCGGCTCCCACCTCTAGGCTTGTGGCCCATCCACCCCTCCAAGGCAACCAACGAAGGGGAAACACATTGAGTGTTGTGTTTTTTTCTCCCCCCACCTGTGTTACACCACTGCACAAGTAATTGCTCTTTGGGGACAAAAAATAAAAATATACAAAACAAATGGATTGAAAATGACTCGAAAATTAGAGACATTGGACCAAACCCTCGCAGCAGCTTCTAGTATAATTTACCAGTGCCAAAAACCACACCAGTGTAGGTGTGTCTGACAAACACTATTAACCTTCAAATGTCAGGTAAATGTTTGTTCACCAGTTGTGTGCACACATTGTAAAGCCCTGGTGATGAGGAGAACTTAATCCACAGGCCCAGAATTCTGTACATTCATAAAGCCATCATGGCAGATGCAGTTTGTATAAAGTCTATAGACAAGCAGTGTCACAAAGCCCAGTCTGTGTTGCTAACTCACAGCGGCACAGACATGAAGAAGGAAATTAACTGCACAAGGCCCAGCAGTAAATTATACTCGGCTGCCCTTTAAAAAGCGTTTTTGAAAGACATTTGATTGGCTGTTCACCACACTGTCCTTCTGACATCATGTGCACACGTCCACATTTCGGTCTTTAAACCCATGTACCTTTACAGAGTATATTTAGAAACACTCTTGACGTGCATCTTGAGTTGCAAACATTATTTACACAAGGCTTCCAAAAGGGAGTTTTTAATAATTCAACAGGGAGCTGTTATGCAATTCAAAACATGGTTTAAGTGTAGGCCTGATCTCACCTGTGCCGGTGCCAGTGGGGTCTCCTCCTTGAATCTGGAAATGAAAAAAATACAATAAAAATGGTGTGTTTAGTTTTTGGATAATGTCAGCTACTTGTGCTACATTTTTGAAAGAAAAACAAAAAGGTTGTCCTTCAGTGCATGAAGAAATGCAGTTACAGATGTTACTGAAATGTAGTTTGTGTTTGAAATCATAGAAACTTTTTTTTTTTCCACCTGGTCAAATGTTTTCCCATGAAGTTGGGCTGAGCAATAAATTGAAATTGTAATGAAATAGCATTATGGCCTTCTGTAATATCCTAATCATATGAGGTGCCATATTTGCTGAAAGTAAAATCTCTATCAAAACACTATCATAAATGAAGTATTGTGGTGCTGCAGAGATATTGCAGCCTGCAAATTGTACACAACAGACTTAAAAAAAGCCTCTTTGTTTGGTACAAATCCCTGTCAAAACAGAACCATATCATTTCTTTTTGTTATTAAAATGTGAATAAAATGAATAATGAGGGATGAAAATGCCTTTCAGTATTGTGGATAATATCGCAATATCAGTCACAATATTCACTTTTCATTCACAATCACGACAAGGTATTTCTTTCCCTAATTGTGCAGGCCTACCAGAAAGTAATGTAGTGTCCCAAGATCCAGGCATCCGTTTCATTGTTAAACAAGCAATAGTGGGTTTCTGGCCACAGTTAGCCAAACCTGCTCATTTCCAAGATATCTTAATATTGATTTTCAAGTTAAAACTGCCTGAAAATAAATATCCATGTCTTACATTTAGACTGAAAACCAATAAAGTGTAAATAACCATGAACAAAGAATGACTCCAGTACATGATGCATTTTTGTGAGAAATGTAGTACGTCTAGTCCATTTTAATTTAATAGCGCAAAATTACAACAAGTTTACATGACAGGTCTAGAATCAAACTCTGTACATTAATTTAGTTTAAAGAAAACTTAAAATTCCCCATGAGGAAACACTTGGTGACAGTTTTGACAAAAAACTGCCAATATGTGCGTAGACTGTACAAAAAAAAAAAATCTTCAGCTAATTTTATGACCATTTTCATCATACAAAATTATGAGTTCTCAGAGATGTCTTTGTAACAAGCTTGGTTTTATGTACTTAACACCAAAGTCGAACGATAGAAACAATGGTTGTCCTGTCTTTTCATGACACCATCAGCAAAAAAATATTTTAATGACATTTTGTATTTGTTTCTTTGAATGCTGAAAAAAGCCCATCAGTGCCTCTGTTATCTTTCTGGATGATAGCAGTTAAAGGCCAAAATACTGAGGTGCACTCACATGTATAACATCTGACTAGCAATAGCCTTGTGGGCCCCTTACGTTTTGAGGCAAATTCTTCAAACCTCATGTCAGGATGTTCAATGCACTTTCAAGGTCCTGATAAACCTTTCAAAGTTAAGTGAAGGCCCATTTATTATTCACAGCTTTGAGTGTTTGCATTTATCAAATTGTTCTCACAGCTAAAAAGAGAGATGGGTGGTTATGGAGAGGAGTAATTTGAATGCATAAACAGCACAGTAATTATGGACAAACAATTCTCAGCTTGCCTCCTTGTATGAAAAACAGAATAGAAAAGGTGAACAGCCTATTGAAACCAGTGTCCACTCAGATCCAATTTATTTTATCAGAACGGCAGCTCTGACATACACTTATGAGCAGATGATCAAAGACCTGTTAATTTAAATTCTCAGCCAAAGTTAAGATGCCTCAGATGGAGAGCGAGCTGAAAGAAAAGGCTGTTTTAAAACCACTTAAGCAGTGAACAAAGCACTCTATGATGACTTACAGAATTACTGACCCCTTACTGAACCCCCTCATTTGGCAGGAGTGTGTTAACAGCAGTGTCAATAATAATGGCTTGAAAACCGAAGGAGATCCAGCTTTAGGAATCTGGGTCTCCTGTTTCTGAAACCATCTGCAACAGGAAATTAGAAAGGCCACGTTTCAAAACATCTTAGAATTGCTGTCACTTAATCAGTTATTGCTTTTAACTCTGTATATGTTATTGCTACGTGTAACTGGCTTTTGAAAACTGCTTTTATTATTATCAATACTATTGTAGCTATTGTTATCATTGGTGCAGAGTTGGGTATTTATAACTATTTGACCTAAAAAGAATCATACTAATCATACAAATGAAAACTATTCCAAAAACATTTTTTTGTTTTTGTGGTGGTGGGTGCCAACTTTTTCATGACTGACTGACTGTTTTCAATCCAAAACCTTTTCACTCATGACACCACTCTTTCACACCTCTGTCAAATGTCTTGCCACTCCCAAAAAGTCTAAGATTAGATCCTCTTTTGTCTACAAATAACCTGCAGTTTTAGTGTAATTTTTGTTCTTTAATTAATCAACAAGAGAGTGCAATTTTAGAATCTTTACATGTCCAACTGGTGACCTGATCACCAGACTCTAATGATCATTAAAACAACTGGCAGGACATTGGTTTATGACAACAGTGCAATCTCTAAATGCCATATGCACCTAAACATGCAGCTGCAATTTAATAGGATCTTTTTTTTTTTTTAAATAAGAGATTAACAAACAAATAAACACCACCACAATGGAGACAATTTACAAACTCTACAGCACCAATAACCAGCCGGAAAGAAGCAGTAGGACAGAAAAGTTGAAAATTTAAATATTTGTCTTCACACAACAATTAATCTGACAGTTTTAGGGCAATGAATTACCACCAAAGGATGAAATAGATTTTGTCAGTCTTGGTTGGCCATCTTGCCAGTGTATATCTAAATGACACGGTGAGGGTAGGAATACAAAGATACGTTTTCAGCCACAGTTGGAAATTAGCACCGAGCCCAAACACAGGTGACTTTGTTTAGTGGCAGGTGAAATTGCCCAATTTACCAGCCACAGATTGAACTGCAAGTTGCCTTGTTTTACTCACACACATCATTGTGATGACACAGGGGTTACCATGGCAACTTGAGGCTAGAACTCTATCTATACACCAACAATTAAAATAAATCAGATGAAGTAGGAATGCTTTTTCACCTCTCTTTCTTCTATCTTTCTATCCTTATACCTCAGTGGAAGCATGTGAGTTCTGATTTGACTACGACCGTGAAAATAAAGGTGTTATTTTTTGGGGATCTGTAATAAGCAAAGATGTCCAAGGCTGTAGAATATGATGTGTAAACAAGACATCTCTGTAGCGCCACAAAATTTGATTATAAATTATATTTTGACACATAATTACTGTAGCTTTTACAAATGTTAGTTGGTTCCTTTCGAATTTAAATATTGAACTTGTGAAATAGTGTCCAGTGAACTTAAAAGTTATTTATGACAGTGTTCAACATTTTTCAAAGTTCATACCATGAAATTCTTGATAGACCTGTGGAAGATTGTCCCGTCGTAGAAGCCTTTTTTACACAGACAAATGAAGTTCTCCCCAGCTTTTGGAACCTGAGAAGAGAGTGCAGTGATATTTCATTTAAAAAATGCAACATAAATATATTATAAAGCATTTTTAACACTACTGTTGTAGTGAAATAGAGCTTCATCATTAATTGCTAAAAAAAAATTCAGTTTCCCAGCAAAAACATCCTGAGTGAGCTGTTAAGATTAGCTGCCAAAGACGTTCATTCTTGTCAAAATCAGGGTGTATTAAAAATGACTAACCAACACTGACTACATTAGAATAGACAAGTTTAACTACAGTTGATGATAAAAGACACAGACACACATAAACTTAATAAGAAATGCAGTTGGTAGATCATAGCATTTCTGCTTTAAGCTACTGTTGAAAAGTTTTACTGTACTAAACATATGCTTAAAAGTGTTTCAAAAGTTTTGTGTTTGAGTTTGTTCTTTTGAATTTTTGCATTAAGATTTAATTTTATTGCAGATGTTTCAGTTTCAAATATTGGTCTCTTTTTTTAATAACAATCAGTATTTGCCCTGGAAACCAAAAAACAAACACATCAGTTGCCCCCTTCTTTATACAGTAGTTAGGCTGTTGGCATTTACTGACTTACTGATAGTCCCGACTTACAGAGGATGGATGTATGAATACTTTTTCCACACTGCGCGTTTCAGTTTTTTTATTTGAAAAAAAAATAAATGAAAAAAAAAATCATGTCATCATCATGCATAATTTTCTTTGTACTTCACAATTGTGTGCCACTTTGTGTTGGTCTTCCACATAAAATTCCAATAAAATATATTTATGTTTGTGGTTGTAACGTGACAAAATATGGAAAAGTTCAAGGGGTATGAATACTTCTGTCAAGCCACTGTATGGAACTGCAGTTGAACATTTCATTGTATTCCCCAGAACTCTTTTATCAGACCATCAATTAATCACCTTTGAAATTGCAGTACTTGACTACACACACCTTGGGAAAACTGTATTTCCCAGATATCTGTTTTATTGTTCTGTAGATAGATTTAGGGAAGCAATTATAATAATAATAATAAGAGGACCCTGTTGTCAATCTTAGTCCCTTCCAAATTGATCATTTTGTTGATAGTGCAACAGGCACCTTATGAACAACTTTGAACTCTATTTCCCCATTAAAAATGAAAACTATGAAATAGTGGAAACAAGCACCATGGTACAATTCTGAAATCTGGCAGCTTAAACTAACTACTCAAAAACCGGAGAGAAAATGGGGCTCCTCCAAACTAGAAGGCTCACGTGTTATCTGGCAAGATAGTCTTAAAAAGGTAGTGGAAAGCCCTATGTTACTCAGCATAAACAAAGGAGAATAAGAACAACCCAAGCTTTCTCTTCAGCACTGTAGCCAGACTGACAGAGCCACAGCTCTAATTCGCCAAGAATTCCTGTTTCCTGGAGTAGTAATGACTTAATAAACCTTTTTAGTGATAAAATTCTACTTATTAGATACAAAATTCATCTCCTCCTGCTATCAGCTGATACCACATTATCTTTAAAGTCAGAAAACTTGGAGACACACGTAGGCCCAGATATATACCTGGACTGCTTTTCTCCCAATCACCTTCCCAAACTTAGAACAATTATTTCTTCTTCTACACCTTCCACCTGTCTCCTAGACACAATCCTAACTAAACTACTTAAAGACTGTTACATTTTACTAACTTTACTTCTTCCCCAGAGTCTTTGTGCTTTCTCACTTTCCAGATCCCTGACTAATGCTGCTGCTGAAGGAGGCTACAGACCTGAAGAGTCTCAGGCTGCCATGCTTAGCATCAGAATCAGTACTTGTACTAATTTTCATTTTGGTATACTCAATATTGTGCTAACATTTACAGCAGCATTTTGTTTGTATGGTATTTGACAGCACTTGAATGCTCATATTATGCTGAAGTTGATTGCTTAAGTAACCAGTAGATGTTATTAGTAGTGCTGTACTATTGTTGCCGCTGTTGCTATTGTTTGTTGTGTCTGTCTCTCTGTCCCTTTCTTTCTCTCTGCCCATATTTCTCCTTCCATCTTGTTCACATCCCTGTCTGTCTGTCTTTCCCTTCTTTCTCTCTCTCTCCGTCTCCATCTCTTTTTCCTAATCTGCATCTGTCTCTTTCCCTTATCCATCTTTGTCTTTCACATTGAGCCTGGATCTGCTTGACGGTCTTTCCTGATGCTAGATGTGTTTGTGCATGAAGAATTGTGAAGTGTAAATTAATTGAAGGAGTGTGCCACTAGACCTGCATGACTTGTACAGCGTTATGAGATAACTTTAGCTGTGATTTGGCGCGATACAAATAAAATTGACTTCACATTCACAAAATAAACACAGTCTGACCAAACAGGTCAGTAAATGGTAAATGGTGCAGAAGGTTCAACCATTGCCTGAGGCAGTCTGGTGGATTTCCCCAGCCTGGAGTTAGACTCTGCATTCCCCTACAAAGCTGTTTTGACTATTGTTAGTGTAAAAACACAGACATCTGGTCTTTTCCCTTTGCTGTGGATACATCCTGGGTCATGAAAAGTTTTTTGCAGCTTGTATTTCATTAAAAAACACCCATTGACAAAAACCTACTTTGAGTGAGTGGTATTTGTACCCGAGGCGGGGGGTGTCATTCGGCTCTGACGCTGGTCAGGTCAACAGTTATTAACGTCAACAGTGTTAAGAAGTGTGAGTGAGACAGAGAGAGAGAGAGAGAGAGAGACACAGAGAGATAGAGAGAGACAAACAATTTTTTTCCCGCCTCAACATCGGTATGTGGATTACAAGAATCACCAGCTGCTTTAATAAAACCTATTTTTATTCACTGGCCTTCACTGTGACAAGTTCTTCTTGGCTTAACTGGTCTTATTTCTCCTCACATCTCTATGCTGCTGTTTGGATTCAGGAGCACAATTTTTTTTTAACCTCCATTATAAATTCCAAATTTTCAAAGCAGTCCTACACTAGGGGACTTCTTGTTTTTAAGTAATCTACAGTATAAAAAAAACTGGACTAGATTCTTGGAAAAGAACAGCTAATCAGTTATCTACAATGGGGAAAAAAAGTATTGAGACAGCCACCAATTGTGCAAGTTCTCCCACTTAAAAAGATGAGAGAGGCCTGTAATTTTCATCATAGGTACACTTCAACTATGAGAGACAGAATGGGGGTAAAGACTCCAGGAAGTCACTTTGTAGGATTTTTAATGAATTAATTGGTAAATTCCTCGGTAAAATAAGTATTTGGTCACCTACAAACAAGCAAGATTTGTGGCTTTTACAGACCTGTAACTTCTTCTTAAAGAGGCTCCTCTGTCCTCCACTCGTTACCTGTATCTATGGCACCTGTTTGAACTCGTTATCAGTGTGACTGTGTGACACACACAACATGTACAAGACATTAAGAGAACTTTATATGCTGTATTTTAAAGCCATGCTGTTGTTATCGTGTTTGCATTACAATCATTTAAGACAGGAATTGTTTGAAGAACCACACAGGGGGACCTAGTGAATGACCTGCAGAGAGCTGGGACCAGAGTAACAAAGACTACCATCAGTAACACTACGCCGCCAGGGACTCAAATCCTGCAGAGCCAGATGTGTCCCCCTGCTTAAGCCAGTACATGTCCAGGCCTGTCTGAAGTTTGCTAGAGAGCATTTGGATGATCCAGAAGAGGATTGGGAGTGTCATATGGTCAGATGAAACCAAAATAGAACTTTTTGGTAAAAACTCAGCTTGTTTGGAGGAGAACACCATACCTACTGTGAAGCATGGGGGTGGAAACATCATGCTTTGGGGCTGTTTTTCTACAAAGGGACCAGGACGACTGATCCGTGTGAAGGAAAGAATGAATGGGGCCATGAATCATGAGATTGAGTGAAAACCACTTTCCATCAGCGAGGGCACTGAAGATGAAACGTGGCTGGGTCTATAAGCATGACAATGATCCCAAACACCGCCTGGGCAATGAAGGAGTGGCTTCGCCAGTCTCCAGATCTCAACCCCACAGAAAATCTTTGGAGGGAGTTGAAAGTCCGTGTTGCCCGGCAACAGCCCCAAAACATCACTGCTCTAGAGGAGATCTGCATGGAGGAATGGGCCAAAATACCAGCAACATAACAGTGTATGTGAAGACTTACAGAAAATGTTTGACCTCTGTCATTGCCAACAAAGTGTATATAACAAAGTATTGACCAAATACTTATTTTCTGGATTTTTTTTCTCATTTTGTCTCTTGTAGTTGAGGTATACCTGATGAAAATTACAGGCCTCTCATCTTAAGTGGGAGAACTTGCAAAATTGGTGGCTGACTAAATACTTTTGCCTTACTATAATGACAAACAGTCTGCACATCAGGATGCTTGCACATGTACATATAGCTTACACAATGAAGAATACAAGTTTTGTGTTTAAAGCGTCCCCATTTAACTTTTTTTTCTCCAACCAGAAACATTAACATCCCATGTGCAACTCAGGCTTCTTGTGCCACTTGAGACTGCTTCTGTCTTGTAATGGAGGCAAATTTAGCATATCTGCCTGCATAGTTTTGTTGATGTGTGCCTTTGTCTTTCTGCATGTGAGTTTGAGCATGAGAATTTTTAAAATGTTATCCATCCATGTATCTGTGGATATTCTCAGTCATCCAGAACTGAAGAAGCCTCTTGGATGAGAGGCAAAACGTCTTAGACTCACACGAGATTAGTCCAGTTGCCATATTTTATGCTTTTTTGAGACTTATCCATCCATCCATCGTCGTCTTCCGCTTATTCCTTACTAGTAAGGGTCGCGGGGGGGCTGGAGCCTATCCCAGCATCTACGCGCGAGAGGCGGGGTTCACCCCGGACAGGTCGCCAGTCCATCGCAGGGCCAACATACAGAGACAGACAACCATTCACACTCACATTCATACCTACAGTCAATTTAGAGTATCAATCAGCCTAGTCCCCTCTTGATGTCTTTGGACTGTGGGAAGAAGCTGGAGTACCAGAGAGAACCCACACAGGAACAGGGAGAACATGGAGACTCCACACAGAAAGATCCTGTGCTTGAGCCAGGACTTGAACCCTGAACCTTGCTGTGAGGCCACAGTCCTAACCACTGCACCACCGTGCAGCCCTAAAATGTTATCCGATGTCCAAAATTGCTTTAATGCTTGAAATTTTAACTAGTCATGTCATCATGAACACTTTGTCAACTAAGACAGATGAACAGAACATTTTTAATTATGTCCAGATTAAAAATGCTTATAGGCTCTTCTGTTTTAGAAGTATTTCACAGGTAATCTGTCTACAATGTGTTATTTTTGTAGTAAATATATTTTAGGGCCAAAGAAAATGCTCCAAAGTCAGGGCCAGATAACATTAGTGTTGATAGAAGTCTGTGCCCCTGAAGTGCCTGACTACCAGCAGGATTACAGGAAAATTTGACATCCTGTATGGAACCGCCCAACAGAGACTTACTTTAAAAGTTGTCTGGACAAGCTAGTACTGCACATTTCACACTCCAAATCAGTAGGGGGCAAAATATTACCACGCTTATAACAAGAAAGGAGGCAATTATGCCAAAATGATTTTCACATTAACAACTGTCGCATTTTCTCTGTAGTATGGCGGACCTCTACTTCTGCGAGAGACACTGAAAGATCTCTCTTATTAGAATAGGCACAGTACTCTGGTAAAGCAGGCTCCAATCACGCAGCATTCCGTATATCCACATGTTGGAAAAAGATTTATTAGATCAACATGTTGACAGAAATATTAAATTGAATTCGAAATGTGCAGAGTGATTCACATATTGCAGAGTGAAAAGCTAAAAGTTGAGCTGCAGCTGCTTTGCAATACAGTGTCAAACTAAGAGCAACAAACTGGTATCATAAGACGAAACAGACTGACGCTAGCTTGGTGAGACGGAAATAATCCCTTAGAAATATACAGAAACTTAATAGTCCTCAATCCCTATGGATGTTTTACATGGACCTTTATGCAATAATTCAGGGGTATAGTTCATACTTTTATTAATACTGCCAGGAGATGGTTAGAGTTAGATATGGAGACAATAGAAAGGTGGATGTTTGGCCTTGGTAGACAATGTGCGCGCTGGAGCCTATCCCAGCTGACACTGGGTGAGAGGCAAGGTACACCCTGAACAGGTCAACAGTCCATCACAGGGCCATTAGGTGTTCAGTATCTTGCTCAAGGATACTTCTACATGGTCTCCAGGGGAAGTGAGGATGGAATCAGTGACCTTCAGTTGCTAGATGGCCATGCAACCTCCAAGCCATGCCACCCCCTTCTTTGTTGTTTGTGACTCAATTTTAACAAGTGCAAAAACCAAAACTGACTTTCACCCCCCCCCCCCAAAAAAAATTGGCACAATTCTTGGTCATCCAGAACCCTTTTTATAACTAACAAAACCACCCCACTCAGGTGAAGCTTATCTACTTTAACCAATGTGTTTTTATATATAATGATGCAAAACTTTAGATCTTCAACATCACCTAAGCTGGGGACAACCATGGCAGGGGCGACTCAGGCTGGGTGAGCAAAAGGACACTTCAGAAGAAGGTGGCCCCTTGATTTGTGTGACAGAGAGTGTATTTGACAGTGAAGCGGTGCTCATTAATTCATAAACAGCAGGCCACAAATAGAGCAGCAATCTTGTGTAAAAACCACTGGGGAGGAGGAGGATGTAGGGCACCGGGGGCAGGTTGTCTACCCACTGCAACCCTCCCCTCATTATTCTGATTCGACAGCTCAGAAGCCAATAAAAATCAAGTACACCAAGCACTTTGTTACCAGGGCAGAAATGTGTTCCTGGAACTCATGCAATCTCTCTGGAGACCCACATTTAACCTTAAAAAGGAGGCACAGAAGAAATATTTTTGGCAAGAACTAGCTACCTGGAAGAGAGGTGGACATAATTAAAACATTTAAATCAGCCTTTTAAACAATCTAAGTATCAGCCCAATTCATATGAAGACCTTTCATCAATGTTGTACATCACTCAGATACTTTGTGCCAATTTTTTTTTTTTTTAATTTGGGATCATCAGTTTGGACAATCTGGATCTGTAATGTTTAAACTAACTTCCAATACTGACTTTTTATTTTTATTCAAATTAAAAACATTTTTTATGTCATGGAAATGTTATATGAATTAAAAAACTGTTATAAAAAGTCATATATCACAAAATCGTTTGAATGACCAAATTCAAACATACTGTAAAACATAGATCAAACATTCAACGTAACTTGATTTCACATCAAAGATAAATGTCCTGTGCCATTGATAAATGCCATTTTATTCGCCAACACTGCTCAAGGACCAGTAGACCCAAAACAACCAACCAACCAACCAACACCCCTAAAAAAATAATGGCAACTGTAGGTGGCGTCATGGTGGTCTGTCCTACTTTTCAAGAGGAAAGTGGTAAAAGAAGGGTGAACATCAATTAAAAAAAAAAGACACTGTTTCGATAGGGAAGGTCAGGTCAAAATGATTGTCATAGCTGTGACTGAGTGTCTCATTATTATAGTTCCGTGGTGTGTCGAAGAACATTACCCATTGTAGTCTGTTGAAGAACACTGCCTGAGGTAGTTTACTCGAGATAATCATCCAGTGTTGGCTCCCCTAATTGTCACCTGCGCACTTGCCTGCTAACAAGCTAAATGATGCATTCGATTATCTAAATGGTTTAAAATAGCACTGGTCTTTATAGTAAATTTAGGATATTTCTAAACACTGAACTGAACAAACTCTTACTCATTGGAAGATTTTGAATTCATCAAGATAAATAATTGGCAAGAAATAGGAGTATTCCTAATTTGAAGGTAATACCAATTACTTTGCACAATTAATCTACTTTGGTGATGGGGAAAACTCATCCTACAGTACTGAACTGATTCATTTAGAAATTTAAGCCAATGTCAAGAAAATTAATTATTTTATCTCACACAAACACAAATAGTTTCCCTAAGAATACAGCAATTATGCCCCATCTGCCAATGAAGGTACCTCAGTCAATATCTTGACCCCTCATGAAAAAAATGAACCATATAATATCTACAGTTGATAAAACAACTGCCTCACTAAAAATGTCCACATGGGTTTTAAAAGGTAAATATGCACAATAATTAGATGGTAACCATAATTAAGTATTACAAATGTACAATTCATAGTTTTAGGTTACAGTTAACCTATTATGTTAGCAGAAGACATCAGCTGCTTCTAGCTTGCAGTACTGTCTGGATGACTTTTTAAACAATTTTAAAGAATTCAACATCAAACAAACAAGAATGCCCTTCTTCGATGTTGCGAGCTTGAAAATAAATAAAAACCTGATACAAGTTTTGCAATCCACTTAAATGCCATATTTCCTTGTTATTCTACACTACAATTATTCCATGGACAATGTAATGAACATGGAACATGAACAATAAATGGGAATTCTGTTACAAAGATGTCATTCATTTGTGACAATATGGATTTTTCTGTATCTTAGTTTTATCAAGTGAAAGTGAACAAAATCAGGGGCAAGTGATCAAATGATTGTGGGTAATCAAGTATTATTTTCAAAATTGTCCAGTCAATAGTTTTATGTTGGATGTGTATATGTGAATGAACATGTAACTACCTTATCACAGTATAGCTCAAGATTCAGGTCTCCTTTGTTTGTGTGTAGACGGACGTAGCCTTTTTTCTTCACATACTGGTAACGCACTGTGTCATCTGCAATGGCATCTGTAACAGAAAAAAATTAACAGTGAGTGAAGTGAGAGCCCCCTCTTCTATTTATCTTTCACCTAGCTCAGATGCTGCTTTTAATCATTATTTTTTATGATGAATCATTTATATTTATCAACAACTTCAGGCTGTGGAAGGACTATGATTTTTTTGTGAATCTTAATGTGAATTTGGGAACATCTCTAGTAGGTTCAATAATCTTACTGTTTATACTCTCACCATAGCCTCCTGGTGTGTAAGAGGAGTAGCTGCAGCAACCGGCTCCTCTCATTGAACTACAGAACCGAGTGCTTCAGGAGATCTTTTGTCCCCATCGCAATAGCACTCTTTAATAGCAACAGCTATCACACACACACACACACACACACCCTGCCACATGCTGACTGGACTGTGCAATACACTATTTTAATTCAATTTTTTTGGATCTACTCACTATTAATTATTGGAGTGGAAGAGAGATTGTTTTATATGAGCTGCTGGACATGTGAATTTCCCCTAGGGGATGACTTAAGTTGTCTTTTCTATTCTATAATTATATAACAGTAAGAAAAAAAAAAGTGGACAGGGGAGAATCTTATGACTGATATTTCACTGTTAATGGATGGACAACATCACAAATGTTTGTGATTTTGTATTGCAGTCTCTGGTTGATATTTCTTCTGGTAAGATATGGATGTTGACACCCCCAGAGCCTCTACAGAGGAGGGTGATTTTTGAATTTATGCACATGCTTCTTTTCACCTCTATCTTTAAAACTGGGAGATAATTATAGCAGGGCAGGGTAACTCAGTTTTAAAGGGCAATATATATGAGGACACAACAAGAAAATAAAACAAATTTGAAGAGATTGGGGGCCTCACTTATAAAACAGTGCACACATTCCACATTGAAATTGTGCAGACAAGTCTTCCTTTGTAAATCACACACCACTTTGAGATGTGGATCAGCCTCATATCCTGCCCTCTACATGCAAGACATTTAAAAATTGTATCTCCCTTCAATGATGTTGATGCAAACACGTAGGACAAACGAGGGAAATCAAGAAAGACCTATCCCACTTTGAGATCCATTTTGTATGTACATGTTGTAAATGAGACTCTAGTTACTAAAATGTAAATTCCTCCATGTATCAACCATTTCAACAAATATATGGCATGTATGCTATAAGAAATAGGATGTCACAGTATTCTTTGCTGCTTAGACAAAGACGAATATCCAAAAATGACATGGAATCATATCTTAAAAAAACTGAACTAGGTCACTCAATCCAAACATTGTCTTCCTTTTTCAAGTGTACTAAACCTACTATACAGTTGCATAACAGCATTGCTGTCCCATGGAGCAGCTCAGAGGCTGACAGAAGAAGAAACAGAACTGAGCAGCACTTGTATTAACAATGTGACAATGAAACAGCACTTTTTCTGCAAGAACGCGAACATTACCAGCCAGTCTACTTAGAATAAATATACAGTAAACGAACAGAAGAACTGTGATGATGTGAAGAGGTAAATGTTTCTTTCTGTCTCACTTGCCTGCTTCATGGGCTGTTGCAGGGGTCATGGCTGTGGACGTAAAGGAGGCAGCAACTCTGCCTGTGGAGTAGTGGGCCTGCAAGAACAATTATAATAAATCCAAACGTGAAAATAGATTTTTGCCACTACCATTTGTCTTCAAAATATGCACTTTTTTTGACCCAAAATCCTACAAGTCCTACCCCTATAAACACACACACACACAGTTAATACATACTTGTATTAATACATTTTCCTGACTTCACTAAACGTGCGAGGGTAAATCGTCATGATATGCTTTCTCTGCAACATCTATTTTTCCATGAAAGTGAAAGAGAAATGTCAATGAAGATTCTCAGTCATCAAAGTCATGGTGTTTCATGGTATTGTGTCTTTGTCTCTGTTGCCTACTAAAGGAGAAGGTACATTCTGTGAGGACAGCAAGGTACACATCTTGGCCAGAGATGACAGACGGTTCGACAAAGGAGTTAAAAAAAACTCTAGGTCAAACTGGAGTGACCATCCCTAGACAGAGGAGGACTTCATCATTACCTGTACCCCACCAACATTATGGTCCTAACCACCATCCCTAGGAAACAACACCTGTTCACACTTTGATCACCCTGCCCTAACAACCCACATAGATACTGGTTGGCTCAACGACCCCCTAACAACCCACATGAAAAATGCCTGATTCTCATGTGACCCCAACAACTCTGAAACTAGCCACCACCTCAACTTAGAGAGACTTCTTAAAATTTAAGTGTTCAAAATGCTTAAATTATAGTAGAATGATGATAACAGTCCATATCTCCCGAAAATAAAACAAGAACAATGCAGTAAGTGGTGGAGAAATTCAAATAATTTGAATAACTAAATAAGGCGAAACAAAGAGTGGAAGTTGACTTCAAAAGTCTAGGCTACAGTCCGAGGTTAGCATTCTTCTGCTCTAGTTCTTGTGAAGCTCAGACTTTACCTCATGTGCTCCGTCTGACCTATATTCCCTGTTCACTCAGATGCAATCAGAGCATCAACTCGACAATGAACTCGTGACAGAGAGCAACTAAGAAATGCCTGTGACGTGAAAACAAGACATGGTGCAGCATCAATAGAATGAGGTGCTGATGCCATTTAAAAGGATCAGGGCCCACCCAGGTATTTAAGGACATCGATAATCTGGTAACATGGTTGTTGAACCTCTTTGCTACACACGTGCGATGCGTTTGTTTTCCATAAAGTTAAACCAGACTTGTGATGGCCGAGAGCAAGTCTGTAGGAAGATTACAGAATGAATTGTAGAAGGGTATTATCCTTTTTAAAGAAAATAAATTATTTCAGTTGTGTAAATATTTTAGTAATTAGGCATTCTGATTACTTCTTTTTAATAAAATCTCAAATTCCTTTTTCCAAAGTGCTAGATGTAATTTGTCTACCAAATAGCATTCCTTTGTTCTCTTATTGAATGTCTTTATGAAAGCCATGCCATTCACATAAACATGTGTTTGGCTCCCTCTAGTGCACAAACTAAACACTACAGCCTGAAAATTTTGACTAGCAGCTTCAAGGTAAGACTCCCATTTTTCTTCAAGGACACCATCAGCTACAAGTTATTCCTATTGTTGAGGCCAAAAATAGTCTTGGTTTATTTATATTTACCAATAATTCATTTATAATTTTATTTGAAAATGGCCGTTTATTAATTGGTTTATGAGAACATAAGCTGGTTTGTATGGTAGCCTATGTATCATTATGGACTGATAATTTTGTTTATTGGTTGTTGCCCCTCCTTTTGTTGGGACAAAGTGTCTGCCCTCTCCTGCCCATGTGTCAATCACTTAACTGCAGGTAGACACTGGTGAGACTGGGAAGCGGGATAGTCTTTTGACTGAAAAGTGCAGATTGTTGAAATGTTTTTTTGCTTGCTTTCTTTTTGCAGCAGTAAACAATCTGCTGCAGTGTTGTTTTTTTTGTTATTAATACATGGCAACCACACTGAAATAATGCTGGACTGTGCCTCACTTTTGTATTTGACTGCGTGGTATGGACCAACTCAGGCGCCACCTTTCAAAGATTTTAAAGAGAAGCCGCAACACATTCGTTCGTTCGTTGTCTTCCGCTTATTCCTTTCTATTAAGGGTCGCGGGGGGGCTGGAGCCTATCCCAGCGTCTATGGGCGAGAGGCGGGGTACACCCTGAACAGGTCTCCAGTCCATTGCAGGGCCAACATAGAGAGACAAACAACCATTCACACCTACGGTCAATTTAGAGTGTCCAACTAGCCTAGTCCCCAATTGCCTGTCTTTGGATGGTGGGAAGAAGCCAGAGTACCTGGAGAGAACTCACGCAGGCACGGGGAGAACATGCAGACTCCACACAGAAAGATCCCGAGCCCGAGTCAGGGATCGAACCCGGAACCTTCTTGCTGTGAGGCGACAGTGCGAACCACTGCACCACCGGCCGCAACACGTTTGCATCATATTTTAGGTTTTCCCAGCCATCTTTCAGTCAGCAAAGGATGCAGTTATACCCAGCCTGCTCAGAGTCACAGAAGTCAGTCTTGGGCCATACTGGTGTATGGTACTGAAATTAAATGTTGACAAGATATGGCCCTTGACTTAAATAAATAAGTAAAACCCTTCCATCGCGCCGTTTACTGCTATCAGAAACCTAGGTGCAATGCTTTTAACACATTTTCAAATTGATCTGCAAGTAGATCTGAGATACATTTTGGACTCAGCTTATAAAAGTAAGAAGTATAACTATATGCATCCCTGTGCAAAGTTTTTTTGTGACGAAATATGATTATTAGAATGACGTCAAGGTTCAGGAGTACGTTAAAAGTATGAAATTAAAAGCTGGGTAAATGTCGTTGTTGTCCTCCTCCGCTTATCCGGTTGGTCTAGTTCACGGGGGCAGCAGTCTCAGCAAGGAAGCCCAGACTGTCCTCTCCCCAGCCACTTCCACCAGCTCTTCTGGGAGGATCCCGAGGCGTTCCCAGGCCAGTCAACAGATATACTCCCTCCAGTGTGTCCTGGGTCGGCCTCGGGCCTCCTCCCGGTTGGGCATGCCTGGAACACCTCCCGAGGGAGGCGTCCAGGAAGCATCCTCACCAGATGCCTGAACCACCTCAACTGACTCCTCTTGACATGGAGGAGCAGCAGCTCTTCTCTGAGTACCTCTCAAATGAATGAGCTCCTCACCCTATCTCTAAGGGAGAGCCCAGCCACCCTGCCGAGGAAACTCATTTCAGCCGCTTGTATTCGCGATCTTGTTCTTTCGGTCATTACCCAAAGCTCATGACCATAGGTGAGGGTTGGAGCGTAGATTGACCGGTAATTCAAGAGCCTTGCCTTTTGGCTAAGCTCCCTCTTCACCACAACGGACTGGTTTAAACCCCAAGATACCGTACTTAAACTCCTCCACCTGTGTAACTGAAGTTGGATAAAATGTTTGGTGCAAACAAGGTCTAAAAAATTCTAATTCAGGCCTATCTAATGACTGTTAAGGGCTAAAATTTCAAGGAGCTGCAGGTATCCTCATTTTTTAAGACAATACCTACAAACTTGGATTGATAAACCTTGAACCATGATGTCAATATTTCCAAAATCTGCATAGACCTGTAGAGATTTCATTTTCTTCCAAGTCTATTGTGCTGAACTCTGTTTCAGCATGCTTCATAAAAATTAACTTAACTCACTGTATATTTTCTATCCGAACGTGTCTTAGCAGCTTTACAGTACTTTGTTACAAAATAGCTTTTTCATTCAATTCTATATCGCTGACATTTTTAAATATCTTTTTATATATATTTTTAAAACATCCTCTCAACTTTCTTTCTCATTTTGTTTTACATTTCACTTATGACCACATTTCACCATATCTTGCAGTTTACACTAAAGCATAACCCCATAAGTGCTTTTTGACTTTCAAGTATTCACAAATAGGTACCGTGAGCTCACAAAGATGATTTTTTCCACTGCATGTACTGTATATTTAGCTCGAAGCAAATGACCTCTCATCCCATCAACTACAAACAGAAAACATGATCAAACATTTCCCTTTAGCAAACTCTAAAGTGCATTGTCCAACATCTTCTTTGTCCAGCCATAACCATTATAATTTACAACAAACAAAGCATTAATGTTGGGGGTTGCCATGGGTCACCATTATCTTATCATATATACATGGCTGACTCTTCTGCCATCTTGAGTCACAAAGATATGATGCAGGAATGAAAAAAAAAAAATGTAACTGTGAGCCCAAGACACCCATTTGTCTTGAAAAGCAAGATACACTTTCTGGGTGAAGTACTGCTTTAAATTTTTTTGCAAAGGTCTTTCCTTACAGCGTTTAATTTGTCTGTCTTCTTGGCCTCGGGCTCCTTCATGGTGGAAGCCAGGAGCTGGTCCCCCTTGTAGTCTTTGTACAGCTCAGCTAATGTCTCTCTTGTCTCCAAGTTGGTGCTCCTCAGGTGGTACGCTGGGTCCTGCATGGCCTTTTCCTCATCTGACGACAAAGAAAAGAGTTAAAGAGGAAACAACTGGCTGGTCCAAAGGACCCTCAGCTTTAACTAATGCATTCATTATTTTGATGCAAAAAAAAGTTGGAGTGGAACTCTGATTAGAATGAAACAAATGCAGAATACATTTACAATTGACAGGTCACAGCTGCACATCTCACCTGGATCCGTAACTTTCAGATCATTTTTCACATGGAAAAAGTTGGAAACATTGAATTTATCCAGGTTTGTAGGATCCTATGGGAAAACAGATAATTTTTAACATCTGTTCAAAGAATGTTAATTTTCCCAAATGAAAGGAAAAAGTCAAGAACCTACCTGGAGCATTATAATGTCTTTTCTAGTAAAGGGTTCATCTGTAAGCAGATCTTTATAAGTCTTGGTCTTGATGTTCAGTTGATCAACAGCCTAATTGGAAATAAATGCATTTAGATATTTCTTACCCACTGAATTTTTTTTAAAGAACTGTTATTATTTGTAACATAAATGTGTAAACCTGAAGGTAATTGTCCTGTATTTTGTATGATGCTGAATGTGTTGTAAAATACAGTTCAATGTGTTGGAAAGCAGCGTTTTGTGAGATAAGTGGCATGGGCATCTGTACTGTATCACACTCAAATCAATAACGTGCATGTGTGGGTGAGTAACCTACAGGGAAAATTTGTTCTGTGAGGATCAAACTGTGAGAAATCACTAACCTCATAGGAAAACACATTGCCTGTGACCTTGTTGGCAACAATGTGAGAATTATTTGTGAACACGTTGTACAGGACAGGGCAGTGATATTTTCCTGGAATTAAATGGAAATAAGTAGAAGAAGAGTCACTAAGTGCAGCCACAGCCTGGAAATCAATTTTCTCCAGCAATGAAGGACTATCATAATGTAACATGCTTTGAGTTGAATTACAGTTTAAATGTCACCTCTATCACTCCTACACTTGCTTTAATTTGTTTAATCCCGTCTAAAAAGTATCCACTCTAACTCAAATGGTCCTTTAAGAAGTACAGCACGACTGGATTGTGGTCTTAATCTCCATCCATTTTCTTCCGCTTATCCTGTTAAGGGTCGCAGGGGGGCTGGAGCCTATCCCAGCGGCTTTTGGGTGAGAGGCGGTGTACACCTGGAAAGGTCACCAATTCATCACAGGGACAACACATAGAGACAGACAACCATTCACACTCACAGCCACTCCTACGGTCAATTTAGAGTATCAATCAGCCTCGTCCCCCCTTGCATGTCATTGGACTGTGGGAGGAAGCGGAAGTACCCAGAGAGAACCCACGCACGCACGCACAGGGAGAACATGCAGACTCCATACAGAAAGATCCCGTGCCGGAGCCGGGGCTTGAACCCAGAACCTTCTTGCTGTGAGGTGACAGTGTTAAACACTGCACCACTGTGCCGCCTTGTGGTCTTAATCTGTTTTACTGATTGAGATTTGAGTTAGAGGAATAAGGGTTTCAAAACTCTAAAGTTAGTATCTGTTTATTATGCAATGCAATATAAAGTAGTTAATGGTTTAAATACATTGAAATCTAAATGTGGACATATTTACCATCGTTGTTCTTGGCAAAATTAAGCTTGATGAGGGACTTTGCTTCAAGTTTCTGTGAGAAGTAAAAACAAGTGCCATGTTACTGTGCAATGGCATGTAAAACGTTATCAAACTTGCTAAATTAAACAAAAAAGTCTTTATCTACAAAATGAAAAGCAGAGTTGTTATTTTAGGACTGCAAACAGGTTTTATATTCAACTGCAATAAGTGTACCTAACTGTATAGGGAATAGAGGTGGGTTAAAAATGTCTATATACAGACATTCTATCAATATACATTTGAAGGAAAGATTATCGATACATAAATCCCAATATCGATCTTTTAAAATGCATTAGATTTTACCCGTTAATTTTTTGTTTTTGTTTGCCCCTTTAGTCTCGCGTGATTTAGTGCTTAGTGCAACGTTATTGCAGTCAGATGATCAGCCGCACTTCGGCTTTAGGAAGCAAGAAAACTGCGCCCAACTTGACAAAAATAATGCTGTGTGCAAAATGTGCAAAGTAGAGGTAAAGTACAACGGAAATACAACTAATCTCTGGAGCCATTTGACTAGGAATCACCAAGAGTACACTCAACAACCAGGAAACTACAAGTCACTGCAACAACCCTCGCTGGAGAAAGCATTTGGGACGAAGTTTCCATCCACGCCTCCATGTGCAGAGAACATCACTTTGGCTCTGGCAATTTTTATCTGCAAGAATCTCAGACCATACTGTGTAGTAGAAAATGTAGGCTTCAGACACCTCGTCCAGACACTGGAACCACGGTGCTACCGACACGGAAACAACTGAGTCAAGTCACAATCTCAAAGATGGACAGAGATGTTAAAAACAACATTGCAACTGCAATGAAATCTGCAGAGAGTTGTCATCACCTGCGACAGCTGGACAAGCAGAGCTACGGATTCCTACTTGACCATCACCTCTCATTACACTGACAGTAACTGGTTCCTCATGTCCTACGTTTTACAAACACGGGCGACTGAAGCTCGCCACACCGCGAGTCATCTTGCTGAGCTGCTGACAGTTTGTGGAAGTCTAAGTTGCCCTTTTGTTTTGAATGACGGTCATATATTTAAATAAAAGTGCATGATGTTGTATAACTATTGTTTAATGGTCAGTTCTCAATGTAAATATCAATATTTAATTATGCAGCAGGTTAGAGGGTTACTTTTACAATTGAATTTACAGCATTAGTCCTTTGAGAATCTCTTCCATTACCAAAGCAAAATTGGTATTGTAACTAAAATATCATATCGTATATTGTATCGAATCATATCGGAAATCGTATCGACTTGGGACCTAGTGTATCAGAATCGTATCGTATCAGGAGGTCAGTGGTGATACCCAGCTCTAATAGGGAATGTTAGCAGCTAAGGGAGGAAAATTCTAATTTAAATATTTTTTGCAATTATACTAGTTCAGATACACATTTTGCCTGTTTGTTGATTATTTATGCCCATGAAGGTGCTATCATCGCTGTCGTCCTCCTCTGCTTATCCAGTTGGTCCGGGTTGCGGGGGCAGCTGCCTCACCAAGGAGGCCCAGACTGCCCACTTCCACCTGCTCTTCCGGGGGAATCCTGAGGCATTCCCAGGCCAGCCGACAGATATAATCCCTCCAGCATGTCCTGGGTCGGCCTCAAGGCCTCCTGGGCATGCCTGGAACACCTCCCGGAAGGAGCTGTCCAGGAGGCATCCTCACCAGATGCCTGAACCACCTCAACTGACTCCTCTTGACATTGAGGAGCAGCAGCTCTACTCTGAGTACCTCTCAAATGAATGAGTTTCTCACCCTATCTCTAAAGGAGAGCCCAGACACCCTATGGAGGAAACTCATTTCGGCCGCTAGTATTCGCGATCTTGTTCTTTTGGCCATTACCCAAAGCTCATGACCATAGGTGAGGGTTGGAACATAGATTGACCTGTAAATCGAGAGCCTCGCCTTTTGGTCTGGAGTGGGCAGGACACCCTTCTCCGGCTGAGAACCGTGGCCTCAGATTTGGAGGTGCTGATTCTCATCCCATCAACTTTAGCTGTGAACTGTCCCAGCAAGAGCTGGAGGTCGTGGCCTGATGGAGCTGAGAGCACAACATCATACGCAAAAAGCAGAGACAACATCCTCCTGCCACCAAACTCGACCCTCTCCACCACCCAGCTGCACCTAGAAAGTCTGTCCACAACTTCAGCCCTGGAGATTGGATGAACAACCCCCCCCCCCCAAGCACTCCACAAACTCTGTTTCCTCCATGGAATACATGTTGGTGGGATTGAGGAGTTCCTCAAAGTATTCCTTCCACCATCCAATTATCTCCCCAGTTGACGTTAGCAGCCTCCTGTCCAAACTGTAAACAGTGTGGGCAAGTTGCCACCTTCCCCCCCTGAGGTGATGGATGGATTGCCAGAACCTTTTCGGAGCCGACCGATAGTCATTCTTCATGGCCTCCATGAACTCCTCCCACGCCCGAGTTTTTGCCTTGGCAACCACCATGGCTGCACACCACTTGGCCTGCCGGTACCAGTCAGCTGCCTCTGGAGACCCACAGGCCGACCATGCCCTATAAGCTTCCTTCAGCCTGACAGCTCCCCTCACCTCTGGTGGGTGCTATGATCATTGTGCTTAAATTTTCGAAACCCCAACAAACCCCCCACTCCCCAACTATATTAAATAAAAAGCAGCACATTTTCACATTTGAGAAGTTGAAGGCAAAAAATATTTGAATTTTTGATTAGACGTCCTTGTCATGTGGTTATTGATGTGGACTCTGCATTAATATACCTCAAGGGCGTGCAAAGGGAGTGCGAATGGATAAGGTAAGAGTATAGGGGAGATATAAGGAAGGGATAAGGGCTTTAGAGCATACATTTTATGGGTTCAAGAACATGCTCTTAGTATGCATCAGTGACCAATTTCTGCGAGACAGACATTTTGGTTTGTGACCAACAGACAATCACCCTAGTACACCCTTGGTTGCTTACCTGTCCAGAGATTGGATTAGTTCCATACTTCTTGATCCATGGAACAATACTTCTGAGGGAGGGAGAGAGGGGGTGAGAGAGAGAGAACTATGGATAAGCAAGTTCATCATTATTTGTATCGGTGCAACCACCAAAATGATCTGTATCTGAACTCTGAGGGTGTGGGGCTTCAACTGGAAGTGTGACTTGATGCTTGAACAAGAAGTGGGTGTGCAGAAGTGTATTATTTGCTGTATTGGTGTCAAGAAATTATTGGGGATTGATCCGAATCTACTGCATCTATCATTAATTTGCAGGCCAGATGATGGCTTGGTTTTCTTTATTAATGCTTAAAATGAACTGGGGGGAGGGGGGGGGTTCTATATGTGACTGACAGGCTGGACGCATATCAGAGAACACTGTGGGACACAAACACCCACTGAGAATTTTTCTTCCTTGAAAAGACCCCGAGCACAGCTCCAGGCACTGCTGTGAAATGGAACCTCTGAAGTGCTCCTAGTTTTTGCTGCACCATTTACCATCTAGGACACCAGGTGCTATGTAAAATTATCGCTTGCCACTGTTAAAATGAATAAAGGCAATAAGAGGAAGCTACAGTCTGATGCTAAGGCTATGATGATGAGTTGTGTGTCTCGAGGATGCCAAAGACAAAACCAGACTTTAATTTACGACTTCCAACCATATCATAGAATACTTAGGCCTCTTCTTTATGTGTGTATACAATGGCAAACTTCAGCATTGATCATCTCTCCGAAATGCACAGAAACTAAATATGCGTACAAAATAGCAATATATTATTTTGGTCAGTGAAAATAATCCTACCAATTTCCCTGGCAGTGATTGAAAAGTCAATTTTAGAAACTGAACTCAGCATTTTTGTTTGGTGAAGAATTACATAATCTCAGGAAAAATATGAGTTTTTTTTTTTTTTTTTTTAAAGGAATCAAGTCAGACATTTTTAAGTTTTCTACAAAGGATTTTGACTCACAGAAGGTCAAAAATGACTCCCTCCTCCGTGCAGACAGGATACTCAAACGGTTGAAGGGACAAGCTGAAATATTTCAGAGAAAATTATTGAGACACAAAGCAAAGTCATTCACAACTACGAGCAAAAAAAATTTGGGCAACTCACTACACAGAAAAAAACTACTTTTCTCAATGTTGTTCTTTTGAATTAATATTAGAAATTAAATATTCACATTTAGTCAACTTAATGCAAAGAAAATAAATTATGTCCTCAGTGGACAGAAATCATGTGTTCTACCTGCAGTGATCAAATGGAAGCCGTTTGAAGTTTGACTGAGGGATTTCTGAAAAATCCAAAATAAAACAAACTTGAACAAAACAGAAAAATATTTCACAGGATTTATTTTAAAACATTTGCTTTCATAATGATTCTGTTCACCATTCTTGTGAATGTCATGTCATGGTGTAAAACAGTGACTCAACAACCAGGTCACTGGTTAGAATGGTATTTGCCAATGGAAGCAATTATTCGACAAGTCCTGACAAGCATTGGATATATGGCACCCACCCCAGATGTGGGCTGGGTCCACTTAAGGACAATAAATAAGTAATGACAATGTACTAAAATGCACTTTCAGCTCAGGGTGCTAACATTCTTTATCTAAAACCGCAGTATGTATCTGAATAAAACATATCTATCACTGATATAAATTCACACACAACATAAAGGTGGGGTGACTGTAAAGTGACCAGATGTCCCACTGTGTACTGTGACTGCACAGCATTTTCAACCTAATCACCATAGCCGCAAATGAAGGCAATGCCCTGCATGTTGATTGGTGGTAAATTTCAGATGCCAGGACAGGTGCTTATCTGCAGAACAATGTAGCAAAAAGTGGCAAAAAGCAGGAAAGGCTGTCAATCACACTGCAGCAAGCATGTGGGGTAGGATCCGCAGTTTAATCGATAATCCCGGTCTCCCATTTGCGCCCGGTTAACAATTCAACAACTAGCAAGTGGCAACGTCCACATAACCACAGCAAAAAACTGTGTGCAGGAATTGGTGGAACATAGTATATATTATTTAGTAGTAAATGGACAACTCCCCACCCCCCCCCCCTTCAAAAAATGATGCAGCTACAACAATGAGTAACAAAACAATACATTACGATTCATATTTTAAGTAATATGGTACAATGTCATTGATGCTATAGAAAAATAGCCAAAAAAAACAAGAAAAAACAATTAATTTTAAATTAAAATATCAGTATAAAAAGAAGTAGCAGTAAAATAAAAAGGGGTGCCATTTATTTCTTTAAGTTGGAGTCACTGGGTCACATGACATGGAGAATATTGGGAAAAAAATGACTTTTGTATTTAAATACCAACAGTGAGAGAATAATATAAGTGAGAGGCGTCTCTTAATAGTGCATTACAGTAATAATAGGGAGTCACTGGGTCAAATGAAATGGAAACTTGATGAAAAAAATCTGAATTTTGAATTCAAATATTCATATAGAATGGAAAAATGAAATATGTTTGATATTTCAAGTCCAATAATTGCATCTGGTATTTATTTGGAGACACTGGGTAACTACTGGAAATTGGGAGAGAATTTGCATATTCATGCATTGAAGTGGCTATAAGCGGAGAGGTGGTATCAGGCCATGCAGGTGGAGAACATCTGTGATGACGCACCGCTATAGCTGTTATCATGAAGATTTACATGTTCAGGTTTTGTTAAAAGGTGTTGATCACATTGTGATTGTTTTCGAGATTGTAATTTGTGGACATTTATTCATCTTAATATTCATTGCTATAAATGGAGGTCGAACGCCAACTAAAATCGCAATAAACATATGTGTGAGTGGATGACGGCTTTAACGGAGTTTAAATTCATTAAATCGGAGCAACCATATGTAATAGACCACGACAATAAAAGCAACAATTAAGCTAAACCAATTCCTAGGTTTTCTGGTGACGCTACTACTTATGTGAACACAAACTTACCTGCACGCTTCCCTCCATAGAAGTTCGTGTATTCTGTACACGTAATGTACCTGCAAGATAAAAAACGGTCAAGAAAGACCCCAAAAAAGACCCTAAGTACATTTAACAGGGACTTTGGATACCTTTATACATGAGTGAGTTAGCTAGCGAGTTGATAGACATTGTTAGCCTGCTAACATTAGCCAAAGACGCAAAATAACAACAGGATTATTTCCGTTCAGCGGTGAAGTCTCAATAACTCGGAAACTTACATTTTATCTTTCTGATGTTGCCGCTTCCCCATGTTGAGTTTTAGACCGGCGTTAGCTCTAAGATTAGCTGCTACTTTGTGTGAATCTTGAATTTGTGTTCTCTTAATCGTCGACGTCAATAGTCGGAGTGTATATGAAGCAACTCTCCGCCGCCCTCTACAGGCAAAAAAAAAACAAACCTGCCAATAATTAAATAATAAATAAATTTCTTCTTCTTCTTGGTGTTTTGCGGCGTTTGGCATCCAGCTTATTCGCAGACTACCGCCATCTTCTGCTCCGGGATGTGAATCGGCCCGTAAGCTTACATTTACCAAAAAACAATGATTCTGCTTGTTTTAATCAACCAATCTCATACTGTATCTCCTCTCAATATCCAATCATTATTCTATGCGAGGGGAACAAAATATAAATTCTTATTTCAAATTCAGTTGCCCATTCATTTTCAATTACATCAGTTCCCTCCACCTAACAGAAACACACTTGGATAAAAATACGAACAAATTGATTGTCATTTTTTTACATGTAAAATTTTAATAAGTTGTAATTTCCAAAATATATAAAAATGAAAGGCTTTCATCTGTCTTTCTCACAATTCAAAGTAAGAGATGAAAATTTGTTGTAATTAATCAATTCATTCTTCTTGGCTAGTTTTCCAGCATTTGAATACCTCAGTTATGCTTTTAAAAACAGCCATCCATCCATCCATTTTCTTCCGCTAATCCTGTTAAGGGTCACGGGGGGGGGGGGGGGGGCTGAAGCCTATCCCAGCGGCTTTTAGGTGAGACGTTGAGTACACCTGGACAGGTCACCAGTCGATCGCAGTGCCAACACATATAAACAACCATTCACACTCACAGTCACACCTACAGTCAATTTAGAGTATCAATCAGCCTCGTCCCCAAGTGCATGTCTTTGGACTCTGGGAGGAAGCTGGAGTACCAGAGAGAACCCACACAGGAACAGGGAGAACATGGAGACTCCATACAGAAAGATCCTATGCCCGAGCCGGGACTCAAACCTGGTACCTTCTTGCTGTGAGGCGACAGTGCTAACCACTGCACCATCATGCCACCCTTTAAGAAC
Source organism: Aulostomus chinensis (assembly GCF_037954235.1). Taxonomy (NCBI): domain Eukaryota; kingdom Metazoa; phylum Chordata; class Actinopteri; order Syngnathiformes; family Aulostomidae; genus Aulostomus; species Aulostomus chinensis. The sequence continues at coordinate 18,525,806 of NC_141325.1, read as the reverse complement.
AAACAGTCGCTTAAATATATTGATGCCTTAACCCTAGCTAGATTTTGGAATGAAAATAAGTATAATCATCTTTGCTGTACTGGTTACCATCACTATTTATCCATCCATCCATTTTTCTATACCACTTATCCGTTAAGAGTCACGGGGAGTTGGAACCTATCCCAGCTGACATTGGGCGAGAGGCAGGGTTCACCCTGGACAGGTCACCAGTCCGTTGCGGGTCCATCAGGCGCAATTTGGGGCTCAGTATCTTGCTCAAGGATACTTCAACATTGCCACCGGGGGAAGTCAGCATTGAACCAGCGACCCTTCGGTTGCTAGATGGCCACTCTACCTCTGAGCAATGCTGCCCCTCTGTATAGCAGTATCTATTTTAAAAATTCATACTTTGTGGTTCTTGCTTTCACCATCTCACGCACACCAAATATATACAGTGGGATTGATTTGTGAGTAATATGTATGTCACTGAGGAAATCAGACAAAAAAAGAGCAAAATAATTTACAATTAGTTTATTTTGTCTTGGCATTTCATCATTTGAGGATATTCTCCTATGTATGGCTAATCGTTTACTTCTTCTAACAAGAGAAGGGAGCACACAATACTGTTAAGAGGCATGAACCCTGGCCAGGTAGTTACTGGAGTGTAGTCATGTGTGGCAGAAGGTACATTCCCACTGTTTGTTGCACATGCTCTCAGAAGCAACCACACATTACACAGGTATTACCAATGGCCTTCACCAAGAACACACACAGGAAAAACACCAAAAAGGTAGAGTATATCAAGCAGGAACTTAACTTAAAACTTGAACCATTGGAGGTAAAGGATGCCATGGAGTGATGGTTTTGTATAGAGGAGAGCAGAAACTGCAACACTGCCCAAATACCTGAGTTACATTGGCTGTTGTTACTCTGATCACTCGAAGCACTTTAACAGTTTATGAAGGAAACCCACCGAGTTGAACAAACAAAAAGACTCAATCATAAACTATTCACACTGAATCTCACACAATGAACAACTCAACAAGAGAATGTTCTTGTCCTTGGCACTTTAATTTGTCAGACAGAACCAAACTTGGATAAAATTAGTGAAACGTGGGGTTTCCTGCAAAGTTATTGGTGACTGACAAACACATATTGAAGTTGATCTGTGAGGAACTAGAGCACATACTGAAACCCAGATGTGATAAAAAGCCAGAGGTCTACCAGTCAATTCGATGGATTGTAACTGTTTGTTTGGAAAGTGCACTAACATGTTGGTTGTTTTTTTTACAGATCAAAAAATTTGGAATGCCGTTCCCTTTGAGAACAATTGGAAGTCCATATAATGGTAAACTTGTGGCCGGCAGTTGCTCAGTACCATCTTGAAAACAAAATAGATGTTCTCTCAAATTAAATTTCTCCAGTTTGATCTAACAGTCTATGAATGTTCTGGAGAGAAAAATAAATTAGATCACCGCAGGTCCATCATGGACACAGTATCGTCAGAGATGGTGACATGTCCTGCGTGCTGCAAAAAAACAAAACACACAACACAGATTTGATTAACAGTGTGCTAACAATTGAAAAAAAGATGAATATTCAGAATAAAATAAAGAATCAAAATACTTTCAAAGATCATAAATATTAATAAAGAACAAATCTCATACATTTCAAAAAAATATACCCTATGTAAATACATTCCCTGTTTTGCGTTATTTCATGCTTGCCATTTTAATGTGACCGTAATATATATTCATGTTACACAGTTAACTCTACAACTCCTTGCTATTATTTTTCCCAATTATTTTGAGTCAAACATTTTTATGTATAAATTTTATTTTTTTTGAAAGTCAGCTTTTTGGTTCAATTGGGTTACTCATGATAAGAGGTAGGAATACCACTAATAATAAAAAAAAAACCTTTATCAATCAATCATTGGATTATTTCTATTCAATATATTTAATTTAGACAAAAAAGGGTACAGAGGCATGAGCTCAATCAAAGAATAATAAATGAGCTAAAGACAGCCTGTATTTGAAAGATGCAATATTGCTGATGTGACATAAATATGACTATGTATCATTTTCATTATCTATTTTATTGCTTGGAATCATATGCATCTTGCAGGAAAAAATAAGACACTGACTTGTCCACTTTTTCTGACTACTGAAGTTGCAGCAGATCGTGGAACTTGATTTACCAGCAAAACTGACTTGTTCGAAATGTCAGCCAAACTTCTTATGGGAACCCCAAAAAATCTTCTTTTGTCACCCTTAAATGGGTTTGAGGATGGCAATATTATGAAGCTGGTGGAAGTGTCTGGGGAGAGGCTGGTCTGGATTTCCTTGCTGAGGCTGATGTCACTGCGACCCTGACCCGGATAAACGGATGACGTTGACGAATATTGTTTTTATTTTTAGCTCAACTGATTCTTGGAGGCTTGATCAACCCTGAATGAGTTGAAAAACTACATGTGCAGAGGTGTACTTACCGTAAATAGAGGGGGGTCTTTGCTGTGAGGGTGAAAGCCTTTCTGTTTACATGAAGAAATCTCGTTGGTTCCTCGGTCTGTTAGCCTGAAGTAGCCAATTCTTGACACAAAAGACAAATGGAATCATAACTTCATTTAGACAGACAAAAAAAATTTGCCTCTAGACAGACCATAATTGTAACTTTATGTCTTCACAAACTGTCTCGTGCAAAGAGGGATGGAGTTTATATTTTTGATCAAAATACGTCAGCAGGACTCACTCGTTGAACTTAGGTGAGCAGACTATAGCAATTGCCTCCGGTAGCATCATCTGGTAGGAGCAGTGAGTGTGTAGGTCAACGCTGGACAGAAAGGCTGTTTGTGTGGGGTGAGTCTGTGAAAGAAAACATCAGATTTCAGTTAGAATCAGGGTTTGTGCACCTGTTTAACAATAAAATTCAAGCATTTTCAAGGTACTTCTGCAATAATCAATACACTGTAATACAACTCAATAACAACAAATCACAATATCTGCTTAACTGAAAAGGAAAAAATAGCTTCAATGGGAAAAAAAAATTCAGAAATCATATTTCATTCGCTGACAACTGAGATGAAACAACATACAACAATGTTAAGAGTAATATATACACAAGCAACTAATCAAACTGGGAAAATTAATCACTTTATTCACATCACATGAAAAAATTTTAAAATAAAAGCAAAAAGTAAAGTTTCTTTTTATACCCACAGTAATAAATGTTTGTCACTCAGTTTATTTTACCACTTGTTCAAATGAAATCTGATTACATCCTCTTATCAAGTTTTCTTGATGCTTGCCAATTTTGACACCACCAAAATAGTTGTTAATAATTGTTCATTTTAAAATTAACTGATTTTTCCCCTCATGTACTGTATGTGTTTAAGAGAAACGCCAGATTAAAAATCTCATGCATTTCAACAAAGAAACCTTGTAAATGGAACTGCTTACAAAAAAAGAAAAACTTAATACATTTATTATGAGACAGGTATATTGGAGGGGACAGACTGGCCAGAAAAATTCCTGCAAACTGTTTAGGTCCAAGACTTTAATTTGACTGATGACAGGCTCAACTAAAATACAGTGTTGGCAAAAATGAGACGTATGGACAATTCGAAAACATACCTCTTGGTCTACAGCTGCTGCTGGCATGGAGAAATTAAATTGATCTTGGCCCAGCAGGAATTATGAGTAGAGCTTGACTAGTTACTGATTTTGAGATTTAGATCCTTTGTGGTTTAGTTTACAATTTACTCACATGAATCCAGCCCAGGGTGATGAGATCATACTGGTCCTGTATGAGGAAGAGTTCCTCCTCATTTTCTGTGTCACAATAGTCCGGGCCACCACACTGCTTTGGTACGATGACATGGGTCACAGTAAATTTATTTCTGGTCTGGAACAAATCCAAAATATGTCAACTGATTACATTTGCTTATCATCGTAACTGATAAAATAAAATAGCGAAAACCACCTTCCAAAGTTAAAAAAAACAAACAACGTGTCTGATAGTGCTGAGAGATCAAAAAACGGACATACACGGTCAGCAAAAGTGAGACTCCCCGCCCACATCTTCAGGTCTTTCATTAAAAACTGCCAAGTGAACTGCTTTGACTACAACCACTGCTGACGTACCACCAACACCACGTGACTCACATCAACACATGCAAAGAACATGCACGACATGCAAAGAAACCCAACACAAATACCACAATAACAATAACTGGCACTTACATTCCAGCCCCAGGATTATTGCAGCTGCTCCAGTAATAATTACAAATACATGACCCACCTCAGCAAACTATACAAATAATTGAGCTCTTGACATTTATCCCTTCTTCCGTGTTTTTTTTTTTTTTTTTTTGTGAGGTGCCCATAGTCCACTCTATGTATAAAGTTCATGGTAGATCTTGATCCAGTATTCTTGAACCATGTCATGTCTATTACAGAGGTTACCAGCACACACGCTGAGTAAGTCACCACTCATGTCAAGTCTAAGTCAAAGAAGTAAACCAGCCTTCAAGACTGTGCCGACTCGTGAACAAAGCAGATCTTGGTCACGGGTCTGCTAAGAGTGGTGGTCTAGGTCTTAACTTTGACCTGCCACAAAACTCCTCTTCTGTCCAGCACCGCCTCAGTGATCCTTCCAATGACCCAGTAATTCTGAGGTGCAGAATCATCCCCTGTTAGCACGATGTCCCCAGGAATGAAGTTCCTCTAGACCTTTGTCAACTGCTGGCATTCTGTAGTTGTGGCAAATACTCCTTTGCCCACCTTTTCCAAAACAAATCCAAAATATATTGGACCTGCGACATGCATAACTGTCCCTCTTGTGAAACAGACCAGGTGGTAAACAGGGGTTGGTTTTCAGAAGCAGGAGATGGGTGGTTGTCAGTGCTTCCAAGTCACTTAAGTCAGTGGATTCATTGGTAATGGGTCTGCTATTGAGAATGGATTCAACCTCAGAGGACTCTCTAAAGTTCCTCCTTTTCCAAACTTGGTGCCCTCAAAGTGGCATTAAGAACCCCTCTGATGGAACGAATCAACCTCTCCCATGCTCCGCCATGATGCGAACTGGTCGGAGGATTAAAGGTCCACTTGGTTCCTTTCAATGAGAGTGTGTCATTGATCTGTTCCAGGTTCCATCCTTCAATGGCTCGTTTCAACTAACGCTCCTTAACCTGTCCTCTTCTTGCGATGAAGCGTTGCAAGGCTTTATGAAAGAATCTGTGCCTAAAGATAAAACAACTTCAATGTGCACTGCTCTTATCACCAAACAGGTGAAGATGACTCCACATCTTTTGAAAAGAGTCCTTCCATGATTTATGTCAAAAGGTTCAAAATAGTCAACGCAACGTAACTGAAGGGAAGTTCATCTGGTGAAACCCAGTTGACAGGCAGGTCCACTGTTGACCAGCAACTCCATGTATCCTGTGACAGACAACATATTTGGATAAAATCCTTCTTACAGCAACATCTGCAGCAGGAATCCAATAGCGCTGACGTAGCCTTGACAGCACACGGCTCCTACCACCATGGCGGACTTCTTGATGGATGTGGCGTAATGAGGTCTAAGATATGAAGCTCTCTAGCTATTATAGCTAGATATTTAAACTCTTCAGGCATAGCCTTGTTACTAAGCTGACCTCCAACTCTCAAAACACCATCCTCCAGCATCGGATTGAGTCTGTATACACGACTGTTTCCTTTCACACACTCTCCCCTCTGGAGGCAAGAAAACTCTTATGAGTACCTCTGTCTCTGACAGAACTTGATAATTTCCAGTTCACTGTCTTTGATTTCTTCCAATGAGAGAGGACCCCAACACATCTCAACATCCTTGCGCTGCCAGGCATTTGATGCAGACTGAGAAAAAAAAGGGAACAACTTCCTTCCTTTTCCTGATTTTCAACAGCAGAGCCTTTAGTCTTAGTATCCAGGCCATCACTCTTGACAGATGTGTCTAGGATGAGTTGTGGTTAATCAAACATGTCAAGCACTGTCTTTTTCTTTTTTCCACAGAAACAATAGCAGAAACCTTGACTTCAGTGTCTCCAGACAATGGCTCTCCCAAGTCACGTGGATCAGCATGCTAAGCTTCCTTTGTTTGCAGGAGAAATAGGGGGCCACACATCGACATCTCAATAGAATAGATTCCATTCACACCTCTGGAGGCTAAATTTGCTGGATTCTGCGCTGTAGGCACATCCCTCCATTAAGACGGATTAGACATCTTAAGAATCTCTGCCACTGTGTTAGCTACAAAGATGGGAAACCTTGAAGTTTCATTTTTGATATATTTCAGAGCAGTGTCAAGTCAAGTCAATTTTGTTTGTATAGCGCCAAATCACAACAAAAGTTATCTCACGACACTTTGCGTCTCAGGTCACTCAGGTCTAGCGCCAAACTCCTTCTGTGAATTTATATCCAACAGTTTTCCATGAGCACACACATCCTGCAACAGTGGTGACAAAAAACTTTCTTTTAACAGGCAGGAACTGTCTGACCAGAAAAAGTCTTGTAGCTTCATTCTCAACTCCCTTCTCCACAGCTTATCCATACGAGCCGCCACCACAGCCGCTGTTGGTTCCATACGTGGGATTGTCATAGGCTTTTAAGGTGCCACCCTGGACTTTCCCATTTTGAAAGCACTGTGTGCCAGACCCTGGTGATTGTGCAACAGCAGGTAGGTGATATCATAACCCATATCCCTCTTTACTTGCATCTGCAAAATGATGGAACTGAGCAGCAGCCATGTCTCCAAAGTTGGGAGGTTTCAAACATCTGCTGGTGCTGAAGACATTTGCAGCTCTTTCACCCAGCCTGTCCATTCTTGGGCAGCAGATACTGGAATAGTGTCATCCCATCCCAGCCCTTTGCAGCAGAGGTCTTGAAGGATTCTTTTAGCTTTGAAAATTACAGGAGTCAAGATTCCCAGAAGGTCACAGAACAAGCTGACAGTTGAAGGGATTCCTCTCCATGTCAATGGCTTCCGTTACACGGAATCCAAAAGTGTCAGACTGCATGCATCATCACACTCCCAATGCTCTCTCCACTGGTAGGATATTCTGGTCCAGAACTAGATCCTTCACCTCCTTTGCCCGTTCCTTCTCTGGTATTGCTGCCAGCACACAGCGGCTGTTACTGATCCACTTAGTTGAATTGAAGCCTCCCTTGGCAAGTATCTTCCTTAATAGGGTTGTCAAAAGTATCGATACCCAGATATTATTCAATACTATAAATTAATATTCGGACAAGATACTCATTTGCAAAAGTATCGATACCAATGGCACCATCTTCGCCTGCAGTTGACACAGCTTCACTCAGCACCACCATACACAGATTACCTCTTTGCTCCTCCTCTTACTAGAAGCTCAGCATGTGTAGAACAGAGCAGGCAAAACATGGTGAGTGCTGCTGCTGGACTTTCGCAACCAAAGCGCAGTATGGAAGTTTTTTGCACATGAGCCAAACAGTCGGGGGGAAGTCCTAAGGTGCTTTCACACTGGCCACCAAGCCGTTAATTCGCCTGTGTTTTTTTTCAGCTCGGTACAAGGTTTCAGAAAGAGTGCGGCGAATTGGGGGTCAGTTTTAGCCCGGCAATATTCCTCCTCCGAGGGTTCACTTAATGCCGCCTCCATTGCTGTGTGAATCCAAGCCGTCATTTTGCTGGCTTGTGTGAGGTGGGCGGCGATGTCGATGATGACGCAAACTCATAAATATAACGCTCGCCAGTTCTCCCGCATCAAACACGTCCAAGAATGTCAACACCAACGCTGCTGGCAGCCAGAGAGGTGAACTGCTGTTCTGAAACTTACAGACTATCATGGGGCAAAATATTTTTCTGATGCATCATCACTTCAGCAAGATGTGCACCTGGGGAGCTGCTGAGATCAGGGAGCTGCTAATCATCACGGCCGAGAGGATCGTGGCGAACCATCTCACGGGATTGCAAAGGGTGGCTTGTTGTATGAAAAGGTCACAGAGGAGCTTGGTCAACGTGGCTATCGCCGGATGACAGAGCATCACCAGCAGGTTGAAAAACGGATTAAAAAAAAGTACCACCAGGTCTGTGACCACACCCACATCAGCGGTAGAGGGAGGCTGGACTGGGAACACGAAGAGGTTTGCCAGACTGTCATGGGCTAAATATTCTCCCGACATATATGTTGTACATCACTGTTCACGCCCAACTTCGTTCTGCACGTCATGTCACATGTTTACACCCATACAAGTGGTGGCTTTTTTCAAAAGAGGAATATTACACCTCCATTTCACACAGACAAGACAGCAAATTCATGGCTCTACCTTGCTGCAAATTTGGCGCATTCTCCATCTAAAAAGGGCTATAGAAATCAACAGGCCTGTTTGCAAGCACTGCTACAAGGCGTGGCATGACAAAGTCAAGCAGCACAAGCAACTTTAGAAAACACCTGAAAGACAGACACCCCACTCTTTACACTGAATTGCGAGAGGTCAGTAAAGCTCCTACTTCAACAACATTTAAGTGTTAAGCATTATTATGATCAGCGCTCTCAAGTCTGCATTCTCTGTGGGCGTGAGACGTGAGAACAGGGGAGTTCGATCATTGATGTGTTGTATTATTGTGTTGTAGGCTATTCATTGCCAAATACTTTTCCAAGCATTAGCTAGGCTACATGCTATATACCAACATATACCTCACCATGACCGAATGTGATATTTAATTATGAGAAACACATAGTTATGCGCGTAAAGTGGCTGATATACCTGTCACTCGGTGAATGTGTGAGACTTGAGAGCCCTGAATTATGATAAAAACAGACAGTCGCACACGTTAATGTCAGCCACTTAATTCACTTGTGTTGTAATTGAGGTTATTTGTATTTTTTCATTGTTTGTATTTTCTAGACTTTGTTAAAAGCATTTTTATGGTTATTATTTTGTCATCTTTCCCCCGTGGTATCGAAAATGGTATCAAGTATCGCGTTGTTTCCTTGGTATCCGTATTGAATATTGAAATCCTAGTATCGTGACAACCCCATTCCTTAGATACCTAGATCCTCATAGAGGCATATAACTTCCTTTTCTGAGGCCACAGACACAGGCAAGCAAGAAACCAGGAGGTCATCAACATAAAAATTGTGCACGATGGTTTCAAACATCTGCTGGCGGAAAAGCTCTTTGTTGTCTTTGGTGCACCTCCAAAGAGCAAAATTAGCACAGGTTGGGGAAGATGTAGCCCCAAACAGATGGACAACCATCCTGTATTCCACCATACACTAGCTAAAGTCTCCATTGGTGCACCATCGACATCTTAACAGGTCTGCAACTTCCTTTGGCACTAAAACCTGGTGAAACATGGTCTCATTGTCAGACATCAGAACAACAGGTTCTTGCAAATCAATATGCTTGTGAGGTCTGGTCCTTCTATTTTTGAGGATGTATTCCCCATGATGAGGGATATACCAAACCTTGCTATCACCACGCTTCAGATCGGTGTCTGGCACTCTTTCTGCAAATCCAATTGCTATGAGGTCGTTCATAAATGCAACGTAGTCATTGCAGAATGATGGCTCCCTAACAAACCTCCGCTTCAAGTTAAGAAGGTGTTGCTCAGCAATTATGCGATTGTTTGGCATGCTGAAATTTCTGTCATTGAGGGGCAAACAAATGCTGTAATGGCCATCTACCAGCTTCACAGATCTGTCAGCCATTTCTTGGCATCTGCAATCCTCCCTTGACATCCCCATCAGGTCAGGTCATGTCAGGCTGTCTGTTTTAAAAAAAAAATAAAAGAAATCAACCAGTAAAGAAAGTCTCTGGCTGGCTGCTGCCTGCAACATTCATCATGGATAGGGGCAGGGGGGGTCGGGCTACAGGCCAGGTTCAGGCTGATCATTCATGTTGATATGTTAGGCTGGGTAGGGTTTGGGCTTCAAAACATGTGGGCTGGGTTGGGTCCGGTTGTAATTTTCAGGCCCGTTGAGAGCTCTAAAAGAATCCCTGTTTTCCTCCCAGGGAGACTGAGCTTGTCCATCAGACCCACCATGCAGAAAGACACAGTACTTGCTTATATGCCCAGTGCAAAAGCAGCCAAAGCAAACTCCATTAGTTTTCAGGAAATTTGTCTTTTCACTTCAGGCTTTCCTCTTCCAATAGAGTGCATGACTTCAATGGGTGTCCACAGCCTTTATAATAGAGGCAAGGCTTCACAGATTGGCCCCTTTTGTTTTCTGGTAGAGTCCTTTTTATAAATTGTGGTGACAGTCATGGCAAAACTGCTCCCCCCAACTTTTGACCGAGGAATGTTTTTTCATTCTGCCACCTTCCTTGATTGCCACCAGTGTTGGAGCATCCTCTACATCTCCAAATACAGGGTCCATAGCGACTTCATTTGATGCTCGATGAAGTTTACAATGTCAACAAAGATGGCTCTGTGCTGACCTCTTTCCTGTATGTCACAAGTTGTAGTATGGCACTTGTCCCTTAGCTTGTATGGTAGCTTCTTGATCACGGTGAGCATATTTGTTGATGTATTCAAATCACACCGATTCTAAACATCCTTCATGGCATTATAACATCAACATAAGAACAGACTGTGTGCTAGTAAAGTCTTTGCATCCTCTGATTTAATTGATGGACATGAAAATATATTATTCATGTAAGCAGATGTTATTATGTGATCATTTCCAAAATGCTAATGAAGCAAAGCCTTGGCCTTGGCATATCCATTTCCATCAGTCATGAATTAACAGCTTCTGACTAACTGTTGAGGCTGGCCCTGGTGTATTGCTCCAGGTAGTGAAGGCAGTCCCTCTCATTGTTGATGTTTAGTTCTATTGTTTGTTCAAATGACTGCATAAAGACCTGATATTGCAGTGGATTATCATCAAAGATCTGAAAGTCCCTTTTTGGCAGTGATGCTAGACTTGGTTGTTGCAGCATGTTATTTCATTTTGTTTTTCCATTATCAACTACATGTTATGTTCATTGCTTATGTTCCTAGAAGAGGGTACGTTTGCATCTTTGAGATGAGATACTGGAGGCGCTCGATCATTTGTAGTTATGATCCGTGGTTTTGTTGGCATCGAGGACCCCTGCCGGGCCTTGACAACTTCTTCAAATTGTTTTGCCTTTGCTCCTCCAAATATACACAGTTCTCTTCCATCCCTTTCACCTTTACATAGCACAAAAGTCTCTGCATGGATATTAATGGACTCAATTTTATATAGCGCTCTTCTACCTTAGCGGCACTCAAAGCGCTTTACAGTGTCATCTCATTCACCCATTCACACACACACTCACACACTGATGGTGGAGGTAACCAGGCAGGGCACCAACCTACTCATCAGGAGCAATTATGGGTTCAGTATCTTGCTCAAGGACACTTCGACATGGTCACCGGGGTCGAGGATCGAACCAGCAACCCTTTGGTTGCTGGACGGCCACTCTACCCCTGAGCCATGCCGCCCCTTCTCAAAATAAGACTCTATGCGATCCCGTTTCTTAGAGGAAGCGCTCATCCTACTGGATCCAGCAGATTGCAAAACTTTTTGCCGTTTCCATGGATGCCTTGCCTTGCTCTTCCCGTTTTTCCTAGAGCAACTTTTGCCAAGCCAGTAAAGAAGCCATTTCAGCCTCAGCTATAAAGCATGGAGATGCAGTACATGACACATTAACCCTTGTTCCATGTTTTACGCTGTGTTTATTTCAAATGCTGTCAAATGTTGTTCTTTCATCCTGATTGTCATTTTGAGGATTTTGTTGAATTGAAACTCTTCTCCATTTTCCACATCCTCCTGTGTTTCCTTTTCCACTGCTGAGGCCTCCTGCAGCTGTGGCTTTCCAATAAAAAGTTCCAACCCTTTCCAACAGACAAACATAAAAGCAGAACTCAAAGAGGTTGCATACTGCTGATGCAATGTTGCCCTGCTGATGCGATGTTAGGTGTTCTGGTGGGGATCAATCATTCATTTTCCGTCCATTTGCTCTGCGTCCAAAGCGTGGCTTGACGAATCCCTTACAGCTCTGATTCAACTCAGTTTCTCTTATTTTTGCTGACAACGTAGAAAGACTATCCAAAAGCAAAAAAATTTAGTTGCCAAAAGCGGTCAGCAAAAGTGTGACCCCACCCTCTCAGTTCATTCTTTAAAAACTGCCAAGTGAACAAGAGATTTGATTACTACTGCCTCTGATATACCACCAACACCACGTGACTCACATCCTTGTATGTGACCATATATGACATGCAAAGACACCAAATACCACAATAACAATAGCTGGCACCTACAAAGGTCTTCTTGAACCATTTAGAGAAAATGTAAGATTTTGGTCTAATTTAAAAAGGTAACACTGAATTTTCATTCAAATAGCTTTGAATAAATTGTAAATCTCAATTTATAGCTGGATAGCCAGAGAAGAGTACAATTACATTTGACCCCTCAATGCCAGAGACCCACTTTTTTCTCAGTTTCACTTTTCAGAAATCTGAAAAATTTATATTTTTAGACATACACTGACAGATAAATGACTGATGTACGTTTTTTTTCATTATTAACATTGAAATGATAAAACTATTCATTTCACCATCCCCTCTGATTAAATAAAAGTATGCTACAATGACACAAGTAAAAACATCTGATTAATTAATTTTGTATTTCACAAACAAGAGATCATCAGGGCATGTAATACCACTGGCTCAAAACAGTCACTCTTTTCTGCAGTCTTACCAGTTTGCCGCATAGGATGCCACAAGTTTCTACAGCTCGGCTTGTGTTGGCCTCGGCCAACCTCAGGAAACTCCGGCACAATTCAGAGGGAACCGCCAGCTGCCTTAGGGCATCCACCATTGTATCTACAAAAAAACAAAGAATAAAGACAGGCTGTATGGAAGAGTGGCATTCTAGTGATGCTCTGAAACAAGGCATGGTGTAAACAGGACATTATGTAGGTCAGGAGAAAGAAATCAGCTCAAGAACAAATACTATAAGCAGGAGTGGGACAGCTTTTAAATCCTCAGAGGACCAGCCCCTTGGGGTAGAAAAACATTAACTCACTGTTGTTCCCTGGGCTAACCAAAGACCCCGGCTTGAGTGAGCGGTCAAAGCTGGGTGGGCCGGGAGACGGTGTGCTGATAGTTGCAGATGGGTGACCATATTGATTGTTGGCACCACTGGACCAGTCCCCTGGGCTGTGTGGAGATGTGGGAGACACCAATGGGGGGCCCTGGACGCCTGGAATTAGTGGTGTATCAGGAGATGGTGTGACAGGTGTGGCAAACTCCAAGAGCACACGTTGGCGTTCCTTCTCCAGCTCCTGACGGCGGATCATCTCCTCAAAGGCACTGAACTGCTCCTGCTCCTGCTGCCGCCGCTGCATCTCAGCCACACGTTCCCGCTCCACATCCAGAGCTCGCTGCCTGGAGACCTGTAGTGCCAAGGCGTCCTCCTCTGCTTTCTGAATATAAAAAATTCAAGTTTGAGTGTCATTTGGTGGTATTAATTTCTTTCAAAACACTACATTAGAAAGAAATAAAAGTTAGGAAGAGTTGAGTCTTCAGGTTTGATGTTGTCATCTACATTTCACTTCCAATGTAAAGCAAAAGATAATTAGCTAATTTAAATATCTCTCAGTAAATATGATATGGAATATGACCATTCAAGGTCAATTCCATGCTTTGCCACCATTTTGTATGTTGATCATCTCCTTTTAATAAAATTGTGATGTGTAGTTTTGGTGCATCTGATTAATGTTTCAGCCATTTATGGTTCACACAACAATACATTGTACAATTAATGTGCAGTGCTTGTTATATCATAATTATGTGTCTAAAATATTCAACTTTATCACAATAATTCCCCTAAAAAATGTATTTACTCATTCAAGTACTCACAAACAGGTGTCTTGAGTTCACAAAGGTTTGTTGTTCCCTCTTACACTACTTCTTTGCGATTCCAAAATGCAGAAAGAGACAGCCGTATTTATTTAGCTTGAAGCTAGTGGTTTCCTATAGCTACTGACTACACACAATAGCAAAGCTGTCCAAATTATTTGTTTACAAACTTTCAATTGCATCATCCAGTATAACACATACATGTTTTCTTTAAAAAGCTGTACACTCAGTAACACACAAACACTTTTATTTTAGCTAAAAATAAACAAAGTACACTTCCAGTTCGGTGCAACCGGGAATGTATGTGTATCTTATTGAACCAATAAGCATGCATTCATTTACAGCAGCCCAAAACTGGAAGTGCTGTTGTGTGTCTTTGAATAGTCGCTTTGTTGATAAACATCACGCACCATTAGCTTCAAGCTACTAATACATGGCTGGCTTTTTCTACATACTGGAGACACAGGCCGAATTCAATTTGAATAGAATTAATCAATTTTAAACATTAAAAAAAACAAAAAACAGATTTTTGAATGACGTATCACTTTAATTGCTTATAATAGACTCTGTGTGAGTGTGAGTGTGTGTGTGTGTGTGTGCATGCGTGCACACCACAAGACAAATAGCTTCCAGTTCAATTGTACTAGAGAGAAGGCAGAAATCTAGACAATTCCACAACTCCCACTAACAGAAACTAGATATATAAACAGCATAATAGGCATCAAGAAAAAAGTGTTATTTGAATTCTAGGGTAATCTGTCCCTTCAAACTCTTTTGCAAATTATATTAATTCAAGAATGTAAGTTGATAAGATAAACACATCATAAGAATATGTATATACACACAACCCAGTGTTTTAGGAGTAGGTAGCTTACCTTTTTGACAAGATATTGTGCATAATCTTGTTCAAATTTTCTTAAAAGAGCTTTTTTCAGAATCTCTGCTTGAGGAAATGCAACATCCTTCAGTTTCTAGAGAAAATTTCAGAAAATGTTTAGCTAAACATTCCTTAAGAGACTATTACAAAATTAATATACAGGATAGATTAAACCATTGTATTTATACCTTTAGTGTGTCCTTCTTCTCAGGAATATTGGCTGTTTTATAATCCCGATGCTTAGGAAGTTTTTCTATAAAGAGCCTGTACGATAAGAGAAATCTTTGTCACTGAGTGTTCGTTGTCTTTTTTAATGAGATGTGTAGTTATTATCCTCTCAAAAACTTAAGTTACTGCCTAACTTCTCTACAACTAGTACATGCATCACAAAACTAAGAGGAGGAAAGGTTGGGAGTGCCGCAAGGATGAAGTTTTTTGCTGGCCAACCTGGAAATTAGAATTACATTGGGTTCCATGGGATTGTTACATTAGATTTTGGATTATTTGCAGAAAACAAAAAAACAAAAGGTTGTGAGACTTAAATGATCTTTCAGCAAAATCATCTTCACTAATGAACATCATTTGTGATTTTTTAAAAATATAACTGCAGCCGTTAAAAGTATGAAAGGTACCTTATGCCTTCTCAGAAGGTTCACGGTTCAAGGTTAACACAACTAATTTTGTGCATCGTCTTCTTTCAGCTCAATGTCATTTAATGTTCAAAAACCTCAATCTTGTTTGGGCACACCAACAGCCATTCTCAAGATGCATAAATAGCTTCAAAATTCTCGAGTGCATTAGACTGACATATTTTATGTTGTACAACAAAACGCTCAAGTGCATTCAGTTAGCTTTCATGGCACACTTAATGTATTCAAAACACCCACCGACTTTATTAACTAACCAACTATTTGTTTCCAGGTTTTAGGACTTATTTCTGCACCACTCTATTGCGATGTGTTAACATTAATTAGCTGAATTGTTTTTCAGGAACTAATACAGACAAAACTGGAGGGAAGACTTTCCTTACCCCCAATTGAATCAAACATCACTTGAATGCATTTATATGAATATTTATAACCTCAAACTAGGGAGAAACTGTACTTCCATGATTTTGCATGAACAAAACTGACACACAGACTCCCATCAAAAAAAGATCAACAGCTCAGTCAGTCTAGTAAACACTTACGTGATATATTTATTGTAGAGGACAAATGCATGCTCGATGTTTCCCTCCTCTGTGTAGATATTGGCCATACGGATCATCTCCATACCAGAGCGGAAGTAGCGGCGCGGCGGTACATCGTCGTTAACTTCCACCGAGCTTCCTTTTTTGGTGAGAGCACGGACTCGCTCCTCCGGCGGCAGACTGACATCAGTGTGGTCTGCCATCCTGACAGTCCAAACCTGGAACACTGCAATGACAGAAGGTTAAACACCGCAATCAGTAGAATCAGCTCGACAAAACTACACTACCAGTTACGATGTTTTTATTTTGTAATAATAATAATAATGCACTTTTTTCAAGAAGTGAAAATCTTTCATGAAAAATATTTTACAGTAGATCTTGTGTACTCTGTAATTAAGGCTTTATCTATTAAGATCAGAGGTGAACAAACCTCAGAGAGCTAAAACTCAATCTAACTGTCCCTGCTATTTCCTTTTTTTCTTAATTCCCTCTGCTACCTGATCAAATTATGAAAAGTAAAAAATATTAGTTATTACAGATACAGGATATTTAGGGAGCATCTTTAAATCAGAAAAAAAGAAAACATAAACAGTGATTGTGAGGTATCTTGACTTCCAGGAAATATCATGTGATGATCATTCGTCTACGAGAATGAAACCAGCTCAACTGGTTTGTGAATAGTTCCAATGAAATTCACATCTGAAATACCTTCTGACATACCTTCCTCAATTCCTCCATGCTTTAAATGCAAGTTCAAGCTTCTGACCTCAACAGAAGGATTGGATAGTGAAGAGAATTTTAAAAGTGATTATATTAAATATTACAAGGATATTTTTACCTGCAGAATAATGTATGAACTTCTTGCATGTCAGTTCCCAGCTTCACAGTCAAAAAATTTATGTCACAAACAGAAAGGATTCATATAAATCAATTATTTTAAAGGTTTGGTTGAGAATAACTAAAAAAATAATACTGTTTTTCATTATCACATTTGAGTCTTATTTGTTTTTGTTTAGAGTATTTATGCAAAGAAAGTCATGGCTAAAGCAGGGGATACCTCCTCCCCCAGTTCTATATTTGCAATGTCACTCTCTTCTTTCATATTTACCAAAGTCACAATTTGAAATAGGAGGATTCACAAATTGTCATGAGAATTACAAGATCACTAAGGAATCCAGATTTGATTTGTTACTTGGCCTGACCTAAATATACTGAAGTGTTCTGCAGTAGAAATGATGTAGCCGAATGTCTAATTGCAAAATGGACTACTGCAATTTTAAAATATCATGAAGGGGCATGTATGTGAAAGGGCCACTGTATGTCAAAATACCATTTCAAATCAAATATTGTTGTGCTCCAGCTCTCCTACCAACAAAAAAATGAAAAATATGATTGATTGATAAAGATCCCCACAAGAATCACACCATAAACATTTAAACGGGTTTTTGAACAAAATGAAGGTACCACAAATCAATGTATTTACTCTATCAGTAAAAATTATATCTTAAGATTTCAACAAAACATTTAAAAAATTGATGGACAATATAGCTTCTGGTTCTTGTGCTTCATTTTTTTAATTAGGAGGTCTACCATTATAATAATACAAAGCAGACTGTATTCAAAATAGTACCAAGTCACCACATACTCATCAGATCTACATTACTCTGCAAACATCAGTGATTTTTACATCCAAGCTGAAAGAAAAACCCAAACAGGTAAATGGGGGTCACAATAAAATTAATTTTTACCAATGACTGCCTTGACCTTCATTTTTTAACAGTAAATCTCACCAGAGTAGAGCTTAAAATAATAAGATGTATATACAAAACACAGGCAAACTCCTGAAAGCTAGGAATCAATGGCTTTGCATAAAAAGGCGAAGGCTCTGCTCACAGGATGTTCAACTCTTTCTTGATCAAATTAAGAAATTTAGAGAATGCAACTTTTGGCTGATCAATTGTCTGGCTGTATTGATTCTGCCTTAATAGCATCTTGGCTAGCTGTTACAGCCTCCAGAAACAGTCTGCCAAAAGAAGACCAGTTTCAAAGTTTAGGTAAAAGGATAATGTGGTGTTAAAGGGGTAATGAGGGCGCACAAATACTTAGTGTCACTGATAATATAATCAAACTATTAACAGTTTAAAAGAGAACACTTTACTAAATATAATCTCAATCTATAACTACTTTTTTACTTAAATACCAAGATTTTACAGACAAAATGGGTAACTTCCATAGTATGATATATTTTCCAAGTCGTTATTATATCATAAATCACCATCAAGCACATGAAATTGAAACAATTATTCTAGAAATGATTGATGCAACGATTTACAATTATCAAAAAAAAAGCATTAATGAGTAAATTTGTTGATCATTTTAACAGCAGAACTACTGTATTATGATCATGTTACCAGTAATATTGACAATGGTGTAATTCTAGTTTTTCCAAACCGGCAAACATTAGATTATAACAAAACACAAGTGTAAAAATTAAACTATGGGAACGATAGTAGACAAAATACAAATATGAGGACCTTTTTCACGTAACATAGAACTCATTGGTAAACATACTGGTCTACTCTTATACTTAGGTGTATTAAATATAAGTTTCCCCCATCGGACTTTTGCTATCTAACTTGAGCGCTGTCATTTCTGATCAATGTTTTCAACGCCATCGCGTTAGCCGCATATTTAGCTAACTTAGCAAACCAGGTATTTTACGGTCCAAAAAATAAACAGTCAAAGGGCTACCGTGATTTGATCCACATTCTTACCTAGTGGTAGTGTGAACTGAAGCTCCTACATACAGCTGGTACAAAAAAAGGATCAAATTTCAGTGTCATATAGACAAGATTGCTTCAGCAGGCTGCGCCTCCAGCATCTGTACACTTCCGCAATCAAAAGAACTTCCGCCTGCAAATCACCACGCAAACAGAAGAAGAGGGATAGTCAATCAATTATTCAGTTATTAATAACTTGGAAAAAACGAAAGTTCTATTACGCTTAAAATAGAGAAGAGAAACAATACTTTTTATCAATTTTTTTTTTTACACTGAATTGATGTAATATTGTGGTTTACAATTCACCTGGCGAAACAAACACTTTGGTTTGATGGTGGGTTTTTTGGGGTTGGGGACTTTGTCTTCAAATTCAATGGTCACTTTCCATTTATGATGGTCATTTTTCATCAGAAGCGTGAGTAAAAATTACATCGTCTACGCATGCGCTGACCTCCTCCTACGCTATCTGTTCCTGTGAAGCGTGAACCATCGTCTTATTATACGATCGACGTAACGAGAAATACCTCTCGTTCAGCCAGTGAATTTATGTAGTTTTGTGATACGACGAAAACTAGGGATGGACACATAAATATCTGTGGAAGTAATATGTGTGGCTCTTGCTTTGGTAGCAGGGTTCAAATCTCAGACAAGCTCTGTCTGGTCTGACGATACTTCCACTGTTGTAATGAGTAATGGTGTGGGAAGTGTATGTGAACAGGACATTCCATTTTTTAGTCAGGCCTATCTGTTTTCAAAATAATGAGTCTTTTAGTCTTTATACCTGCTGCTCAAATAGTGAGCGGCATAGTAAATATTTATTATTATTATTATTATTATTATTATTATTATTATTTATACTTTAAAATTCAGTGTATTCTCTTGTTTTGAATAGCTTCCATGTCATGTGATCTAGGGACACCAATTTCAGTCATTTGGGCATTTTCGTGCCCATATTGCTTTGATCTTACTCACCAAAACCTAAGATTGCTTTACATTAATACTGAAATTTATTAAATAAAGGTGAACTGATATTTGGTAGCTAGTGTTTCTCAACTTCAAGTCTCCTAAAATACTGGGGTTTAAATGGAAGAAGCATTCAAATTACTCATCTTTAATACACAAATCAATTCTCTTAAAATATGGATGTCAAGTTTCTTTATGAAAAAAATAATATCTTAAACTTTTCTACCTTAATCATGTTATGTGTTTTATTACTTCAGTAATCACATAATTTGGCTCTCTGACCATGTATTAAGCCATATCCTAGGTTTCACCTAGTCTTGTCCATATAAATAATTCCAATTTGAGGTAGGTTGAACATAGTGTAATTGTGTAGAGTGCATTCAGGTTGTGTCTACAGTACTGAATTGTGAGATAGAGAGACAGGTGGAACCGAGAAGCTACTGATTTGCAAGTCCCTGGTAAATCTAAAATATGCTCGCAAGTCCCGAGAGAAGATTCAAGACGAATAACAACTCCCACCACACTCCGAAGCTGAAGATGGCAGTAACGCCAAACCAAAAAGAAGGAAAAACTTATACGTCTGCATAAAACAAGTCTCTGCAGTTCTCAATATCTACGGCGTGGGGGAGACATAGCCATCTTGAAAACCCAGCTGAGCTGTCGACGTCACCATTGAAAACGACCCGACACATCCTCCACGCGTTGCTGCTATGTTTTGTTTGAATGGCAGGACAACTAAGGAAATGTACCGGCGACATCGCCCGACCCAAGTCTGACATTCTCCTCAGTTGAATGTGTCATCCCCGGTGTGTCAGTGCCGGTGGGACACCGCAAAAGAGAGGAGTTGAGGTCAAGCCTTGTATTCTGCTTTCACGAGCATCACCGGGTAAGCTAACTGGGGAAGCTAATGGAAAGGTGGCTAATGTACCTGTGTCACACGAGCTAGCCAGCGAACCGTGACCCGTAGTGACCGCTAGGACATTTAATTATACGATGTCGCAAATGCCGCCTTGACTGTGTAATTCTGTACTGCAATTGAGGCAAGGCATTTCATTTAATTGTGCTACCTCCAGTTAAATGATTATTGCCACTGCCTTGGTATAGCTTGGTATTTAAATTAATACGTTGTTGCTGTGT